>NC_134702.1:67069916-67433666 GCF_043290135.1 Rhipicephalus microplus | reverse complement strand
CGCTCGAATGCGGCTGCAACTTGGGTAATTCGGATGATTCTATGTGAGTGCGCTGAGCGCGAAGCGAAGCGAATGTACGAAGCAGACGAGCGGAAATGGCTTTCGCCAACTGCCGAAACGGCCGCGGTCTTCCAGAAGGGTGCGGTCGCCATCCACAATCGCGTTGATATTGTACGTAATGATGTATACGGTTCAGAGCACGTTTCTGATTGAGACACAGGATGGCATGCCTTGTTCTTATAGGTTGCCTCAAATGACAAAAACGGCGCCTTTTGCACTGCTCTTATGCAAAATGAGTACTACATTTACGCGTGGCGGAAGAAAATAAAGTGGTATAATATTGTACACAACTATTTACTGTTTCGTTGATTCTTGTAATACGGTATTCGTTTGATTCCTGATTCGAAATGTTTTTTCCGGTCGCATGAAATCCAAATTAACGGGCTTTTTTATTGCATGTTGTAGAGAATTTGCTTTTGTCGCAGTCCTTGACACTGATTGTTACGTTCTTGTACGCAAGTTCTTGTACGAATCGCAAGAAATTGCGTTGAAATCGTACTTAAGAAAGAAGACCAACCAAATTGAATATACTAGAAGTGTCCATTAGCGAATCCGGATATGCCGTGGCAAATAACACTTTGTGGACAGCCTTTACCAGCTCCTCCTAATTATTTTTTTTCGACTGCCTGGTATAATGTTACCATTATGTGTTACTGCAGTCTTTTGAAATTCCTACGCGACACGGACTTGAACAAGCGGCTGTAACAGCAATCTCACACACCTCGAAAGACAAGACTGGACCATGACGTGCGCGTGTGTGCTGCCTAATGTGCTGTGTTTATATCTCTTCCCTCTATCTGCTCTATCTTTCATCTCCCCCATTCCCCTCCCATGCGAAGGGTAGCAAACAGGCTGCCTATAGGCTGGTTGACCTCCCTGCCGTTCTTTTCCTCCTATTTTCCTTCCTTCCTTTGTGTGTATCAATTACTTTGCTTTGTGCGTAGCAATTACTTCAAATGTAATTAATTTAATAATTCATTCAGAGCTGAATGCATCTATAGGTAACCCATTGCGAATGTCGTGGAATGTGTGAAATTTTTCAAGACAAGCCTCGTTGTATAAGTTGTTTGTTTCTTTGAGATACAACCATGCGTTGTTACGACCGCCATTGGTAGGCGCCATGCTGTCGCTGAGAAGCGTAGCCGGGCCGCGTTCCCACGCCTGGAACCCAGGTTTTCTTGGAACCAACGTCGAGAGCTGACGGAGGAGCGGCGCTCTTTTAACCCTCAAACAAGTAGCCGACTCGCCGAATGCTTATGCCCGCCAGGTATTGTCCCGGCTAGCCGGCGGATGAGACGTGATGTCGCCACGAAGCTGTAAGCCGTGCCAGAGGGGACAACAAAGACAGCGTATTCCTTTGAAGAAACGGCGACCGCCGCCACAAAGTGCCCTGCTAATTGAGCAGACAGATTGGCGGACCGTTTGATTTCTGCTGTCCGAAGCTTGGGACCCCTCGACCAGCGACATACACGACGAGCAAGAGCCTCTCTGGCGCCACCTTTAAGTGCAGTGATCTTGACTCGAAATTGGCTGTTCACGTGCGCCGTGCATGCTCGTACCCCTCACCTGTTGTGTGTGTGTGTGATTGGTGTTCCACCGAAGAAGGAGGAGCCCGACAGGGCTTATAACGGCGCCGCAGAGAGCAGGACGTCGCTCTGAACCAAGTAACGGTTTAACCACCACGCTCGTGGTTTGTGAACTCTTAACCTCATGCTGTAAATATTTGTAAATAGTGCATTAAACCTTGTTTGTTTTTCGTATCCCCATCTTGTAAGCGGTCGTTTCCTCAACCCGAAGCTACACCACGCTACCACAGCACCCCGGGATCACGACAACTGGTGGTCAGCGGTGGGATCACGACAGCGTGGAGCGAGATCGTCACCTGTATGCTGCTTTGGTGGCCGCAGAGGGTTGCCGGTGAAGGGCAGTAATAATCGAATCCACACCACGGCTTATAAGACCGGACAAAGGAAGAGCTCGCGGATGCTGCATGCATTGTGAACGTAAATTAGCTAGCCCGTCTCCTTCTGTTCTTGCAAGAGCATATCGCGTGCTAAACGCAGTATTCCCCGCTTTTGTGGGTCTCGCTTATTAGGCAGAGGAACGCCGTATCTTGCTTAGTATATAGTGTTAATGTATTTTACGCGTGCAGGACACACCGTTGCTATAGGCGCTACCCGGAGTCTGGGAATTCAATCGCGAACGGGCCTAAGTTTATTTTCGGCTCTCGCGCACGCCGGACGATATTGAAAACGAAGTGGCGCTTGCTATACTGTCGAATTACGTCTTCGCTTGGCGCGTTTTATTTTTTTTATTTTTGCGGTGGCTTCCATCGCCTCCTTATACTTCCACGACCCGCTTCATAGTTTTTTTTCCCCTCGGCGAATTAAGTTTGGAATTTTTTCGCCCTTCCGTGCTAGTGTTTACATTGGTTTTACTGGATATGTTGTTAATATTGCTAGGTGCTCCAGAATGCCGCGTATATTCTTCTGTTCAAGCTTGTACTCTAGGCGCGTCTTATATGCGCAGCCTTGTTCTGAAGCATTCTTCGAGCAAGGAAAATAGTTCTCTTTTTTTTAACAGTGGTTTTAAGCCGACCGTTGGTCTGTGCTGAGAGAACAGAAAAAGGCTACAGCATCTTCATTAGCCGACACGCACTGTCTACGCCCTCTTCAACTTGTGTTCCGCTCACAGAACACGCACGCTGTGGCTGCGCCTCCGTCGGTCACCCTTTCCCCAAAGTGAAAGCGAATATGCTCATCAAGGGTCTAGGAACTGACCTCTCAAACCCTGGCAGTCTAGAGGACGATAGTTATAGCGCGAGAACAAAACGACGACACAGACACAAGAAGGGCACGAAAGACACTGTGTCGTCGTTTTGTTCTCGCGCTATAACTATCGTCATGCCATACCAACTAGCCCAAGCTGCCACACTTCTAAGTCTAGAGGACCCGCGTGAGGACTTTCATGTTTTTCGTGGTGGTCCCCCAGTAGGCCGAGCCAGGTGGCGTTGAGTTTGCTCGCGTCTATTGTGGACCGAATGAAGTTCTTTCACTGTTTATTCTCTTTCTTTAGACCTAATTTTTTTCTTTACATTTGTTTTTTTATTTCTTTCTCCCTTTTTAGAGGCTCGTGCATCAGAATTATTGCGTTACCACGCCAGTCAAATTAGGGCTGCAATCGCGGAACGATTTCATTCCCTTTTCTATGCTCTTCACCGCGATTAGCCGTCTGCGATTAGTCAAAGCGAGACTCACGGTGAAGCGACAGTTAGAGTGAACGTAAACTCGTGCGTAAAACTTGGTCCCCGTGCCCCGCCGCGGTGGTCTAGTGGTTAAGGTACTGACCCGCACGTCGCGGGTGAGTACCCGCGGTCGGCTGCAGGACCCGCCGGTCGGCTGCTGACACGCAGGTCGCGGGATCGAATCACGGCTGCAGCGGCTGCATTTTCGATGGAGGCGAAAACCTTGTAGGCCCGTGTGCTCAGATTTGGGCGCACGTTAAAGAACACCAGCTTGTTGAAATCTTCGGAGTCCTCTACATCGGCGTCTCTCGTTTTGGGACGTCAAACCAGACATATGAAACTAGGTCCCCGCTAACAAACAGCCCTGCGCAGACCTATAGGCACGCACGCATACCATTTTCCTGCCTCTTCTTCCGACGCCGAATACCCGATTTATCCCATGTGACAGATTAACAGCCCTATGAAATCGGTTTCAAATGAACCTTTGAAATCGGCTGTTTGGATGAAACAGTTCGCGAGTGGTTGGGCATACAAGTAGTTCCCGTTGTATTGCGAATGGTGAGGGAGATACTTTAAGCAACAAGAGCTGGTAACTAGAACGGCCCTGCGCGCAACAGCCACGCCTCGAAAAGCGATTGATTGATTGATATGTGGGGTTTAACGTCCCAAAACCACTATATGATTATGAGAGACGCCGTAGTGGAGGGCTCCGGAAATTTAGACCACCTGGGGTTCTTTAACGTGCACCCAAATCTGAGCACACGGGCCTACAACATTTCCGCCTTCATCGGAAATGCAGCCGCCGCAGCCGCCTCGAAAAGCGTGTATAACGCGAAAGAATGCAATCCGTACTTTGCTCTTGCGGTGACGTTGACGCTCGTGTTATCTTATTAACCGCTCGTGTTCGGGGAATTTTCTCGGAAGCTTACGCACCGAACAGCTTGCGGAACATCGGCGATGCGGCTATACGCAACGTTGCTTCATCTCGCGTACGGGACGACGAAAGTAGCGAGGGGGGATTTGGGAATGCGGTCGCCGCCTGTACATCCACGAGTGTCGGTTGACAATGCCGCTCCGTACCAGGTAGGCTTTACATCCGGAGTTCAGTGGGGTTCTGTTCCCACGCAACGCCGACGATATTGAGGCAATCCAGTCGAAATGCAAAAAAAAAAAAAGAGAAGTAGATAGAGCACGTGTATTCTTACGAAATCTACACTTGCGGTTGCAGTTACACCTGTCTCCGTTCTGTACGTGAGGAGGATTCTTTGTCCGATTCGACATACTGCGGTTGCGTTCGGCTGCGCACGTCTCCACGAGTGCCGACAGCGGTTTTAATCTTTTATTTCTTGTTTTCATTACTTTTCCGCTGTAAGCTGATTCGAAACTGAAGCCACCTGAAAGTATATATGGACTTCAGCTGCAATCGATTCGCCAGCTTCGTGTGCGGGACAGCTTAACCCGGCTGCAGAAAAAAAAACAAAAAAAAACAAGAAAAACAACGGGCCTCATATATTCCTGTAAGTGCTTTGTGAGCTGTCATTATTTGTGGCCGTGCTTCTTGCAAGCAAAAGGCATATAGTTTTGAAGCGTGCAAACTTGGGCCAAGTTGGCAGGACATAACTGAATGCAGAAACAGCGCAACCTAAAAGCAGTTACTTCGTAACTACGCAAAACTACGCAAGTTAACTACGCAAGTTACTTCGTAACTACTTCGCAACCTAAAAGTAGTTACGAAGTAGTTACGATAACCTACGATGTATGGAAACCTAATATTGAGATATTAGCGTTGAATGGATGGGGTTACTTGACTTTCCTCTGCGAGCAAGATTTATGATAGTTTCAGTACCTTTTTTAAAACTATCATCTGAAGAGCTCGCTTCACTGCTTGAAGCTGTTTCGCACCTCGTACATTATACGTAAACTTTGATGTAAACTTATGCGTAAAATTATACGTAAACTAATAACTTATAACTAACAACTTAATAAAGTATACGTAAACTTATGAACTGACAGGTGTGAATAAGCTTATATTTCAAATTTCGCAATGATGCCACAAGATAAGTGAGGCGTGTATCATCGCATGTATATCTTTTCGTGTCCCTTAATACAAGCGATCCGAGTCTCCTAACTACAATAGCCATACCCCTTAAAGTGACAGCAACCACAAAGCAAATGAACGTTAGAAGCCTCGTGTTATAAGGGTCGCAAATGTGAAAGGCCGTTCTCGTATCTCCTTTCATACAGCAATGCACACAACGCCTCTTTGGTAGACTATAAAGAGCGTGAAAAGTTACCGTGCACTTGGAAATAGAACTACAGACATCGCGTACGTTTCGAAGCATTTATTTTATTTATTGTTTATTCAACAATACTGTAGGCCTCTGTACAGGCCCATGCACGAAGTGGTAAGAAAAAGTATACATGAGCATGGAAATAGCAAAACGAAAACGAAAGCAGAACACAAAATGCTTCAATAGATAATGCTTCGGTAATAGATCAAGAACATCACAAAAAATGCAGAAGTGGGATCACACATCGAGAAGCACCATACATTTGAACAAGCTTGAGTTGCTTCGCGAAAGGGTTGCTTAAATCTTGACGCCGCTGCCGCACCGTAACTGCGAGAAGCGTGCCCTGACCTTGTGTCCCCTCACGCCACTGAAACCTGTGTTGACCTTGGTGGAGGAGCGCGAGAGTGGAATACCTTTGCGCTGAGACATGCGAAAAATGTGAGGGAACATAGCGGTGCAGTACATATACTATCAGCCTCTTGCGTAATGGCCAGTGTGGCAATGAAAAAGTAGTGGGTGGAGGAGCCGATAGCGTCCAGCTTGCTCGCGTTCCCTGTTATCTAACGGTTTCGATATTGAGCTCGTTGATGACGCAGTGTCTGAAGCACTGACAAGTGGGCTCTACTGCACCAACGCCGTCTGTAAGCTCTTCAGTAGATCAGTAATGGCGCACCCTTTTTGAGGCCTGGACAAGTAGCAGGGTTTCCAGCTGGGCCTATTTATGTAACGATGTTATGGGCCGAAGTAAAATTTCTTTTTGTGCTCGTGTTATATTTGCCTTCTAGCCGGCTATACCACAGTCGCATAGCTTATAAGCATGATTTTTAATGGTGTAACTTTCATAGGTATTCGGCTTTTCTTTTCCTATTTTTTTGCTGATAACCTATCCTCATGACCATTCCCCTTTTCTCTTGGATTTTTTTTTTTCACGCAGCCTAAAGCTTTACGTCTTCGCGCTTCCTCATGAACTTGATGGCTGCCAAACAACTTGCATACGTGGTGTGTGATGCCTGTTAACCCGTTGACAGTGAACTATATTGGTTTTGTGCTAAACATGGTCTCATGTAGACCATGCTTAGTACAAAGCACGCAGTTGTGTATCTGTCGCGTTTTCTTTTTTTTTTTTTGTTCGGTGGTAATACTTAAGCCTATGAGAAGGTTTTTCTTAAAACGAAAATTATTTATGCCGGGGTTTACCGCGGCTCCGCTGACGTATATTCATACGTCAGCGGAGTAAAATATATACTAACAGATTTCCAAGCGATAAACGATAGACAAATTATGTTCCGTGGAGCGTCGAGTCGGCGACCTCTCGAACCGCAGCGCGCGCGGCTAACCACTACGCCACAATTTGCATGTAGTCAAGCGCGCTAACGGCAAGCATATACCATTTGGCGGTCCTCAGAGCTCCATAGCTCCAGTTCGTTTTCGGCATCAGTGGCGAAATGGCACGACGAGTGCGCGCTGGGCCCGCCAGCTCGTCGCCTCGCGTTTCGGAGGGCGCCGCCTCCGCGGAGCGTGGTTTCTACTGCGCGCGCTTATCAGACTCGTGGTTCGGGAGAGCGCGAAGGTCACTTCGCTCGCTGCCGCGGCAACGTTTACGAAATGAGCACGCTGTTCGCGCACGAGGAAGTAAGAGATGTGACAGTTGTTCACGCTTGTCCTCTGCATACTTGTGCGTTTGTTTTGTGCGCCTTTCTTTCTGTTTATACAGCGCGCTTTAAGGGTCGAGCTGTGACCCTTGCAAATCAACGATCATGCCGTGCATTATCATTTCGTGCGTGCTTTCCGCTAGAGGTGTGCGCTGCAAGTTCTGAGCTGTGGCTGCTTGCCCATTGTTTGAGTGACGTTGCAATTAGTTGCTGTAGCGTTCATTCATTCGGCCTTGTGGTGAAACAGTGCACAATAAACACTCAACTATACATATTTGTAAACACGTTTCACTTTCTAGTTTTAGTGATTTCTACGAAGAAGGATCAGCCACGTTTTTAACCTCCTTGAGCCACCTATGACTGCTTTAAGGATCCAGAACGTACACTGTAAGCAAAAACTATCCGAGTTTGGGGTTTTTCCGGCTCATGACCTCTGAAAACTCCCTCGCGTTTAAAATTACTACCTCGCGTAGGAGTAAAAGATGGTACATGACATATTTTTACCACCACCTCTCAGGCAAGTAGTAAAAGGATGTCAAAATCCAGTTTTACCACTTAGGGAGTTTTCTATCACGTGATTTTTAACCTGCGTTTCAGAGTTTATTACCACGTGACTGCAAGGTGCAGCTGCTTCGGCGGCTTTTGCCCCATACCCCCCTTGTGACGCTCTCAGTGAACACTGAAGGTACGCGAAGCCCACAGATGTTTCTTTTTGTTTTTTTTTTTTTGCATCGCCGTGCCTCTGGACTGACTTCGAGTCAGCGCACTTTTACTGGAACTGGGGGCAGCAAAAGCACAACAAGCGAGAACAGCATTCTTTGAAAGAAAAAAAAGAAAAAGACGGAGGGGGTGGGCCTCTCAAAAGAGAAAAAAAAGAAAGAAAACCTGCTGTGGAAAGTTGTCCTGCACATTTTCGCAAATTGTTGCTTTTGCTCGGCGGTGGCTTTGGAGACACAGTGCAAGGAGCTCGGTATCTGTGTGTCTGGTTGGGCTGATGGATCTCACGCGTTTCCTACATCATCGAGCGACCGTGCTCTTCCGAGCGCCTCCGAACCTGCACGTCGCGGATATCTCCAGTTCGCGGATATCTCCAGATCTGCCAGTGGTAACAAAATCAGTCTGGTGTCGTCGTCCGTGCTTGCCTGCTGGAGCAGCAATAAGCAAAATGCTTCACTCTGTCGTCAGCACCGAGCCGCGGCCACCAGTGACCAGTGGGAGTGTCTCGCCGGGGCAGGTGAAAGAAGCAACGCATATATTTTGTTCCACAGTAGGCGATGTCTGCACGAGTAAAGTGCTGCCCGAATTGCCCACCTCATGCACCAACTGTTCTCAAACATGTAGCACGAAGCCGATAAGAGGCAGACGGAACCAACAAGCGGCTGCCGGTGAGCACGAAGAAAACCCGGACCTGCCCGGACGGTGGTCTTTCGTTGGAAGTATGCATACACCGCCCCGTCTCCGCAGGATAGCGGTCACGTGTTCATTTGTGTCTGAAATGACGACGAAATTTGCACAGGATATGTGTTCTGTGATTGCCAGCTGTGTTTCATCGGATAGCCGTGCTCCTCGAAAAGGCCTAGAACGCCGTCGGTAAGAAGCTTGTGTGCAGGCGTGCAGCGCTCCTCTACGCCCGTTGTGATGAATACGTGCTGCTACTGTGTTTGTGCACCGTCGCTCAATTAAAATCATTGAGCTACCATGGTTTGTGTGTAATTAGGTATATTTTATGGACTTGTGCATCAGCAGTGCTAACACGCGTGGGGCAAAGAGCCCGGTGTGCCAAGCAATTATTGGATAATCAAAAAGGTGAGATCGTGTAGATTTATAATAAAAGGTCGGTGTGACATTTAGTGCCCTGCAGCCCACCTGAAGCTTACGCTTGCACCTTCAAGCGTTGTTGTTAATCGATGCAAAAAAAAAGAGCTCTCCTACCGGTACTACATGGCTGGTCAAAAAGTCGTGCCTATATATATACCGGATTGTCGAAGTGTAGTTGAGCAACGCGTGCAGTCTGTTCTAGTGGTGTATTATTCTGCATTTGTTGTGTGTGCGTGTTTGTCTGTATGTGAATCTATGTGTCACCAATTCTGCCGTTCAATAAATTCAATCAGTTCTGCTATTCAATAAATTTGTCGTCTCTGGCCGAATGCACCCGTCAACTTTTATTTTTTACCACCAGAAATAACTCCCAGTAATCACCTCAAAAACGTTGTGAAGGTAGTAAAAATTTACTCTCTCTATACTCGCTGAAAACCTCACTGGGGTAAATATTTACTACGCTCCCTACGTTCAAAAACTCAGTTAGCCCGAGAGTAAATTTTTACCTCGGTAGTAGGTGGTAAAAAAAACCCAGGAAAGGTAGTGCGCTAGAGGACAAATGGTTTACCCAGTTTTTGAGGTTATTTCAGGTCATTTTTGTTTAGTGTGTACTTTAGTCTCCATCCGAGTTCATGTGTTATAAGGGACAGAATGAAGGAACGCCCGCTTTTCACTTGCGTGAGCAATCACGTATTCTCGGCGCTATATACGGTTTAAATGTGCCTGGCTTGCAGGGGCACTGGCTCGCGTGTCGAAGGCGTGTTTTTCTTGTTTCTTTGATTTCCTTCTCACCTAGAGCAGCTGTGCGCTACATTGCCATCAAGGCGAAACAAGAACGCCATATGGAGCGATCGGGCCAGGACGCACGTTTACAAGCATGTTGGTGCTTTTCTGCTGTTTGTTTTTCGCGCACTCTATGGGTACGGGGCTCGAGAGTATACTGCCTCCATGGATTACCATTCTACGCGAATGTTTTTCAGGAACACTTTGAAGTGTGCGACAACGGCGAACGTGAGTTTGTTGACGATGGTTGTTGGTATTGTCGAAAACGAGTGTCTGCGGTGTTGCGGTTAAAACGTGCCTGTCTGAAAAAAATTATGCGCGTGTAGCTGTTGAGCGTTAAGATAAAAAGCAAACGCGTCCGTGCTCTGGACGATGCTGAACATGATTAGATATCTCGTATAATCTTATCTCTCACTTAGCTGACGATGCGATGTAGTGCCGCAGTAACGGAATCGGGAAAAGTTCGTGAAGAATGCGAAGGGAAAAACTGCCAAGTAGAGTTTCAGTGATCTGCCTGAATTTTCCGGAATCTTCACTACATGCGGAGTAAGCACATAAGTTACACACAATAGGTCGCGCGGCTTGCTGGTGCGCGGTTTACTCATATTACCATGCGATTAGGAATTACGAAGGAATCAGTACAGATTCTCAATTTAAAGGCCTTCTGCGCCGCCAGGCATGAAGTCGTCGCAACTTCGAGATCTTGCACTTAGCAACATATGCAGTGGTATCTAAGAGAACAAATACTTGGCATGGTTTTTCTTGGTGTTGTTTTTACTTGGAGAAAATGAGAAAGTTTGTTCAACTCCCTCAATCGGAAGTAACATCAAACAGTCAAATTACCGTAAGCGATCCCTCAGTAATCGTACGGCTCGTATTTAGGTGCACGTTGAAGAACACCAGGGGGTCGAACTTTCCGGAGCCCTTCACTATGGCGTCTCTCATGGTCATATGGTTTTGGGACGTTAATCTCACATATCAATCAATCAACAAACCAATCAATCGGTAATCAGAATGATATTTTTGACTACATGAGCTTTTCCTGTTACGCCGAAGTTACAAAGCCAGTTTTCGAAGACTGTTTCCTAAGTATTGCCGCAGTCGTCTGCTCTGACTATAGGATACAATTGCTATTATCCCGGTGATAAGCTGTGGACTTTAATTAGAAGTTATTTAGGAATTTTTAATGTGGCTTGCAAGGAAAGTCCTTGGCGCGTCCAAACAAGGCAAGCTACATAAGGCGCTATCAAAAAAGCGGCGAGCGCCCACTACTCCATACTCTATCGCCGCATAATCGCGGTATTTATCATAAATCACCATACTACATCGTTACTTCCATCAATAAATGTTCTTGTGGCCCAACAATCCAAGGAAAACGCCATGGGTAAATAGCGGTACACACTTGCGCATTACCCTGAATGACAGTGGAAGCATGACCGTTGATGAAACGTCGTATATAAGTTTACGACCCCTCTCACTGTATAGGCACAGCGCACAAACGTTAAATGGAAGGTATAGTGTGATTTAATAAAACGGCGTTGACATATCGGTTGGCCAAACTGCGAGCTCTTTATTAATCCGACCGATGCTCTTTTATTGCAGAAACTCCTGGCAGGTGAGCGCACCGGTGCGGTTTTCTTTGAACGGCTGTGACGGGACCGTGCTGCTGAGAAGCTGTGTGTCCTGTTGTGTTCACACGCCGTTCAGCGCTTCGTGAAAAACTCTCAAGAAGGTGTCGTTACCCTTACACATCGCATTGAAATTTGTGGGAACGCAGTTTACGCGTTGTCCAGCGGACTTCTAGTCGTGGCGTCAATCGTTTACACGCTTCGAGAAGAAATGTCCTCAACTTGAGCTGAAAGCTGCTCAAGAGTTCGTCTTGATCTTGAACCTGAGACGCAGCTTCGGTTCACTCTTCACCTCGAGTGTCACGCACGGTCTTCAAGCTGCCCAATACCAGCCCAGCCAACGGCCTCTCTCTCGGCTCGGTGGAGGCTAAGTTGGCAATAAGCACGAAGAGACCGGCAAAATGCGAATCGGCTCACGAGTCCGAGGCCGCAACGGCCCACGGTGGCGCAAAGAAGGTGCAGTATTCGATCGAATCCATCAAAAGCACCAACAAGGGTAGCGGTGCCTCGCGCTCACCGCAGTACGTCGAGCCGTTGTCGGGACGCCCTCTCCGACTGCGAGTCGAGAGAAGTAGCGACGACGAAGAGGTCGACAAGAGCGAGGAGTTGTCGGACATCATCAACTTTCTGATCGAGACCGATCCCAGGAGGAGCCGTGAGAGCTGCGGAGTTCTCGACGTATCTTCCGACGACACCGAGCGGTCTTTCTCGCCGCCCGTACGCCTTTGTGAAAAAGAGCGGGGCCGAGTCGGCCCTTCACCGCCCCGAGTGAAGACAGACGCTGAAGTCGCCAAGCCACTCCTGCTCTCAAGGGAACGTGCTGAAGCTTCACCGCTCAGCATCGTTCTTCCGGCTCCAGATATTTACGGCTTCACTTACCAGCCCGACTACGCATATCCTAGTGTCGCGAGCGCCCCTAGTCAATCGAAGGCAACGTCGGCGGATGCCAAGGACGAAGCCTCGCTGCGTCTGGTGAGTACAACGCTGGACGCCGAGATGAGCGAAACACGCGGCTCCGAGCAAACTGCCGATGAGGCTGCTGACGCGTGTCAAGTGCCGAATGCCGGAGGGAAGGAAATTCGCGAAAAAACAACCACAGCGTCACCGCTTGTAAACAACGATGCTGCCGAAATGAGCGATATTGCGAACAAAGGGTGCGCGCCTAGTGACGGCTTACTATTAAAGACTGACGGTGATATCTCCCAAGACCCGTCCGATGGCGGCCCCGATGCCAACTCTAATGTCGTCCGTAGTGGGCCTGTGGCGAGTGCGAATTGTGATGACGGGTGCGCGGCCGATAAGGGCACGGCTGCTCTAGACTCGCCCGCTTATCCGGACGCAAGGCCACCTTGTGCGGAGGAAGATAGCCCCGCCGGTCTCAACGGCAGTCGTAACGACGGTGACGCAGACCGTGGCAGCTGCGCTTCGAAAGAGTGTGAACTGCGTACTCCGGCCAAACCGCCTGTTTCGCCGGCTCCGAAGGCGCCTTCCGAGTCGGATTCCAGTCAACCGCGTCGAGCCGAGCTTGAAGACGTCAAGAAAGGATCGCAGGCGTCGCCCTCGACAAAGGCCGGTGACGACGACGTTGGCGTGGTTACAGCACCTCGAGAGTACTTAGGGCTGACGTTGCCAGATGACCGCAGGAAGGCATGCGACAGTGACGCCGAGTCTGATAGTACGGAAGCCCTTCGGTGGTCTCCGGGCCGGGCCTCCCGTTCAAATAGCGCGGAATACACGCGAGAAGGGTGCGGTGCAACAACGAATACCGCCGGCGATGAGGCATCTGACAACGTGGTCGGATCCGTAGCGGACCCAAGCAACCAACCAGTCGACAAAGTCAAGCGAGAGGATGCGTCTTACCTGCCGAATGGCGCAGGTGATCTGAAACCCAGTGAGTCAACCGAGGAGGCAACAGCATCAGCGGGCACGCGCAATCTGTCTCCCTCTGACCGAGGACTAGACAATCTCATCAGCGTGTTCACTACAGTCGAAGAGGGCAAGATTGTCAGCGTTGACTGCAAAAAATTCCGTAAGAGGGGTCGCCCTTTGGGATCAAAAAGAAAGAACGCGCTCAAGCGAGCGCAAATGGCCTCCATGCACATGGCGTCGCCGGACGACGTCGAGTTTACGGTCAAGCAATTGCTACGTGATGTAGTTGATGGAGTCGCATTCACTAGTTGTGAGGTACCATCCAAGCTGTCAGAAG
This sequence comes from Rhipicephalus microplus, assembly GCF_043290135.1. Taxonomy (NCBI): domain Eukaryota; kingdom Metazoa; phylum Arthropoda; class Arachnida; order Ixodida; family Ixodidae; genus Rhipicephalus; species Rhipicephalus microplus. Next base: position 67,419,984 of record NC_134702.1, on the reverse strand, counting down.
GCAACTTAAAGGATGTTATAAGCAGCTTCTGCGAGTCCAACGGCTTCAGCCGCCAAGATTTTGCGGGTGACGATGAGGACATCTGTTTTGGCAGCGTGCTCCGCGATGAGCATTCTGACGCAACCGGAGGAACTGTCAAGAGACGACGTCGGGGAAGTTCCGATCACGGTTCCTCCTCGGAACAGGGTTCGCAAACTCCGAGGCCCGGAGGCAACGGTCCTACTTCTAAGCGTTACAAGAAGCACGAGACTGTGCCCGCTAAGCGGATGCTCACCAGGAGTCAGTGGCGGCGCTCCTGCTACCAGAAGGAGCAGCAGCAGGATGGTGCCGCCACCGACCATCCGGACAACGGGCTACTCGTGCTGCGGGACGGTGCCGAGTCGCTACCGGACGCCAAGCGTCGGCGGCGCTCCATTGACCTCGCTTCAGACATGGACAGTTCCAACACGGAGTCGTCTGCCGACGGCCACAGCTCGGCATGTGGTGCTCCTCAGGACGTGAACCTGTCGCTCACTGCTGACGAGGCGGCATTGTGCGGTGCCGGTGACGAACTTCGAGCTAACCCCGGTGGCACGGATGATGTGAAATGTGATGGTGAACCGCGTGTACTCGTCGGGCCGATAATTTGCCCCGAACCGGTTAATTCCAGTATTTATTTATCCTCATCTGACCCGCCAAAACTGGGATACATGGAGCCGAGTGTGACGACGGCGCCCCGTGAACTAAGTCCCCTAGCGAGTGCGCGAGCGGGGGTAGCCTGTGTGAGTGATCGTGAGAAAGTGTCTATGCCACGCGAGAGTCAAGAGGCTGCTGCCCGAGGTGGTAATCATTTTCAGGGACCACAGAAGCAGCAGCCACCCCAGTGTGGCCTCGTTGGTGAACGTGCTTGTGTTGGTGGGAGTGACGACGACGAGAACGACGACGACGGTGAGTCGCAATTGGTGATCTGTGATACGGACGACTCGCGCTCCGACGCATCGCGTCACGCTGAAGACAGGGTGCGCGCAGGGTTGCACGCGGGCGAGGTGGACGTCTGTAGCGGTGAGCGCGAGACGCTTCAGCGGCGATCGCCCCATCGTCGTTTGTGCGGTGCCTCTCCGGCTGCGAACACGGCCAAGCAGCGCCTTGGTGCTCGTGGTGCGGAGTGCCAGGCCGGAAAGGCGGCCACCGATTCTGGTGTGGTTTGTATTGACGACGACGAAGGGGACAACACCAGGACACCGGAGACAACCGTCGCCCCTGAGAGCTCTCCCAGAAGTCGTCTCAAATCGCCACCGAGAACTCTCAGGTGAGACTCGCAGGGGTAGTTTGGGGTTAATGACTCAGCCTCTGTACTTGTAACTCGTCATTCAGACGTTGGCGACGCGAGTTGGCATCGCTAGTGATGGCCGCTGCCCATGAGAACGAGTTTTCAATGCATTCAATGTTCATTTCATCCCGTGCGTGTATTCAGATGTAGTTGATTTCGTATTCCCTGCTAATATATGATAGAGCGTAATTAGCACATCGATATTTGTTTTTATTCTAAAAAGCATCGTAGTCTTATAGTGCAACGTAGAATCGTTGGTAAATCGACTGAACAACTTATATTTAGCGCAAATGGACCCACGGACACGTGTTATGTGCCTTCTCGTGTCCGTGTATCGTTTTTCGCTAAATTTGTTCTTCGATAGCTCATTAACCTGATTGACAACGTAACAGGTGCAAATCTGGGTGTGTCAATATAGTACGCTCTGTGGAGGGTGCCTGTCGTTATTCTATGTGTTGTTCCGTGCCTTGTGGTACTTCGCAAGTTTTCTGTAGGGCCGCCCAGGAAAACTGATGACACAAGACCGGAGGATGGCCTGTGCATTTGGTAAACGTCAGTCGAGTAGCGTCCTGCCGTGAAGTGTCACGTTTCAAAACACGGGGCTTTTGATTACGCCGTTCCGGTGTTTCTTATCCCGCTGACGCCACGCCCGCCGTTAGACAAGAAGAAAACTGCTGACGCTGCGCTGACTGTTCTGGATTTTTTTTTCTTACGCAGCCCAGTTTGATCTTGTATTTCCGACACAACCCGCAACAAGGCCTGCAGGAAAAGGACAGACACATTACAGCTTAATAAAACATCACTCCCGTGCACTGCAGTGGGATTCGCATTACATTTTCAGGTTTTACGACATGCGCAGTTGCCACTTAGTAACAGTAAGGGTGACACCGAACATCCAATCGCACTTACGTCGTCACATATACAACAGTCTGGAGTGCAGTTTCACGGCTTACAGTGAGATCGTTGGGTATATATGCCTATGAAATTTTTATTATTCGGACTGTGGTGATGATACTTCTAGTCTATTCATTCGCTTTGGGGCGTCTATACGACCTTGTTTGAGGAATGTTTGTTCGCGCAGCATTGTTCGAGGTACATCGGCAGCTCCTAACCTGTCAGCTTACGAGGGTGTCCATCCTGTGCCGACGTCTCCTCCCGGATCTACACATCGGAGGACGGCCTCTTCATCGTCTGGCCACCATGCGCCGGGGTCGTCGTCGCCGCCGCACCCGTGGCCAACATCGCTGTCTACGCCGCTTTCTGGGACCGAGTCTCCGGATGTCGTCGTTGTCAAGGAGGAACCCAATGACCTGTCTGTCTCTGGCCGGATGGCGCACCTCGCGCGTCAGCAGCAGCAACCGGGCTTGGAACCGCTTGATTTGTCGGTGAAAGGTGAGAACATCTCATAATCGCACCGTATTGATGGAAAATAGGCTGTGCATTGTCGCATTCTTTTACGAACCTATGGTCAAGACCTCAAAGATACACCCTTTTACATCGTTCCAAAGGCCGTGCGCAGCACCGGAGGGTGGGGAAGGGGCTTCCAAGCCGGGTTTTAAACACCCCACTCCACCGAGGTCTGCAATTTTACACGTGCGTATATACCGCATACACGCTCTCAAACCTCCATACCTCCACAAGGGAAAAATTCTGGCTACGCATGCCCCTAACTCGCAGTAAACGTTGCAGTTTGGTAAGGACGGGGAAATACCTCAGTGTGCAGGTCACTTCGTCGAAGCGGTGTTCAGCTGCAACCGTTCAGGAGGTAGCCATCGCAATATGGTTCCTTGATAATACTGATGCTTACGCCGCTAACCGTGCCAGCCGACGTTGCTTCGGTGGAAGTGTGTACTTGCACTAAATTAGGAATTTTTATTAGGAGTTAAGAAAGTCAGTTTACTGGTGTTTGCGTGGGGTGAGTCGGGAGCTTCGAAAAAAAAAAGTCGCTGGTAGATAAGTCAGCACTCTTTTATTGCTCTGGGGCCTCTTTCTACACGGGCTTCACTGGAGCTCTTACGTTTTTGGCACACGCCGCTGCGGTACGTGTCTTCAATCCATGCATCCAAATCAGTAGGCTCATTTCGCGAGATCGCGGGTCTGCTTATACGACTCGCCTGTTGTGAAAGCGGAACAAACAACACGCTGTTTGAAAACATTGCGTCGTCGTGAGATAAGCGGTGTGTGTCACTGTTTCCATGATAGCGTGATTAACTTACGACAGACCCAGCGTCCCAGAAATAATGTGCTCTAAATATTATGTATCGTTGCTCTTCTTTATTTCATTCTTTAAATGCGTTTGTTTTTTCTTTTTTAGTGAGAGGCTTTGCGATGTTGCAGGTATTGGAGGGAGCAATGGGGGCAACAGTTGCTTGCTGCGAACTATACGAAAAAAACACTAAAAAAACAGAACGGTGTTCAGGATGATGGCCCCGTTACACACGTCGTCTGGTATTTCCATCCGTGGCCGGCGGAATGTTTTTTTAGTGCCTGCGATGTTGCCTCAAGATTATGTAATCCTGCTGACCTCGTGCGTCACTTTCCTGGGCGCGTGATGTTTCATGCATAGCGCAGTCATAGTCACGGAGATTATTGATGAAACAAAATAACTACAGCGTGCGTGCGTACTTGTGTATGTATGTATGTATGTATGTATGTATGTATGTATGTATGTATGTATGTATGTATGTATGTATGTATGTATGTATGTATGTATGTATGTATGTATGTAGGCAGGTATGTAGGTATGTAGGTATGTATGTATGTATGTATGTATGTATGTATGTATGTATGTATGTATGTATGTATGTATGTATGTATGTATGTATGTATGTATGTATGTATGTTCTGGGTACGCCACTGTTGCACCATTGCTGCATCCTTGGAAGGACAAAGCTACTACGGGCGTTAATAACTGTTATCACGGAACGCCCCACGACGCAGCGATTCTAGAACGGGGCAGTTAACGGAACCCACGTGTGGTGTGGCCGTTATCTTCCTGGCGACGTCGCCATTCTCGGAAAATGCACTACGCGTCATCACGCGGTCGTCTCGTCCGGCCCCTCTCTCTTTCTCTCCTCAGTTTCCAGGTATGCCAGCCAGGTTCCCTCGGTCTCTCTCGTTCTATGGCGACCTACAAACCCGCGCGGATGTGTGCGGAGTGCGTATACAGCCTTCATCGGCGAGCGTTGTGTTGTGGCGCAACGCTCCTGAGAAGGCGAAAGTGCGCCGCGCCGCGACTCCCTCGTATCTCTACACACGAGGTGACCGCCAGTGGCGGCCAAGGCCACCGATCGATATCTCTCGGGCCGGTGGCGATCTCGATGCAGCACTCGATCGCTCCGTCCCGTCTCATTTTCGCTTCCATTACTCTTTCGATCTCGCAAAAGCATCCTGTTTTTGGCGCAGTGACATTGCGCGACTCTGTGGGCGAGAACATATTGCTCTCGTAGTGGAGGCTTCATCAGTGGGCCATAGGCAGGAGTTGAAATGCACTCCCTTGAAACGGCACTGGAACGAATGAAAGCACACTTCGCCCGTGAATGCACGTCCGTTAAGCGCTTCAGCGAGGTATAGCGCTCGTGTATGGGAAGGGAAGCGTGGGCTTGAGAGCGTGCGCTTGCGTCACCCCACTATGTGTGTATGATAACTTTTTCTTAGCGCACACTGACACACGGACAAAGGGTGGGAGCGACACCAGCGACACCATCTTTTATGAGCACGTAAATGTGTTTGGCGATTGAAATGCGATACTCGGATCGCGGTGCGGCTGCCAGTGAGTTGCACATTGAGATGTGACAAGTAGTGACTACAACCAGTAGATAGTCGTTCAGTTTGTGGTTCGGGGGGGGGGGGGGTACACGGAGTGACGCTGCTAGCCTTCGTAGCGCAGAGTCAGTGCAGTGTTTTAAAGGCATGGCAAGGTGCGCTTTGCCTTCGTGACCAAGAACCAGAGGCAGGACGGCTGCCTACCGGATGGAGTCACTATGCGTCACCAAGGTGCGCACCCTAACTCACCCTCACGGCTAGCGGCCACGCAATCTGAGTACCTCGAATAAATCGTCTGAGTGCTGTATTCTTGCAAATTTGTATGAGTGCGTTTGTATAGCCGCATCGATGAGGCCACTTGCTCTTTTCACACGTGCAGAATTCACCTTCTTGATGACGGTTGAGCATTAAGTGGCCCATTCGTCAGTATTTTGATGAACTCAATGTTTCTTAGTGAATGAAAAAAAGGTAGAAAAGGAAACATAAAAACAGCGCCAAAAACGGAGGATAAGAAAAAGTAGACTGACAGCGACACAGGAGCGGTGCCGCTGTCTTCTTCTTTTTCTTGTCCTTAGTTGTTGGCATTGATGTGAATAACGTCGTACCAGCTCGCCGATTTTAGAAAAAAAGAAAGGCAGTGAAGTTAACCAGTTTAGTACAAGCGGTTTGCTACCATTCGCTTGTAAACAATGACGGCACACACACGCACTCACCAGAATTCATTGAAGACTGCTTCGTTGCCTTGGGTACATTCTCGGCGCACTAGTTTAGGTTAAGTAAACCATCTCTGTATTATCGATTATTTCAAGGTCTCCTGGCAACACCTTTTCAAGTAGCCATGGAATTATTTCGCCAAAGGAGCTTGCTGCCTCACGAATTCACCGCCGCAATAAGTTTTAGAATCTGTCAGATACGAGCGGAGTTACAAAGATTTGTAGCACGCTCCAACTGCATTCAGTCTTCTTTCGTCCCGGCGAAAGCGCTTGAAGCTAAGCACAGAGGTGTTGCACAGGGAAAGAAAGTACGTCACGCGCGCCTCGTGACCTTCAGCACTTTTTGTCTCGTTTTTTTTTTCTTACGGATACGTAGATTTTTCAGTGCGATCGCGCTCGCACGCGTGGACAAGTTGCGGCCTCCCGTGGCGGCCCCTGCAACGAACGTGCGCGCCATGCTTCAATCAATGGCTTTGAAGAGTGATTTTTGAGTTTGTATTCTCATTTATCGAGAAATAATTCTCATTATTGTTATTTCGAGGTCGCTTGCTGCTCCATATTTGGGTTGCACGTTCTCGAGAGCCTCGACTACCGATCGGCAGCGTCTCCTGACCAATTTTAAAAAGTTTTAGGGCTTTTTTTAGAGAAAGCTTTATTGAGTGATTTCCGATGGAGGCGGAAATGTTGTAGGCCCGTGTGCTCAGATTCGGGTGCACGTTAAACAACCCCAGGTGGTCAAAATTTCCGGAGCCCTCCACTACGGCGTCTCGCATAATCATGTGGTGGTTTTGGGATGTTAAACTCCACATATCAATCAATTTATTGAGTGATTAAAAATGGTACTATGCTAATATCTAGACTGATAGCCCAACTCCTTTTTAAACCCATACAACACACATCTGCACAGATCACTTCAATGCAAATAAACATAGTCATAACAGTAAAAAACTTTCATCAACCAAATATTGGAGGTAGAACGCTTATGTAGAAAAGATTAAAAAAAGAAAGGTTGTCGTCATAAGGAAAAAGGTTATGCTGTTCGTAGTAGGTACTGTGAACATATACGCAAAATGGTGGGCGAACGAGCTAATTGGACAAACGAGCTAATTTTATTCTCGAAACAATGTCGAACTTGGAGTACAAATAGCGAGTGAAGTTTTCTTCTCTGCAAACAAAAGTACCGTTCCTTTATGTGGGCGGGCGGTCGCAATGTATTTTTATGCATGATTAAAGCTTTAGAATGCGTGCAACAAATCCCGAGAGACGCGTGCACTTTCTCCTAATCAAGTTGGCTGTCAGAAAGTGTCGCCTCGCGTCTATTTTAAGCGCGCCTTTGTAATATCGCGGGGGTGGTGTCTTTCGCAAGTGCAGCCCTACATGCGTGTTCCGTTGCCATGGTTACTAATAGCCGGCGTTATTCCTGGGCTTCTCACTTTGGGACGCTGTTTACAAGAAGCGTGCTGTTTTACAAGAACTCGCATGTTGGAAATAGAAACATGCTTTAGCTTCTCGCGATGCCGGTTGATCCCTCTTTGTTGGTTCGTTCTTTTTTCGAAAAAGTACGGCCGAGCGATGTTTAGCAATCGCGGATGTAAACACTGCGAGGCAGACCAGCATAATCTGCGCCCACGCTCTTGCCGCGATACGAAGTGGCGTTTCTACTTATCATGCGTATCTAATATGGATGTCCTGTGCAACTTGATGCGGTGGCCTAACGTTGTGTTTAAGTTGCGCTATAAATATCGCAGTGTACGATTTCTGATTGGGATTGTGGTTAGCATCGCGCCTGTGTTTTTTATTTACTTAGTAAACATTATATGGTGTGCCTGAGTAGCTTCCAAACTTGTAAACATCCCTACGCGCATCGAACTTCTGAGCTACCCATAGCGCAGTGTCCATTCCTGTGAACTGCGGTTTTCTTCATGTTAGGCAAAGTAAAATGCGTAAACCTCCGAGCCGTTGCTTCTGCACGCCAAGATATAAGACTCAATCGATCAGTGTTGGTGTGACCCGCCGTTGTAGTCTAGTGGCTGGTGTGCTCGGCTGCTGACCCACAGGTCGCGGGTTGGAATCTCGGCTGCGCCGGCTGCATTTCCGATGGAGGCGGAAATGCTGTGGGCTCATCTGCTCAGATTGGTGTGCACGTTAAAGAACTCCAGGTGGTATAAATTTCCGGAGCCCTCCACCATGGCGTCTTCCATAATCATATGGTGGTTTTGGGACGTTAAACCCCACATATCAATCAATCAAGCATTCATAGTCACGTGTTTTTCTAGCTGGTTGCGTACACTGATGGCTTAAAAGATAAGTGCCGCAAGAATGGCAGCAATAGGGTCACGCAGTGCAAATTTATTCAGCGTAGAGATGTCAAAATACAATAGAATGGATGCTTACTCTCAACTCCATTTTCGTAGGCTCACCTTACCGTGTTTCCCTCGCCCTCTGACGTCGGAAGGCTTCCCAATGAAATGAACTGAAAGCCCATGACATATTGCCTGTTACGTCCAGCGTATCAGGGACTTGCTTCTTGCTCCTTCCGTCCATGCGTCTGTCAGTTCTTGCTTTCTTGCTTCCTTCCGTCCATGCGTCTGTCAGTGTGATCATCCATGCGTCCATCAGCCCGTCCGTGTGTGCGTCTGTTCGTGCGTCCGTCCCTGCGTTCGTCCATGCAGCCGCCCCAGCGTCCGTTCATGCGTCCATCCATGCATCTGTCTATGTGTCCGTTTGTCCATCTATTCAACACTCCAAGTACCACCATCTCGCATCTTTTCATCATATATTCCCCATATAGAAGCACCGCCATCCAGCGGACATTCCAAGGACTAAACGAGAGGTGGCACACGCACACTTTCTTACGACTTGCGCTTCGGGTCCACTTCCCACCTTTAACCACCTCGAGTTCATGGTATATACTAGTTCACTGTATTCATGGCACTGCGGCCGAACGCTCGCTAAACCTTTCGAAAACCAAGGAGGTTACGCCCAGCGAGTATGACGTAGCAAACTTTTTCAGTCAAATAGTGCTCAATGTACATGCCAATGGCTGCTAATGGGAAAAGAGAGGCGGAGAATTCGGCTTTTACTTTCTTACGGGTTGCGCTTTGTATCTGCTTCCCATTTTTAACCACCTCGAGTTCATTCATGGTATATACAAGTTCATTGTATTCATGGAACTGCGGCTCAACGCTCGCTAAACCTTTCTAAAGCTAAGGAGGTTACACCCAGCGAGTATATGTACATGCCAATGGCTGCTAATGGTGATCGCAGCATGCGCGTTAACTAAAAGCCGAATGCTCTTGCCTCTCATTCCCCATTAGCAGCCATTGACATGCACATTGAGCTCTATTTTTTATTGTTCAACAACGCACAGAAGTCTCTCACCGGCACCACCTTGGAGGTCAAAATGTTATACTCGTTACATACTACGGGGAACGAACGGGTGCCGCTATAAGGAGTTTCGCCCCTAAAGCTACAACAAATTCACATTCCATTCGCACGCTTCGCATAACGTCGATTCCCGAGGTAAGGGGGATCTGCCGAATTTTTAGAATAGTTGCAGCGAGATTGATCAGTAACACTATAATTATTAACAGTAAACTTTCTTACCTAAAGCATGCGCTGCGAAAAGTGTTCGTAATTGCTCTTCGCCATGCTCTCCATTTCAAAGTAAACGATAAACCGAAAGAGTTGGGAGTGCGCGCTGGCCTTCTGTATACTTCTCCGCGTTTGCACTGCGCATTCCTAACCTATGGCGTTGTTTGTGTGCTTATCACGTGATAGGCTGAATATTCATTCAATGAGGAAGTAGAGGATACAGGTATATTATAGCCTTAGGATAACATTGTAAGAGTTTTGAATGTTTTTAGGCCACATAAAAAGCCGCCTGTTTGCTGATAATTCGGCTTACACATAGTATACAGATGTAGATTCATTGAAGTTTAATCAGTGAATTCAGCCGCAGAGATGTCTGCATAACACCACTTAGCAGTGGATATCAGGTTAAGTTTGGGGTGATTCCGCCAAAGCACTCTAATCGTGGGTCATCTCTTACGGACAAGCTCGAAAGGCGAAACTTCTAAGCAGCGTAGCCTGCTAAGGCGGTGAATGTTTTCTTTGACATAACGCAATGTCCGTCTCTGGTTTTCTTTGGCAATGATGGCCTCGTTTCTCTGCGCCCTGGAACCTTTCCCCTTCACGTTATAAGCAGACAGGCCTCTGAAGGACCGACCGGCATCTGTTCTGTGAAGCGTTGTTATACTAGCGCGCGCGGCAAGCAAACACGCTTATCTGGCGGCCTGTCAACATGTCCGCGATAAAAAGAAACGCGCGCGCCAATTCGAGGGGGATAACCTAGATGAGTCGCGTTCACGGTCTCTCTCCTCAGCGGTACACAAAGAGCAAATTTGCCTCGGCGAGAGAGACCCCGATCGGTCTTTATTGAGGTCTGCTTAGAGGGCACGTCATAGTACGAGATCATAAACAATGTCGCGCGGCTGTTTTGAAGGCTTTCGTAACTTGACACACGACGTAATTTTGGTTCCTCAGTTTTTCATATGTTACGTAGCTCACGCAATCCGTGCTTTGTTTGTTTGTTTTCCACTTCTTGCAGAGCAATCGTTTAGAGCGAAAGCGGACATTCCTGTGGGCAAGGTGCAACCGCAAATGGCCACCACTAGTCAGTCTGCGTCGCAGGAGGCGCCAGCCAACTCTCCCATCAACTACTCATCATCCTCTCGACACGTCGCGGCCGCGCACGCCGAGGAAGTTGCCCGCTCCAAGGAACGCGAAAGGCGCGGAGCCCACAGCTCCGATAGCAACTCAAGCAACGGGTCCCAGGGCGGCGCGGGAACCTCGAGCACCACAGAGCCGCCGTCGGACTCTATTTTGCAGCGTCTTCTGCTGGACCCTAGTCGAAAACCAAAGGAAAGCGATTCTAGCGCCGCCTCATCTCCCGTCCAGGTCATTCTGGAGCCTCGCAATGCCCGCGGCTCGGCCGAACCGACCAAAGACTCTGCCAAACGAGGACGCGAAACAGACGTCGCTAACGAAGCCAAGTCCCTCCTGAACGCCCGCCTCACGGCGAGGCATCAGGAACAGCAGCTGCAACAGCAGCAACAGCAACTACAGCAACAGCAGCAACAGCAGCAACTACAGCAACAGCATCATCAACAGCAGTCATCATTAGCGAAAACGTCCAACATGGCTTCCGTGCCGCCTATGAGCTTTCCGGAAAACAACCTAGGCATGACTACGCTCGAGTCGAAAATAGTGGAGCTCAAAAAGCAGATCCACCATCTCACCATATTGGCCACGTACAAGGAGAAAGAGCTTGCATGCATCAGCAGCTTGCGTTCAGCCAAAGAAGAGGCTCTGAAGCAGCTCGAGAGCAAGTACCCCGGAATATGCTCCGCCGTCAGCGCCTTCGCTACCGAGTCTGGCTCCGGCGAATCTAGTGAAAGTCCGGGATTCACGGACGTTCCGAGCATCGTTGCGCAGGCCGCCACGGCTACCGCGGATCTCGCATCGCTAGGTATCAGCTTGCCAACCGAGGCCGATTCACATCTTCTGAAGAAGCCGGCCGTGCAGTCGCAGCAGCAGACGCAGCACTCCCCTGCTTTGTCGATCCCTCTCCTCGCAGGAACACCGGCACCACATCGCCTACGGGCAAACTCCGGCTCCGAACGCGACTCTCCCGGCCGAGGTCTCATGCCGTACGACAGAAACGGTGCCACATCGACTGCGCCTGCTTCGGCATCTGTGACTCGCTCCTCGGTCTCACCTCGTGGCGGCGACAACAGGCCGCCGAGGCCTGTGCCATCATCGGTACCTTCCAAATCGGCATTCAGCGTCCCGTCGGCATCATCGACGTCACCTTCTTCTTCCTCCTCAGCCGCTGCGGCTGCTGCCTCGAGTCAGAGGGCTCCCAGGCTGCTGCTTCCCAAAGGGCCTTCCGCGACTCCGACTGCCGCTGCTCCGGTTGCTCAAACGCCCACCTCACGGGGACTTAGTAGCATGGTTTCCCCATCCGCCGCGGCCGCTGCAGCCGCTGTGTCCAGCTGGTGGAACACCCCGAACGGTGCACCTCTCTCCTTGACAGCCGGCCTACCTCATCACCTGCAGCGCGACGCCCTTCGGGAGTATGCTACGTCTTCGTCGACTGCTGCTCTCCTAAAGGCCGCTTCTGTGCCCAGTTCTCTCACTAAACCGCATAGCAGCGCCGCCGGAAGCATATCATCATTGTCACGACCCGACACGCTGGCTGGCCTAGCCAGCGATATGTCGAGAACATCTCATCACCGACGTCTTGCTGAAGCAGCTGCGGCCGCGGTGTCAAGGCCAGAGGACACCAGGGACGTGGCTGCCGAATTGGCCCGACATCAGGAGGAATTTAATCTGGCTCTTGGGTCTGGTGGATCGCTCGCCGGTGTCAACGCGGCTGCTGCGGCAGCAGCAGCGGCGGCTGCTGGCGCATACCCACTCGGCCGTGCCGGTCTATCTGCTGCCGCCAGCATGTACAATCAGGCCATGGCGTACAGCCTGTATCAGCAGCTTCGCGTCAACAAGGAGGCCGCGCTAGCGCAGGCCGAGGCGTCCGCGCTCCTTGAGAAGATGAAGCAGCAGAACATGCCTAGTCAGCAGCAGCAGCAACATCAGCAGCAGCAGCAGCAGCAGCTGTACCAGAAGGCACTGCTCGAGCAAGCCACCAAAAACAGGCCCACTGCTTGGGAGCACATCAGTCACCTACTGCAGAAGGAGAGTCCGGTGAGTGCGCCTCGTTTCCACAGCATTGTACAGTTACGTATAGGTCTTGTTGACTTAGTAAAGGTGATCCCCTTCTTGTTTAGGCTGTCAAGCGAAAGGCACGGCGACACCAAACACCCTCGCTGCGTAGTCCTTAGTTCGTTCGCCAATCTTGCTGCTAGCTGGCGATCATAGCGAGCCTTTTCAAACGGTGCTTTGGCACATGCTTTTGCTGTTTAGCTTATGTTTGTAGAATAGCACCATATTTGAAGTAAGCGCCCACTTTGTGTTACACGAAACATGCGGAATATTTCTCTACAAACGCGTGCGTTCAAAAATCGTGGTGGCAGTTAATAAGTAGTCTTTGGAACAGCCCTCGACTTAGCTTGTTGCAGGTCATCATGAATGAAATGGTCAATGCCAGGCTCATTCAGGTATCGATGCACTTCATATGGCTTTTACATTCTATGTAATTTTCAATGTCATTATATATATGTGTGTATTAGCGGAGAGGACAGTAAGCCACAAACCGGCGCCTTTTTACGATGTCTTCGACCCCTGAGCTTGTGTTTGCTGTTTCTGTGGAGCATTCACTTTCATAATATTTGCAACAACTTCGCATCTGCTGACGCGGGTCGTGCGCTGATATTTTGTCATCTTTTTTTAAAGTCATCTTTTTTTAAAGTTGATTTGAATTTTTGTTTTACAAATTGCCTCATCTCCTATGAGATATAGTTAAACGTTTACTTCTTTGGTAAATCTTTGATGGCCAGATTTTTGTTTTAACATCATTTATACCTGTTGTTTCCGGTTGTCTACCTTAGTATAGCTCACCTGGCAACTGCTGCACGAAAACACGGTACACGATATGCACAACGTGCCTGAACACACGTGCGAATGTTTGACTTTACCCTTACTTAGATCTGCTCTGTGGTGTTTAATGAAGATAGGTTCGAGACAGAAAAAAGATTGTCCAAGTTCCTCCTGTTTTGTACTGTTTCTTTGCTCTGCCAAACTTGTCATTAGGCTACTGTACATACCTATATATGCGTGCCTGTTTTCTCTACATTGCCATTTTAGTAATCACTCTTATTTCGCATTTTGTAAAAAAAACAAAAAAATTGTCATTGTATCACAATTTGTAAACTTTTGCATCCAACTACCGTAATCCCTTTAGAATTGGCAATATTTACAAATAAACTATTGAAACTATTGAAAATACTATTGAAGCCATAGCATAACTGGCATGTATTGCTTACACAATTTTGAGGTAAGCTGACTTCAATGTCAGGCTGACAGCATATCTCTGGTTTGTTGTGTCGTGCAGGCCAGCATGCAGGCAGGCCTGCCTACCGAGCTGCTCTCCCTTCAACCAAAGCTTTCGGCGCCTGAGGTGTCCTGGCTGCAAGCGGGGCTAGTCTGCGTCAACTGCGGTGACCCGCGAGTCAAGTTCGTCTGCAGCTGCTGCAGGACGCAGACCTTCTGCAGTGAGCAGTGCCAGGTTGGTCCATATTGGTGCATGGTCGGTGTTAGTGCCAGATTGATGCATCTATAGACCACCCTGCATACGCATCTGCAGCTTTTCTCGTGATGAAGACAGATGTTTGTATGAAGTGAACCCGTCGATTTTGAGTCTAGACCAGTAGGTTCGTCCTAAAGGGGCACAAAAAGACAAATGACTTTGTTCACAGGAGTTAATTACACTTTAAAATTACGAAAACACGTCATACTTATTCTGAGAATACGCTTGGTAAGCGAGGAAAACCGTTGAAAAAAAAAGAAGAAAGTATTGTGGATGGCGATGCCACATTGAACTTCCCACACCAGTCGCCAAATAGTCGTAAATATTTATGTTGTGCGCAAGGGCCTAGTCATTGTTCATCGGTAAAAAACTGTTTACATTGTGTTCTGAGGCACCAAGGTCTTAACACAGCTTATTTTCAAAAAATATAATAGAAAAAATACGCCTAAAATATGCAAAAGGACATCGAAACTAGTCAAGTCGCACATTCATTCAGCGTCGAAGTTTCGGTGTGATGTGTGAACGTGAAACTTTGACCTTCAATTCCTCTTCTGAAAAATGCTCTTGTGATGGCAAACCTAGTGCTCGTAGAGCTCTTAAAAACTATAACGTTCATCTCTGCACTCTGATTTGTTTGATGGCAGTCCATTCTTGCCTGGAACGGGCATTTTATTTAAATGCTCAGTGGTCGAACTTGATCTCAGGATATTGAGCCAAATCGGCCATGCAAAACACCGCTGTAGTGCTGGAAAAAAGGTCTGTGTGCGTGAGAAAAAATATATATGTCCGTAAGTTGAGCATACCGTGCATTTATTCCACGAACTTATGGTTTCCGCGCCCGCGTTCAATGCTGTGATAGACACTGCATATATGAGTGCGCGTCCCTCCGTAACGAAGTTGCCAGTTTCTCTCAACTGTAGTTCTTCGGTTGTCGGCGAGATGAAAGGAGCGCATGTTGAATGCGTTGCCCTAATCCGCCGGTACGGTTCTTGCTCGTTAGCACAGCCGACCCAGGTGCCACTTGCATAAATTTGGTGGAAACGCGCGCACACAAAGAGCAAAGTAACGGCAGGCACATGTTAGCGTGATCACTCGATAGCCGCGTTGCGTGAAATCGCAAATTCGGAGAGACATATGCGGGGCGGAGAAATGTGGAGTGGTTCACCAAGCGCGTGGAAGCTTTCGAATGGATGGATAACCACACGTCTGCTGAAGACTGTGCAGCTCCAAGCACACTTATGCTGATTAAGGTTTCGGACTCGGGTTTGATTTCTATTACCTGCGGCTACATTTCCATAGAACCGGAGCGCAAAACATCTAGATGCACATTAAAGAGGCCCTAGGAGACTTTTTATCCTAGCCATCGTGTGACGTCACTAGCGGTATTGCTTCGCCAATCGATTGCAGCAATTAGTGCGTCTGAGGAATTCGTAGTACGGATTAAGCGTTCGAAAGACGGGTCGCAAGGTTGCAAACAAGGAAAATAGAGATAAAAGAGAGGGAACAAAAAGAACGTCGTTAAAACGCAATTGTAAGTTTTCTGCCCTGCATGTGCTGTACGTGCTCTAATATTTGGCTCACATGGCCAGGCGTCGGCTACCGATCAGCAGAGTTTTGCCATCATGTATACGAAAAGGTGTTGCAGGGCCCCAAGGAGGTTAAAGAGCTAAAGATGGCTTTCAATACACCATGTCAAAGTCATGCAAAAAATTCATATAATTTTTGTTCACACTCGAAATTAAACTACAATGTCAATCCACAGTTTCTCTTGTCTGCATTGCCCTCTTTGTATTGTAGGGCTGAACAGTGTTATTTGAAAGACCCATACTATTTTTGGTGTGGTTTCGGCAATAGCTTTTTGGTCTCCGCAGTCTTATGCAGTGCTAAGAGATTGGGGAACGCAGCTCTGATCTGATGTCATCTGTTTGTGTTATGCGCAGTTGAAGCTCTGGAGCAAGAAGACACAAGCTTCGTCAAAGAATTGAAGGGTTCACCAAAAGAGATGGCTTTCGTTGAGCTTAATTATCATTGTTTTTTGTTGTCTCGTCATTTTTTGCCTCTCATTTTCTTTTGACTCGGGGCATATTTTTTTTTCTCGGCAACGCGTGTAGCTCATCTTTCTGTCACAGTTTTTGATGGACGAGCTCATTTTGTACGATACCACATTTCTGGCACCTGTCTATAGGTGAGCTCATTATTTTCTCCCCCCTTTCTTCCCTCTTCTCTATATTTCCTAATAAAGTTACGTTATCGCAGCATGTGCTGCTTTATGTGTGTATGTTTTCTGTGTGAATTTTTTGTGCCACGTGCAGACGTGTCCAGTGTTTCGGCCGACCTTTGCACGCGCCGGAGACCCTGAGGGAAATGCCGAGGCATCATGAAAAGACTCAAGAGAAGTTGTACAGATATGTCTTTACAGTGCTTACATGGCGAGCACTTGGTTGCATGATGAAGATCTCGTGAGGCGGGATGAATAATTTGCTACGTCATGACGATGTCGTTACATTATGACGTTCATGGTTCGAAAGAGCCCACGAGGGGTAATTATGAAGACCCTTTTTTTAAGATCTGTAGGTGAGGGAATGGATCCGAATTGCTCTGTCCAATCAAAGGACACACCGATTCCAAAGGTGTCACGCAAACGCGCCCAGGTCAAAGTCTTTGGCTTGGCCACCGCACTCTGCACCCATGGCACCAAAGTGGCTCTTCCCTCACATGTGAAGGTCACCGGCTGATGGGTCCCACGCCCTAAGAAAACCGGGTTATTCGAAAGGTTCGCCGGCAGGCAGACTGAAAGAATGATAGCATCTGTTATGGATTGAGGCAATGCCCGTAATGCTAAGATAATGTCAAGACATTCCGCTTGATAAATAGGTGTAAAATCGAGTAAACTAATTAAAAAAGACCAATGCAGCACCGAAGATCCAATTCCGACTCCTGCCTTTCCTTCACAAACTGAAGCATCAGTTGGTATTACAATTTTTATTTCTAATCTTGCCAGGTGGTCTTTTAACATGGCATTTGGGTATCTACTAGGAAGTTTTTTTCCAATTATTATAAAGTATAGTGTCAAATTCTACTTTCTTTATTTGAATAGGCGCTCTTAGTACCAGTACCTTACGAAGCTTAACTTGTAATGTTTCCAAAAGCTTCTGTACTATGATGACTTGTGGGCGCCTTAATCTAGACCACTGTTGGTTAAAAAAAGACGTCGGCTTCTTAATGAAAACATATTGCGACCTCCTCTGTGGGGATGCGTTAGGAAGGTACGAACTCCTAGTATTTGGAACCTAGAACGAAGAGAAGCAGGCGCGCTTCCTTATATCAAATAATAATTGCCACAAATTTAGGGAGCCCAAGACATGATCGTAATTCTTCACGTTCTAGAAGTACCAGTGCTGAAGTTTGTAGGCGGCTGCTCCAGAAAACAAGACACAACCAAACTCCAATATCGAGTGAATATACATGGAATATATCATGACCAGAAATCACGACGTAAACCGGAACATTTATTGCCGAGTATATAAAGCATCCCAAGCGTCCGTGCTCCTTTAGCTGCCATATTTTCTATATACAGACTCCAATATAGGTTTTCAACATAAGTCACTCTTAAGTGTTTAATCAATTTCACCTGCGGGGTGAAGTCCTGTCTGTAAAGTACGGAAATCTGCACTGGAACACTTATCGGAAGAACTACGATTGCGCTTTTCCTAATGTCTACTGATAGAATAATATCGTCTAACCATGTGTCGAGAGTTCATATAAAACTGTAGCATCTGATATGGTGTATCTATATCTGCAGCTGTAGCAAAAATGCGATGTCATCAGTTTATACATACACCTGTACACCATGTTGTACTGGAATTGTGCACAATTAAACATTAAATAATAATGGTGACGGTACCGAGACTTGGAGGAGACCTCTAGTTTGTTTATACTTTGAAGAAGACACGTCAAATTGAGAGCAATAAAATTATCTTTTAGAAAGTATTGAACGCATGCCACGAAATATATTGGTAAACCGATGTGCGCTAGCGAATTTATTAGTTTAATGTGTTCCACACTGTCATAAGCTTTTGCAATATCTAAAGTTACTCAGGCGCCAACCTGTTATTAGAACGAGCTAGTCGTATCCTGCTTTTCAAATCAACATGGGCACACCAAATGCAGCAGCCGTACCTGAATTTGATTTGACATGGGCTTAAAATTGTGTTTTCGTTCAGCCAGTTGTATATGCTACTGTGTAGAATTTTTTTTCGATTAGTTTTACCAGATTAGATGTGAGTGAAATAGGCCTAATGTTATTTACTGTAAACCCAGATCCATGTTTTTTAAATAAAGGAAATATTTTCGCGATTCTCCACTCGAGCGGAATCCACGAATGTCTAATGGAGTGATTAACTATTGCAAGTAAATCCTGAGGTGATACTTTATGGATTATTTTCATTACCGATGCAGTTCATCCATCATGACCTGGAGCAGAATTGTGCAATATTTTCACAATTTGTGCTATTTCCGACGCTGCAACCTCTTCAAAGTCATCGCTTTTAACAGGACACTGTGAGTGGTAAAAAGGAGCAGCCGTGAAGCGGCTTTCCAGCCCTTGAGCAATATTTTCTAGAAAAGTAGGCAACTCACTTGGCGTTGAGACTATCGAGTCGAGGTTTGTTGGCGGCGGGATTACGTTTTTGGCTTTAAGGAAGTTGATAAGTTATTTCCTTTGGCCAGGCTTTGAAAGAAACTCGGAACGTTTGCTATCATAGTTATTCTTCGCAGCGGAAAGTGTTCGCTTAAAAACTGCAGCCGCGTATTTATACTCGCTCCAGTTTCTACGGCCCTGATTATAGAGCAGTTTTCGCTACGCCTCCTTTCTTAGCCTGTAATGACGTGAACAATCAGAGTTCCACCAATGATTCAAAGGATGTTGTTTATAGACCTGAACTGTGAATTGAGCTTTTTTTAAAGATTATTTTATAACATCATCGAAATTGATAACATTCCGCTCTTCAGTTTTCTCAGTTCCTTTTGACAAAGTCACAGGTAGTGTCTGTTCAAATGTATTGTAATTGATGTGAGAAGTAGACTGCCTGATTACTGAAGTCACGGGACAAACAAGCTCAAACAATATAGGAAAATGGTCGCTATTGGTACACGAGTTCAAAGTTTACCATGAAAAAATACAGAAGCTAGGACTACAGAAAGTAAGATCAATCGCAGAATGAGGCTGATTGCACACAAATGGGGGGGGGGGGGTTCGCTGGTTAATGCATGTTAAAATATTTTTAGTAATGAAAACCCGCAAACGCTTTCCACACATGTTTGTTCTGAATCCACACTAAGTGTGATGAGAATTGAAGTCTCCTACCAATATTATGTCTTTTCTGCAAGACGAAATTGCGGTATTTCAAACGATAGAATTTTAAACACCTGATAGATAATAAGCGTTTACTAACGACAAGGGAAGGTATCCAGGAACAGAGATATCTAACATTAAAATTTCACTTTCTAAATTCATTATTTCATCTCTTACTTTTAGCCGATGCGCAATTTTCGAAACGATAAACACTGCTACACCAACACCTCGAGAAGGGCGGTCTAAGCGAAAAGTTCGGTAGTTTTTAGGATTGTCTGCGTTTATCATACGCATGCCGGAACGGTGGCCAGTCTTCGTAATAGTGCATCTCGGAGACAACGGTAAACTTCACTTTGGCGTCAAACTGCCTATGCCCTGCTGAAAATGGAGCTTTTAAAATGGCAACGTTTAGTACCATGCTGTGCATTGCCCCTCGTCTTAACTATGCACTGAAACGTGCTATGCAGTACGCTTCTAGTTGGAATGTTGCGGTGGTTTCCGTGCATAAGGTTACAGCCCAAGGACAGCGCGAGAAACGCAGGAAAACGTGGAGGCCGGAAAAATAGCACACCTGTACTCCGGTTGTGCTATCATTCCGGTTCCGTCCTTCACTCTTTATGCATATCCGCAATACGGTTTTTGGCAGGTTATATATATATATATATATATATATATATATATATATATATATAACGATCACCTCGTGAAGCCACAGTACGCAAGGGCTTTGCGAGCCGCATAATAAAACTACTGGTTCAGCATTTCGCTGACCTAAACGGCATGCATCGTTTATTAGTTGGTGCGCGCAGTATTTTTTATTTACGCTGCGTTACCTTGCGGTGTTCATTCTAGAGGACAGGACGTGCAAACGCGGACACAAAAATGAAGTAAAGACACCACAAACACGAGACTGCTGCTACCTGCGAACACGTGCCCATTATTAAGGATTAGTCATGAATGCAAGCATATATATATTTAAATGATTACAGAGAGTAAATCGCACTGATCCACTTTATAATAACTGATTGATAAACAAAAATGAAGGAAAACCTGATTTGTAATGTACTGAAATAAAAACTCACCGTCACCGAAGGTGGACTGATAACGAAGGCAGTATACAAAACAAACAAATTTTACGAGCAGAAAGCTTGCACGACGATGTCATGGGATGAAGTCATGGTGACGTTTCCTTTGCATTCGCTTAAGACGACTCGAAGGCATATGCTATCTCCTGCATCTTTATTGTCTCCACCGGTGCATGGTGTCTTCCACTCAACCCCCTTTCTCCACCTCCGAAAGCTTTCTGCTCGTAAAATTGTTTTGCACTGCCATCAGGATAGGAGGCATTGCAAGCTTTCATAAGCTCGCTTTGTTTTGTATACTGCCTTCGTTGTCACTCCAGTGTCCACCTTTGACCAAGGGATGATGTCATGCTATTAGGTCATCGTGACTTCACACGTTTTGGTTATTTTTGACGTCATGAGGAGGTCATAACATGACATCGTCACTTGGTCAAATGCCAACTAATAACGAAAGTGGCAAACAAAACAAAGTTATGTGAAGAAAGCTTCTACGACAATGTCATGCGATGAGGTCATAATGACGTCCAAAGTTTTGGTTATTTGTGACGTCGTAATGACGTGACCACATGACATCGTTGTTTGGTCGAAGGTGGACTGGTAACGAAGGCAGTATACGAAACAAGGCGAGGTGAAAACAGCTTGCACGACGATGTCATTTGATGAAGTCATAGTGACGTCACAAGTTTCGATTCTTTGTGGCGTCGTGATGACTTCATATGTGGGAATCGTCACGTGACGATGATAATTTTCGCATCCGTCCTGTTCATTCTGACGACGCCGATGGACAAGTTCCACATCTGGCGAGGCATCCAAGGTTCCTGGGTTATTTTTCTTGACACTAAATTGTGTTTCTCGTGCCTCCTCTAAAAAAAAAGCACTTCCAAAACAATCGTTTAGCTTGCGACTTGAGTGCGTTTGCATTACATGGCTCAAGTATATAGTGCGGTGCTCTGCAGAAGCCACAGAGAAGGATTCATCACACACACTCCAGATTGTGAAAATTTGGACTATGTGCTGCCACGCAAAAAGTCAGCGCTGCGCCGGTATTTCCAATCAAGCTGAAAGCGCGAGTCTTCAGCATCTTGAAAGCCCAGGCGTCTTTCTAGCTGCGCAGGAAAGGCCAAGAGAACTCTGAGCGCGCGGTTTTTTTTTTTTTAAAGAGGTGGTGCCATCAAATTTGTGGCGTGCGTGTTCTTTGCTGTAAGCGTTTCCATCAGCTCTGGGAAGCAAGATGCACGCACCGAAATTCGTGTATTTTCACTGATTTAGTATTGCTATATTTATGTGGACAATTTTTGGTTTCGCGGCTCCTAGTTGGGCAGTGACGTCGATGCATAGGTAGCATGGTCACGTGACCACACATGGCGGTGACGCTCATTGTCCTCAGTTTCATCTGCTCTCACACACGCGTGCCACACGGGTTCCAGCAAAACAAACGCACTGACATTCGCCTTGGTCAGCTGCAGTAGCATCCTGGCAGTGGCAAGGCAAAAGGCAGCCAGAAGAAAACAAAGTGTTTATGTTCACAACGTATGTACAAAACATGGACGAGGAAGCCACCCGACGCTAGATGCACTGGCCTTTATTGATTGATATGTGGGGTTTAACGTCCCAAAACCACCATATGATTATGAGAGATGCCATAGTGGAGTGCTCCGGAAATTTCGACCACCTGGGGTTCTTTAGCGTACACCTAAATCTGAACACACGGGTTTACAGCATTTTCGCCTCCATCTAAAATGCAGCAGCCGCAGCCGGGATTTGATCCCGCGACCTGCTGGTCAGGAGGCGAGTACCTTAGCCACTAGATCACTACGGCGGGGCATGCGCCGGCCTTTTATAGGTGCCGAGATGCTGATGGAGGATGAGACTGCCTCGCTGTTGGAAGTGCGCCGCGTCTCTGAACGACGCGTTGGGTGTCCTTTCGAAAGCACCCAGAGTCCTTGACGGATGCACACAGTGTCTCTGCAAAGGACGCCAGTACACTCGGAACAGCAGGCATGCTAGTTCTCTCCTTGTTCACAAAATGCATTTCGGAAATGGTGGAGGTCACTCAAGTCACTGCAAACCTGGTGTGACATCACGACAACTGCCGTTGCTTCTGCTATTCTGAAACTTCAGTGTTTCTGCGCAAGCGATTTGCCTAGATCGCTAGAGTGGGCATTCAGATATACATTTAAAAGTGAAATGAAATATATTCTACGCGTTTGTTGTGTCCCACTCTTCAGGTGGAGAGTCCTTGCATACAAAGGAAACCCACGACAAACTTCGGATAGCCTCGAAATTTGGTCGCACCACTTCTTTGAACGCTCTTTAAATCAGCAGAACACATTTTGAAAGCAACACGCTTAAAAGTGACAGTGCTGTTTTCAAAGTTTTATGCATAGTTTTATAGCGTTTTTTTTTTACCTGAAAAAGACGTCGCCACCTATAGAGCATGACTGTTCGTGTAACAAACTGAAAGCAATTAAGTACGAGCTGGCAAACACTATCTGCCAAAGTTTCATATATTGTACCGACTAACAGAAAGTTCTCACACTCACTGTATGCTCATTTATTTGCAACTCGCATGAGAGTTTGTTTCTAAATAAATGGGTGTCTGCAATGCCTGAAGTCAACAACTTTCGCAAAACGTTGTTACATGCAAAGAAGAACGTTAATCTTGTACGTATATAGGTTTCCAGTCAGTATATTTATTTAGAAACAATTTTTTGTGTTCAAGCAGCAGGAAGTTAATATAGGTTCTACAAGTGATGCTCCACTACACCTTAGAGGGCACACACGTGGCATTAGAGTGGGGAGGCCTTGAGAGGAGCATCACATTTGGTGAATTCGTATCTATGTAGACCCACAGCATCGAAACATAGGCGCAAGAGGTGATGGCCAAGAATATCTACGGCCAATTCAAGATCGTAATAAGTGATTCCAAATCTGTCATTCATAATTTTGCTATAGAGGAAGAACCCGATCGGTAGTTCCCAATTGTGTCTTTTTTTTTTCATTTTTATGCGCTGCCCTCGGCCATCTTGGCAGACGTTGGTAAAAGACGTTGTTTTGCACGGAAATCCATGACAACTGGAATTGCGTGAACGTAGGCTTGCGAGATTGCGAGGCATGTGGAGACCGTATACCGCTAAGCTTCACACCTTTTCCGCGAGGCAAAAGGCGCATGCACTGTGAAAGAAGTTGAATTCTCTATTGGCTCAAGGCCTTCACTGCGCACCCAATCCATACTGTTCGGATGCCAACGCATAGCTCTCCGCTAGGGATCAAACTGACCCATGCCATCACCCAGGGATTCGCTAACCTAGCACATAGTCAACTCGAACCATGTGAGGTTTCATAGCAAGATACTCATCATGAGATTGGGGAATCACTAGAGACTTAACGTAACTAATAATCTTCAACAGCCCCGCCGCGGTGGTCTAGTGGCTAAGGTACTCGGCTGCTGACCCACAGGTCGCCGGATTGAATCCCGGCTGTGGCGGTTGCATTTTCGGTAGAGACGAAATTGCTGTAAGCCCGCTTGCTCAGATTCGGGTGCACGTTAAAGAACCCCAGGTTGTCAAAATTTCCAGAGCCCTCCACTACGGCGTCTCTCACAATCGTATGGTGGTTTTGGGACGTCAAACCTAACATATCAATCAATAATCTTCAATAAGTGCGGGGCGTTGAAAGGAATACCAATCCCAAATAATGTTGTACGGAATAGTTCCATCTCGAACCTTTCTTCAAAAGTATTATCTGGAGTTTACGGTGAAAAAACACGATATCATTAGGAGGGGTATTATAGTGAAGGGCTGCGGTAGTTTTGACCACTTGGTGTACTTTAAGCTGCACTGACATCACTAATTGCATGGGCCGGCAGCGTGTCGCTTCCATATACACGTGACCGCCGTGGCTGCTATCACACCTGCGACCTTCGAGTCAGCAACCACGCACCGTAACCGCTTGTCCAGCGGGGGGCACATTTATTGAGCCCTTAACAGCGCAAGACACGTCCCTGACAGTACATTTCACGTCTAGTGGAGGCAGCTTAAGTTCAGTATTTTTCACCCGCAATGGTAGCATAGTGGTTATGTTGTACTGTTGAGCCAGAGATCATGGCGTCTCAGCTGTAGATGCTATGAAGCCGTAATGCTAGAGGACTGTTTACTCATATTTAGGTGCACAGTAAATAACACTATAGAAGCGCGCGTTCTGCTGGGCGAGTAGGTAACGTGTGGGTGCAAACCTCTTCTGTCTAACACTGTTATTATTTTTAAGCACCACGATCAATTCACCCGTGAGGTGTCGAAGCCTATCATATTAACAAGTCACGTGATGCTTGCGTAAGCCAGACCTCGGTTACATTGCACAAAAAAGAGTTCACTTTTATTGATGAGCGTATCACTTACTCTCGTTGTACCTCACTTGTCATGCGCGGCTATTACTTTTTAAATTCTTGTTGCTCGGATTAAACTTTCAGTTGTGAGTGCAGCGCTGTGTGTGGTTCTCTTCTTTGTCTCCGTCTTTTTTGTGCGCCGCTTTTCTTTGAATATGAATAGGTAATTCATCTTAACTTATGTTGCCTTCCTGATTTGCGCATCTGATACTTGTTTCTTTATTTTCTCTTTTTTTCTTGTGTGTTATATATGTTGTACCCACCCCCTCTGTAATGCCCTACGGGCCCTGAGGGTATTCTAATAAATAAATAAATAAACTGAGTTGCGTGTGAAATTGCAGTATACAAAAGGAGGGCAACTGGACACAGCGCACACACCAGGTGCCTTGCTTTTGTGCTTCAATATTTTGTATAACTCAGTTAAGATTGAGAATATGACTAGGCTGTCAAAATTTCCGGAGCCGTCCGTCACGCTGGCGTTCATAATCATATTGCCCCGCCGCGATAGTATTGTAGTTATGGTACTCTACTGCTAAGCCACAGTTCGCGGGATCGAACCCCGGCAGCGTCTGCTGCATTGTCGATGGAGACGAAAACGTTGGAGGCCCGTGTACTTTAATTTAGCTGTACGTTAAGGAACGCCATGGTTGAAATTTCGGGAGCCTTCCACTAAGGTATCTCTCCTCTCGTAATCACGTCGTGGTATTGGGACATTCATCCCCAGAAACTAATAATAATAATAATAATAATAATAATAATAATAAGTAATTATTATTATTATTATTATTATTATTATTATTATTATTATTATTATTATTATTATTATTATTATTATTATTATTATTATTATTATTATTATTATTATTATTATTATTATTATTATTATTATTATTATTATTATTAAGCAATAGCTGACAGAGACATGCTTTGGAAACAATTTAAATGGTCCCCTGATAATGCAGAACTTGGTACTAACTACAGAATCGCAAGGAATAAAGTGGTTGCCCTTATCCGATGCGCAAAACGACGATACTTCCATCATCAGTTTCAGTTATCTGCCAGAAACCCGGCGCGGATGTGGTCACTGATAAACCATCTTCGAGCTAAAGGAAATAGCGATGCTAAATCTACTGATGCGTTTACTGGGGACCCTGCGCATACAGCTCATCTTTTCAATCGCCACTTCGCAAATGTGTCTGGTGGACTTCCTTCGGCAGCGAAAAGCTGTTCTGGTTTAAAGAAATCAACACCTGTCTCGGCCTTCCTTCCAACTTTAACAATAGATGACCTCACTAGAATAGTTTCCGGCTTCAAGAGGCAAAAACCAGCAGGTATTGACGGTGTCTCTTTATCTTCGCTGCAGCGGAATCTGGACGCAGTATCATAAATTCTGCTTTTCATGCTTAATGGATTCCTGGAGACGGCTTCTCTCCCATCATACTTAAAAACAGCAATGGTAATGCCACTATTCAAAGGTGGACCAAAAGATAGCCTTGACAGTTACCGACCCATTTCAGTTTTACTTATCTTATCCCAAATAATTGAGAAATTCTTATTGCAATGCATGACTTCCATTCTAGATTAGTTTTCGCTCATTTCAAGCCGCCAGTTTGGTTTTGTCGCAGGTCGTGGCACAATTGATCTACTTGAGGAACTTTCCGATGAACTCAATGATGCTTTGAAACATAACATGTTTGCCTGTGCTTTATTTCTTGATATCTCTAAAGCATTTTATACCGTAAACCACTCAATATTGCTTGAAAAAAATTATTTTCTTGGCTTTAGGGGTCCGTTCTATGACATTCTTAAAAAGTACCTTTCTTATTGTTCCCAGGTAGTGCGGTTACACAATCAGTTACCTTTCAGTAATAGGCTTCCCTTGAAAGCTGGCGTACCACAGTGATCCATTTTATCTCCTCTTTTATTTAATATATTCATAAATTATTTTACTGCTTCTGTTCCAAAATGTCTTTTATTTCAGTATGCAGACGACACTGTTCTGTTAACGAAACATGTATGTTACAATAAAGCGTTGTCACTACTACAAGACAGTGTTTATGAGGCTGCGAAATTAATTGCTTTAAAAAGCCATTGAAAGCAATGGTTACGAATGCACCCCTACTTTTTCTTGCCCGTGATTGCGCCTTCTGTAAGTGTACTCCCATTGAATATGTTAATTCTATAAAATATCTTCGTGTATTCTTCGATAGCAACCTGTCCTGGAATGATCATTTTGCTGACATTTGTGACAGACTACGAAAAATCTCGTGGTTGCTTTTCAATATTAGATCAATTGCACCCACCAATATTAAAGTGACAATCATGCTTGCTCTTGCGTATATTATCCTACGATATGGCATCACTTTATTTGCTTTCTGTTCTTCGCGATGGCAGCGTCGGGTTGACAATATTTTAAAAAGTATGTTGAAATCCATTGTGTATAATCGTTCTTCAACAGACAATGTAAATTTCTTTTCTCTACTTCGCCTGCCGTCTTTCAAAGCATCCTTTAACCAAACTGTTGTATTACGGCATTTCTGAGGCTCTCAGTTCAAAAACGAATGCATTACCCCTCGTATATTTAGAAAAACTGCCCGCTATTCTGTTCCATTCGTACAAACACGATGTGGCAAAGCTATTAGAAAGGTCTATGTCCCTACTCTTTTTAATGACATCCCCGACAGTGTTTCTTCGGCAACGACTAAACGCAGTCTACGAAAGAGCCTCAGGTCTCTTTAATGCTGCATCAGTTACCACATAAGTATTTTTTTTTCTAGTTTCTTGCATACTGGGTATAATATGTATAAAATTTTTCAATGCTTGTTGTAAGGAATGGACACAAAAGTGCTGTGTTTAGGTACGATTTGTGGCTAAAAGGACTTGCAAGTGCCGAGGAACGCCAAACTGAAACTAAAGAAGACGAGCGGAGGGCAGGTGGCACGAAGGCGATAACAAGAAATGAAAAAAGAAGAGGGGAAGAAGAAGGAACGTGCGAAGGCGAGCTCGAGCGTGGAGGCCACGAAGGCAGACGAAGCAGTGCGCCGCTCGAGAGGACGAGTCCCTGGGAGCGTTCCTGAGCCGGACGTGGGACCCGTACGTGTCGGCCAGGTCGAGCTCCGGCGTGTTCGTTCGGGGTCGAGTCCGCCGGCCTGTACAAGGTGCAAGGACGGGGCCTGCTGAACGGCTCCTGCCTGGGTGCAGTGGCCGGGAGCAGGTTCGTGGCGAGGCCTACCGGGCGTGGTCCTCGTGAGCCGGGGCCTGACCCTGAACCTCAGGAGTTGCGACCCTGACTGCTGGCCGCGACGTCTGACTAAACGGCGCTGCACACGGTAGCGTATCCGTGTGCCGTAAGCCGTTCCAGCCGCTCCAGCCGTGCCACCTTTGCCCTCACGCACGTCGACGATCGCATCATGTCGGGACGACGGGGACCCAAACTGTGAGGCAGCGTTTTTCTCTTGCGAACTGAGAACTCTACGCGCTGGACTCGGAGTAAACGTAGCCGCGAGCTCTCCGCATGCTAGAGGTCTGACTCTCGTACATGTTGCGTGACGCGTGGCGTGTAGGGTTGGACATATAGTTTTATTTTCACCTGCCACTTCGTTCTCTAGTGTATAATATAACGCTTCTTTTGTTCGCATCCATTGTTGATGTTAATCCTTTTTCGTCCGCTATCAACAAACACAGTGACGAACGTCCTTAACCATCACAATTTCTGGTGTCCGCGACAGGACTAAGCTCTCGCCGTACATCTGAGAGCCTCACGTTGTTTGTGTGTGGCGGACGAGGATGGACGACAAGAGAAAGCTAGTTGAGCTAGGGAAGGAGATGGGGCTGAGTGGTGAGGCTCTGCTGGCATGGGTGAGCACGGAGGAAAAAGAAATGAGGGACCAGAGAGCGAAAGATCGAGAGGAGGCACGGCTAGCAGCACAGGTGGAGCATGAGCGTGAAATAGCTCGCATGGAGGCTGAAAGGCTCCTGCTCGAGGAGCGACGTCGTGTCGCAGAAGCGCAGCGGCCGAGCACGAGTTCTGCGGACGATAGTATGAGTGGTGGTCAGAGTTTTCGCAGCCCACACAAAATGATTCCGCCCTACAATGAGAGTAGGGACGAACTGGATGCGTACATCCAGAGATTTGAGAGGGTTGCCATGAGCCAAGGCTGGCCAACCGACAAGTGGGCCCTGTCACTGAGCTTGTGTCTAACGGGAGAAGCCTTGACCGTGGTAGGACGGATGTCTGCAGAAGACTCTACGGACTACGCAAAGCTCAAGCAGACGCTCCTCCAGCGGTTTCGTTATACAGAGGAGGGATACCGCACGAAGTTTAGGGATGCCCGGCCCGAGAATACTGAGACAGGTCGACAGTTCGCGGGACGTCTCTGTGGATACTTCGACCATTGGCAGGAGCTGGCGAAGACTCCCAAAACATATGATGCACTGCGAGACAAGATGGTGTCCGAACAATTCCTCAGGCGGTGCGACGAGAAGTTGGCTGTCTTCCTGAAGGAGCGAGGATGTCATAACCTGGACACGTTGGCAACGACGGCTGATCAATATTTGGAAGCTCAGGGAATTGTGAATCTCGCTAGAGGAAAAGACGAAAAAGGGAAACCGATGGCTACAGCTAAAGTTGACACTGTCAGCAAAAGCAAAGGAAAACCGCTTTGTTTTCTGTGCAACAAGCCGGGTCATCGAGCTTCCGATTGCTGGACAAAGTCTCGAGCGCCCAAGTCGACGTCGTGCTGGATCTGTAAGAAGTCAGGGCACAGATCCGATAGTTGTCCCTCAAACTCGGGAAAACGTAGAGAGGCATCACGTTCCGTCTTGGGATACCAGAAAGCGCAGCATGAGAAATCAATGGAAGATGCGCCTGACAATCAGGATGAGAAACATTGTCATGACATGTGTGATGGGACCCAAAGCAACGCAACTTGCGACAACGGGTTAAAACAAATGCCAACTGTAAAGGGCTATCTCGAAGGGAAGCGGGTTACCGTATTGCGGGATACCGGTTGCAATACAGTAGTGGTGAAACGATCGCTAGTTCCTGACTGCAACTTGACTGGCAACACCCGTACCGTTCGCTTATTGGACCGATCTGCAAGAGTCTTACCAGAAGCAGAGGTGTACATAGATTCTCCGTTTTTCAGAGGTCAGGTGCTTGCTGTTTGTATGGAGAATCCATTGTATGAAGTCGTGCTTGGCAACATTGCGGGTGTACTGTCAGCTGCCCAACCAGCCCCGAAGCAGCCAGCAGGACGTCGAAAACTAGCACAGATTCACCGTGATCCAGTATGCACTGAAGAAGAACCTGAAGATGCAACCTCATCAGATAGAAGACGACAAGATGACATGTCGGCGGCTGCAGGAAAAGAAAGGAAAAAGCCCAGTGAACTGATTGTTCCTCGGATCCAACCCCTGGATATCAGCCGGGAAGCGCTAAAGAATTTACAGCACACAGATCCCACGCTGGAAACCTGCTTCGCCGCATTGGGGAAGACCATATCTAAGAAGCCAGCAGTCACTGAGTTTGTGCTGGTACGCGACATTCTTTTCCGGCGCCACCGCACGGCAGAAAGGCGAGACTTGGAGCAACTTGTAGTACCCAAGGATCTTCGAAACACCGTAATGAAGATGGCTCATGAAGGCCTTCTGTCTGGTCACCAAGGGCAAAGAAGGACAACAGACCGTGTCCTTACAGAGTTTTATTGGCCGGGTGTACGGGCTGATGTGATACGGTTCGTGAAGTCGTGCGACGTATGTCAGAGGACCGTGCCTAAACACCTCGTCGGACGAGTTCCATTGGGAAATATGCCTATCATAGACACACCTTTTCAGCGGGTCGCCATCGATATTATTGGCCCTCTGTCACCAACGTCATCCAAGGGCAACAAGTATGTCTTAACGATGGTAGACTTCGCTACGCGTTACCCGGATGCGGTGGCACTACCGAGCATCGAGGCAGAGCACATAGCGGAAGCACTAGTAGAGATGTTCTCCCGCGTTGGAGTGCCCCGTGAGATAGTGAGCGACCGTGGAAAGTCGTTCACCTCGAGTCTCATGCAGGAACTCGGTCGGCTACTTTCATTTCGTCAGCTACCCACAACGCCTTATCACCCCATGGCCAACGGACTTGTGGAGAGATTTAATGGTACTCTCAAACAAATGGTTCGCCGCATGTGTCAAGAACGGCCGCGACATTGGGACAGATACTTGGCTCCCCTGCTCTTTGCATACCGTGAAGTTCCCCAGACGAGCCTTGGATTCGCGCCGTTCGACCTCCTCTACGGCAGATTTGTACGTGGCCCAATGTCGATTCTTAAGGAACTGTGGACAGGGGCCAACATCGATCCTGAAACGAAAACAACATACGAGTATGTTATAGATCTCCAGGAGTGACTGCAAGACACCTGCAAGGTAGCACACGAAGAACTCCTGAAGGCGAAAATGACACAGAAGAAATATTACGATAGGAAAGCAAGAGTTCGACAACTATCACCCGGAGACAAAGTATTGCTGTTGCTACCATCAGATAAGAATAAATTGATCTTGACTAGGAAGGGACCCTTCACAGTGCTTGAAAAACGCAGTGACTATGACTACGAGATAGATCTCGGAACTCGGAGAAGTCTTTTTCACATTAACCTTCTCAAGAAATACCACGAAAGGGAGCCTATTGCTTACTGAGTATGACTTTGTGGTTGAGTACATTAAGGACTCCGACAACGTAGGTGCCGACTACCTCAGCCGCATTTGGCTTCTCCGCTGGTTAGCGTTTAGTAGTGGCACGATTTCTTTTCATGTCAATTCACCCTTTCTCTAACGGAATGAACTTCTGTAAATAATGTTTTTTTTGCTATGTTTTCGCTTTTGGGTACTCCACCTCGCGCGCTTGTGAAAAGTTGTTTTCCCCCTAAACAACTTTCTTGAGCAGGGGGATATTTGTAAGGAATGGACACAAAAGTGCTGTGTTTAGGTACGATTTGTGGCTAAAAGGACTTGCAAGCGCCGAGGAACGCCAAACCGAAACTAAAGAAGACGAGCGGAGGGCAGGTGGCACGAAGGCGATAACAAGAAATGAAAAAAGAAGAGGGGAAGAAGAAGGAACGTGCGAAGGCGAGCTCGAGCGTGGAGGCCACGAAGGCAGACGAAGCAGTGCGCCGCTCGAGAGGACGAGTCCCTGGGAGCGTTCCTGAGCCGGACGTGGGACCCGTACGTGTCGGCCAGGTCGAGCTCCGGCGTGTTCGTTCGGGGTCGAGTCCGCCGGCCTGTACAAGGTGCAAGGACGGGGCCTGCTGAACGGCTCCTGCCTGGGTGCAGTGGCCGGGAGCAGGTTCGTGGCGAGGCCTACCGGGCGTGGTCCTCGTGAGCCGGGGCCTGACCCTGAACCTCAGGAGTTGCGACCCTGACTGCTGGCCGCGACGTCTGACTAAACGGCGCTGCACACGGTAGCGCATCCGTGTGCCGTAAGCCGTTCCAGCCGCTCCAGCCGTGCCACCTTTGCCCTCACGCACGTCGACGATCGCATGATGTCGGGACGACGGGGACCCAAACTGTGAGGCAGCGTTTTTCTCTTGCGAACTGAGAACTCTACGCGCTGGACTCGGAGTAAGCGTAGCCGCGAGCTCTCCGCATGCTAGAGGTCTGACTCTCGTACATGTTGCGTGACGCGTGGCGTGTAGGGTTGGACATATAGTTTTATTTTCACCTGCCACTTCGTTCTCTAGTGTATAATATAACGCTTCTTTTGTTCGCATCCATTGTTGATGTTAATCCTTTTTCGTCCGCTATCAACAAACACAGTGACGAACGTCCTTAACCATCACACTTGTCTTCACATTTCTGCTGTTTAGGTAGTATTGCTTCCGCTAATTTGATTCTCGATTGTTATTCTGTTTATATGTAGCATAAATAAGTTACATGTATTCTTTCTCTGATTGTTTACATGAAAAGCTTTTCAATATGTATGTCATCTCTTGTCTGCCGATGTGCCCCGGGCCAAGTCCTCCAAGCCACCGTCTGGCTTTGACAGGCCTGTTATTTATTTTGTACAACTGAAGATGCCAATAAAGATTATTATTATTATTAATATTATTATTATTTCATGGCTATATCGTGCTCTTGAGACCGAATATCCCAACAAGTGTTTTTATCATTACTACTAAAATGGGTATTGTGACTAATCCTCTATTTTACTAGTACATCTATCCACACCGATGTGTACAATAGCACTTACGATTAAAGCCAAATATTACTTAACACACCCAGCGCATATAATTCTGGCTCTCCCGATGAGCTGCCATGGTGTCTCACGATCATTAACACAAGGGTGTTGGCACGAGAACACTCAGTAGTTGCTTTGTCTTGCGACTAATGAAATGCGAAAGCCCTCAAGAACCAACCACATGTACTGGTTAGCGTGAGATACCCGAAATGTGAGTTCGAGGATTTTTTTTTAAATATAGCTACGTTGCTACTGCATCCTGACGTCACGACAGCTTGAGTATCTCGTAAAGCACTCGCGCAAGATATTTTGACCTTTTCACGGCCGCTTGCTTTCAAGGCTTCATTTGTAACGCTCAAGCGACCGTTTTGCACGTTTAGATGACTGAAGTATCATGAATAGGGCACTCTAGCGTGTCAAGTCACGAAAAATCATGCCCGAATGGATGCTGTAGCCTGTCATCTCGCTATATAGTGTCGACGTAATTTTGTGTGTCATGCGAAAGTTTGCATTCGTGTAAAAATGAGATATCAACATTTCTTCAGCGTCACCCTTGCGCAGAGGCATCTCTATCTGTATGGCGAAGCAAACTAAGTTTCGAAAATCGGCGTCCCTTCTCCTTTAAATCCGAGATGTGGGAGGGCCGCGTTGCTCAGCGCAGACCCAGACGACCGGGTCATTCAGCAGGCAGAAGAAGAGATCACGATAGCCGAGGAGCTGCTGGTCATCTATTATCCATGAGATGACTTTATATAGGTGGCAGCACTGTT
The DNA here is from genome assembly GCF_043290135.1 of Rhipicephalus microplus. Classification (NCBI taxonomy): domain Eukaryota; kingdom Metazoa; phylum Arthropoda; class Arachnida; order Ixodida; family Ixodidae; genus Rhipicephalus; species Rhipicephalus microplus. Next base: position 67,386,124 of record NC_134702.1, on the reverse strand, counting down.
GCTCCTTTAGTTTGGAAAACATGTTGGAACGAATCGCCCGTGAAGTACGTGGAAGTGGGTGATGCCGCTGTTTCCAAATCGCTATTCCGTGTTCCATGACCATAGTAAACGCTCAATTTGTGGTGGTGGCGTTTGTTGCCGTCCAGTGGTGCTGCTCACGTTGCACCGAACCACAAATAGCTTCCAGGATAACATATCGGCTACGTGGTACATTTCCAAGGTGGGTCCCCAGGTTTCGCAACAACGAGGTGCCTTCCAAGGTGTGCTGCAATTATTTTCACGAAGGCATATGTTCGCAACGGTGAGCCGTTAAAACCGACTTCTTTTCCATTTTTAATCAGGAATCTGTGCTTTTATGCTTGTTGTTTGTTCGATGCGTACGTATTTGGTTTTCTCTTCAGTCGTGAAGGCCGAAGCAGTTCACGAAAGCTTATGGCAGCGTGAGCTGGAGTGCTAGTCGTGATTCGCCTGTGCTTCCGTGTACTGGTGTCCCAAAATGGAGCTCGTGAGCTGTGACCAGACAATGCAAAACAACTGTATACCAGCGTGCTATATGGGAGATGTGGTTATTTATTTAGTAACGTAAATGACTGGGCTATTGTCTGACTAATTGCCATTTATAAATAAAAAATGCTACTCTGGCAGAACGTGTTGTAATGCAGCTTTTTTTAAATTTGAATGCAGCTTGCGAGTTTGTTCGATATCCTTTCTATTCTGCATGCACAGTGAACGTGAGGTTTACTCTTGCCTAATTGTGACTCGCGAGTCCATTTAAACGAGCATCGCCGAATTCTATTAGCTTTGTCGATTTTCTGTGATGCTTAATCCGCAATGAGCACCGTTGTCAGTGTTCTGAATTGTGAATATGAGTACCAGAACACGTCTAGTGATTATGCGTGATATTTTTACAGGGCAAAGACATAGGCAAAACTTTTTTTATCTGGGGAGGGGTGTGTGGGGGGGAGGGAGGGGGGGAATGGAGGCCCATACCAGCATTGAATGTGCGGCAGCGTCGAGTTGGTAAAAAAATCTGCTCTTTGCAAACCACGATGTAACCACAATCACTGTACATGCCTCGACGAGCCATATCCAAGCCACGGGAGGCGTTGCTCTAATCTTCTCGGCGTGCGCAATTCGATTCTTATAGTTCCTCCTCATCGCTCTACGTCATGTCGACCACATATGTGGGTGTTTACAAAGCACAGACAACTAGAGCATGGACGCGATAACGTACACGGAACGGACAGAGCTGTGCATGTTTCGGTTTAGCTACTCCTTCCTCGCTGTTCAGTGTCGTGTCGACGCATAAGCCTTTGCATGGATGGCCGATGCGAGGGGCTTTACATGATATCGCTCACAGGAATTTTGTTACCTTTGACACGAGACATAACCCTGTACCCAGTGTGGAACATAATGGTGATCAGAGGCAAGAGACTGAACCGGTAAAGACAAAGGAACACATGTAAGACTCGCATATCGCTAGAAAGCAACAAGCGGGTACACGTGACGTGGTCGCATTAGGCGAATCCTCTTCGCATCGCTGCAGCCAGTAAAAATGGATGGCGATTCACAATAGAAATTTCTGTTACAAAAAAAAAAAGAAAACAGTACAAGCTTTAGAGCTTATACTAATCGTACACCGTAGCGTCTTCACCGATGTTCATCGTGAATTAACGAGCTTCTGCTGCTGATACGAAAGCCGCGTGTTTTATCCCAGCCGTGGCAGTCGCGTTTCGGTTGAGGCGAAATGGTTGAGGCCTGTGTGCTGTGCGTGGTCAGTGCAAGTTCAGGAACACCGGATGGTCAAAATGTCCTTATTCCTCCACTACAGCGTTTCTAATAATCGTATTGTTGTTTTGAGACACAAACCTTCAGTTATCAATATTGTGAGCGCTGACGGTGTAGTTCATCATTTTCACCTACGCATACAAATCATCGTGATCATCGTCATCGTAGTCCCTCGCCGCGTGTTCGGTTGCTGGCTCACGCGTCTGTGTTGAAAATACAACGGTCGCTCTTTCGTGCCTGACGTCGTCCTACAAGTGGTGGAGTGGGCTGTAATTCCAAAGTGCTCGTTGTCTATCGGTCACCCCTGGAGCTCCGGTCTGGTCGACAGCTGTGCTTGCCAACAGTGGTGGCGCAAGACGACATACCACCCCCTGCCGCCTTCGCCGCACCCGCTTAGCCTGCTGGGCCTCACCACACCGCGAATACCTCGCACCGAGACCTTCCAGTGTTTTCTGGCCTTCGCGGTGAGGACGTAGAAGAATGGCTGGACAGTTACGACCACAACAGTGCTAGCAATGACTTGGATGAGGCACATAAGCGGTGCTATGTTCCCTTTTATCTCAAGGAGGTCGCCAAGACGTGGTACTATAACCACCAACGCGACTTTCTTGATTGGTCAGCATTCACGTTGTAGCTGCATCAGATATTCAGCACTTCTGCAGGAAGCTCTGAGGTAGCTAAACAGAAGCTCGCTACCAGCATCCAGGGGCCCGACGAATTGTACATATCGTACATTGAAGACGTTCTGTCTCTCTGCCACCGCGCCCAAGTGACATGTCGGAGGCCGATCGTATTCATCATGTACTGAAAGGCATCAACTCCGTCGCCTTTAATGCTCTTGTCATGCATAGCCCGACAACAGTTCAGGACATCATTACCACCTGCCAGCGCCTGGACGCACTCTATTCAATGCGCCTTTCGCACGCCTCCTGTGACACTCGTCTTACTGGTGAGCAAGAGCTGTGGGCTTTAATTCGCACTATAGTGAGAGAGAAACTTCACAGCCTTGTTCCTTCCAGCGCACCTACTTCATCTGTGTGCTTGCCCCATCTTAACCTGCGGAAAATTATCAAGGATGAATTGGCATCGATGACGAGCGTCGCACGCGCCCCGCCCCCTGCGCCCTTACATGTGCCTACGTATGCCGAAGTCGTTTCACGGCCTCCTGCGCCAACTCCACCTGTACCTGCGGACGTCGTATACGACCATTTGGCCGCAATGGCAGCCAAGGCACCACTACAACCACACTTCCCTGCGTGGCGCCCTACGCGCCCCGTCTGCTGCTACTATGGCATACGAGGACACATCTCCCGCTTTTGCCGCCGGCGCCAGCAAGATGAACGACGAGGTTATTCTTCGTACGAGAGATACCATGCTTAGAGGTATGACCCCTACGTTTCAGGAACCTACATTGCCTCGTCGCGACGTTCGCCTTTACCTCCTTTGTCCAACGGTGACCCTCATTCTTCCCACTCACCCCGCCGTCGTTCACCGTCGCCCTTCCGCCGTACTACTTCGCCTTTACGTTCTGCCCTGATGCCACTCCAAAAACTAGAAGCTGCAGTTTTTGGAGGAGAAACTGCGTGTCGTCGAAGTGTCAAAATTTCTCTTGCGCGCCCTGCAAGTTTACTGACTATTCGTGTAGCAGGAATTTTGGTTGACGAACTCGTGTGCACCTCCATTTTGATCATTGATCGCGAACTATGTCATCGTCTACGAAAAGTGCAAACTCCATATGTTGGTCCGGTGTTGTTATGTGGTGTTAATGACAATCGAATTTACTTTATTGGACAATGCACAGTTCGTGTTTCGGTCGACGGAATTCGCTATCGTATATAAATTGCTGTGCTTTCTTCGTGTGCTCATTCGAATATATTGGGCTGGGACTTCCTGTCAGCTGCTTTCGCTGTCCATTCGTGTGGTCCGCCCATTATTCGCAATACGGGCACGGAGCATTCTAGTGCTTACGATTTCTCGTCGCCTCACCTTGTCGCAGCTGAAGATTTTGTACTGCCACCGGGCCAAGAACGTATCCACTCCATTAGGTAGAGCGATACCATTGACGGTAACGCAGTGGTTGTTCCTTATCAGCACTGCATTTTGCGAGGAATCGCCATCGCCTGTTGTTTAGTGCGGTTATCGCGTGGTCATGACAGTCTCATCGCCTACAACACAACAGAGCCACAACCGTACTGCGAGAGGGGTCCACTGTTGCTGGCTTTATCGACATAGAACCAGTATATGTGTTGTCACTGTATCGTCTCCGTCGTCAGTCGCTATGTGCGCGCCACCAGGAGGCATTACTTAATGCGCTTAAAGCCACTTTGAGTCCATATCTTACTCTAACGCAAACAAATGGCTACATGGCTTTTTAAACGAAACTCCAGACTTGTTTTGACATTTGTTCTGATGGCTTGTGTCAAACTACGGCAGCCTCTCATCGAATAGCCACAGACGGGTCTCGTGAATCATTCACCATCGCCCTTACCGTGTGTCGTCTTCAGAACGTAAGGTTATCGAGGAACAAGTCAATGACATGCTCTCACGCAACATTACCAGGCCTTCAGCAAGCTCTTGGTCTTCTCCTGTTGTCCTAGTTAAGAAAAAGGATGGACCAGTGCGATTTTACGTTGATTACAGAGTACTAAACAAAATTACCCAGAAGGATGTATATCCGATGCATTGGATTGACGATGCCCTTGACACCTTACAGGGTGCAGAATACGTTTCAAGCCTCGACCTACGATCTGGCTATTGACCGATCCCGATGCATGAGTCTGATAAAGAGAAGACAGCGTTTTCTACTCGTGATGGCCTCTTCGAATTAAATGTGAGGCAGTTTGGGCTCTGCAATGCCCCATCCACATTTGAGTGAATGATTGATACGGTACTGCGTGGCCTAAATTGGAAGACCTGTCTGTTACCTGGACGACATCATCATCGTTTCATCCAGCTTCTCGCAACATAGAACGTCGAGACTGACATGTCTGGCCAAAGCCGGTCTCCTGCTAAATACCAAGAAGTGTGGGTTTGCGAGCCGCGTTGCCGCAGCATCAAAGTGTTAGACCACGTTGTCAGCAAGCTTGGCATCGAACCTGATCTTGAGAAGGTGGCCGCTGTGTTGCACTTTCCTAAGCCCACCACGCTAAAAGACCTTCACAGCTTTCTCGGCTTAGCCTCTTACTTCCGCTGGTTGGTCCCTGATTTCGCCACTATCGCAGCTCCTCTTCACCAACTCCTGACCACAGGTGCATCATTTATTTGGGCAGATGCCTGTGAAGCTGCTTTCTAGACCCTGAAGCGACGCCTCACGTCAGGGCCAGTTCTTCGCTACTTTCATCCCCCAGTCCCTACTATATTACACACTGACGCAAGTGGGCCTAGAATTGGCGCTGTACTGCCACAGCGTGACCCGGCTTCGCAAGAGCAAGTCGTTGCTTACGTAAGGCGTTCTCTTTCTCCAGTTAAGCGGAATTACAGCACCACTGAACAAGAATGTGCTATTGTGTGGTCTGTGCAAAACTTTCGGCCCTAATTGTATGGCCCCGCTTCACGATCGTCACGGATCATCATGCGCTCGGTTGGTTGTCCTCCTTGAAGAAATTGTTAGGACGCCTCGGTCGTTAGGTGCTTCGACTGCAGAAGTATGACTACAGTGTCACATATCGGTCGGGTCAAAAGCACCAAGATGCCGACACTTTGCTTCGCTGTCTGCTGTTGCCAAATCATGATGCATATACCTGCTGCGCAGCACCTCCCAACCAAAAGACCACGCAGATAACCAGTTTTGATCCTATCGAGTTCACTGCACCGGATGACCTCCTTCCGTCCGCTGACCTCACCTCCTTCAACGTGCACGTACGTACACAGTAAAAATTTTTACACCTAGAAGGGTGTAAATGAGCTTGTCCCGTGGACGACACCCTAAGGGTGTTAATTCAGCACCTTCCAAAAAGGGTGCTTTTTCATGCACCCTTAGAATAGGGTGTACATGTAAAAAAAACTGTAGGATGTTAAAAAAACGCCCTTAAGGAAGGGTGCCTTCGATGTCCATCACTTTTTTAGCACCCTCTGAGGAGGGTGCGAGAAGGGTGCACAAGGGTGTTGAGTGCCCATGGCAGGGGTGCCAGTATTCTTTTAGACTGCACTAATAGATATCAGCATGCACTGATTACACACTACTTGAAGAAAGTGGTCCTCATTATGAATGGTGCGCCACCTGTCGAGCTCCATTCATTGCGTCTGGGCAAAAATATAAATGCGTACTATCGTGTACGAACTTGTGCTGGATCTATATATACTTCACAGTATATGCATAATGCGCGTTACAGAAAATGAAGCCTTGCTGCCCTTGCATATTGCGTTTATTTAGTAGGCAAATAAAACATAAACTTTTCTTCTGCCACACAACTTTTTCACCAGATATACACGTTCATGTATACGTACACTACAGATGCAACACCTCAAATGTTTACTATATTTATTCAGTTTCACTTCATTGACAAATCTTTGCAACATACAATTACACTGGTTTCAATTTAGTATACTGCTTCAAGTACATAGAGACTACAAATAAAATATACGCTAATATATCCCTATAATTCTTTCAAGTATCTACAATCCCAGTGGTTTCCAGTTTAATACTCCTTGATGTACACAATCGGTTAATAGGAATGAAATACAGGCAAATATATACTTATGATTCTTTCAAATATATACAATCACCATGATTTCACTATATACGCCTTCATGTACACAATCATTCCCAAGAAGTGATGCACACAAAAATATATATGAATAGTGTTTTCAAATGTATACAATCACAGTGGAGTAAGCTTTGTATTCCTGGATGTATAACAATTGGTTATGAGAAATGATGTACATGCAAACATATACGGGTTTTCGCACATATAACTTTAGCGAATACTTAAGAAACCAATACAATGATCAGAAACACAATAAGCTAAAAACGAACACAAAACTGAGTCAAAACACACAAAAAACAGAAGAGGTAATGCATAATTATGGCTAATGACACAGCTGGGTCACTTTATGCCAAATGTCCCAGCCATTTTGGCAACCATCTCAAATGTATTCGAAAAACTCGTGCTGCATTGAAAATAGTGAACTTCTGGAATATTTAGGAGAGGAGAAATATTTGGTCACGTGGCTGCCTTCTGAACTTCCTGGAATGCCGTCTAGGTGTTGTATGTGAAAAATTTTATTTTAAAAGCGCCGCTCCTTCTTTTCATACGAAACTCGGTCTACGTGTTACGTAACAAGAGCTTAATTTGGGAGAGTTGGTTCATCGTGGTTGTGTGCTAGTGACAGCGCGACAACTTTAGGAAGAGACAGAAAGGACAGGAAAGAGCACAGACTGTCAACTGAATTTAATGAATGTGCTACGAGCGCTTTTATACGGAGTACAAGAACCGTGTTCATGCGCAACGACACGTGTGAGCACTACAAAATAACTTTAACTGTGAAAAGAATACTCCCTCTCGGAAAGGATAAGTGAACGTGTAGTGATGCACTGATCATTGGTTTACCTGATAAAAATATTTCTACAAACGTTAAATTGGCATTAAGTAAACCTATTCTCGTGACAAATGGGGCAAGATTGACGATTCCTGTTGCTGTTTAGTACACACACTTTTGAAAACTTGCAAGGGGTGGAAAACAACACGCTAATATCATATCTGCTGGCTAATTTTCTAGTTGTGAGACACGTGATGTAGTACAACATGCAAAGGTTTTGGTCATTGTTTTTTGTTGGTCCTGTCTTCTTTAACTTTACTTTCTGCAGGAGGGTTTTGCAAACGGGTGTGAAGATTCTGTTGGGATACCCAGCATCTTTCAGTCTTTTAATCTGGTTTTTAAGCCTGACCTCACCCTTGTGCTAACATGACTTCTGAAGGGTGGCCTGAATACATGTGGTATCAATTCCTCTTTCTATTAATTCTGAATGCCCACTATCAAAAGGCAGAACATTCTTAGCACTCCTGGGCTGATAGCACAAGCCAATACCCCAACAGCATCATCACACTTGTTTGCGAAACCCTCCTGCAGAAAGTAAAGTTAAAGGAAACAGGACCAAAAGAAAAAGAGAATGACCAATCACCTTTGCATGTCAGATGGTACTACGTACATAAGGTGTCTCACAATTTTAGGAAAAGAGCCAGCAGATATGACATTGTTGTTTTCCACCTCTTGCAAGCTTTCAAAAGTGCATGTACTTACAGCAACAGGAATAGTCAATCTTGCACCATTCGTCACTAGAATAGGTTTACTGAATGCCAATCTAATGTGTATGAGATACCGCTAACACGTGGAAAAGTAAACATAGGACAAACTGGGCAATGCTTCAATTATCAAGCAAGACAGCATGCTTCAAATGTTAAGAAGGGCTATAGTAATCTCATGACCGGACACCGTAAAGAATGTAAGTGTAGTCCTAGGTTTCATAAAACACGGTTTTTGAAAAAAAAAGCAAGCAGAAAAATGAGAGATTTTAGAACTCCTTATCAGGAAGGCCAAGGATCAATGCATCAGTACATCTTCACTTATCTTTTCCGAAAAAGAGTATTCTTTTCTCGGTTAAAATTATTTTGTCATGGTCACACATGTGTTGTTGTAGATGAGCCCTGGTCTTGTGCTCAGTATAAAAAAACACTTGTAGCACCTTCAATAAAATTCAGTTGACAGCGCTCTTTCCTGTCCTTTTTGCGATAAGATTTTTATTACAGAAAAGAATTTCATTTTCTTACAGTTTAGGTATAATGATGAGTTTTCATTGTATCACAACATGGAGCAAATTGCATCTCAATACGGACAAAAATCACGATTTTGTGAAATTCGCGATATTTTCTCGTATATTTCAGCAGCTTGAGAGGTATAAAGATATTTTTTCCTCAGAATATACCTTCTTTGGAGTAAGTATTCACTGCTCAGATATTCATACAAAGTGCAATATTGCAATAAAAAATGCAAACATAACACATTTTGGCTTTATTCTTAGAAGCGAATGTGGCAAAAAAATTGCACTATTATTATTGAGATTCAAATACCTTACAGAAGCACATTTACCTAACAGGTAGACCGAATCTGCTTTAGAAAAAATAAGCGGCAGTTTTAAAGCTAAATTTTCCACAAACTGCACACAGACGGCATTATGCCAGGAAGTTATAAGCCAGCCACATGAACAAAACTTTTTTTTCTCGCTGAAGTATTCTAGCAGTTCACTGTTTTCAACGCAGTAAGTCAGCACATTTTTTTTTCAAATACAATTCAGATGGTCGCCAAAGTGGCTGGGACGTTTGGCATGGAATGGTCCAGCTATATTTAAGCAAAATAACTTACACAAATAACAATATTTGTTCATCTACCATGAACACACTAGAAAAAGTTGTTCAGGCATTGTGACACTAAAATTTTCAGCGTCGTACTGCCTCAACAACTTCTTTGATAAACTCCAAACTCACGCCGAGGAAAAGCCGCTCAATCACGGTGGTTGTTAAAGGCCTTGCGGCCGTAGACAATGTTGAAAATAAAAAAAAATCAACTCATCAGTGCTGTCACTCCTTCCTTCTTCGTCATTACTGACACGGAAGATTTTTCCGTTACCCATGTGGAGGTTCAGGAAGTAGGCTTGCTCTTGGCTGGGTCCAGGGTAGACTACGCAGGACGTCAGCGGCACCCTCTCATCCTGTAATAAGAGCAAATATGACTTCTCATAAAAAATTTTTGTGCTGTTCTGGCAGCACCATATATAAAGAATGTGTAGTGTGTATCCTTCGAAATGGCGTGTAATTGACATTACACTGAACTCGAAGCATACAACCCATACATTCCAATAATTTCGTATGATAAAGATAAGAGTTTTCCAGCATACAGCGAATTCCCGAAATGAGGTGAAGTGTAAGACTACAGCTCAAAAATGGCACTTACGAAAGCCTGAACTCACTTAAGAATCAAATTCCTTTTAGGGTAGTGAGCCAGTGTGAGAAACAATTCTTGAAGTACAACGTTTAGAACATGTAGCATTAATCAAAACGCACAAGAAACTTACCTCTTCATGTACAAACAGTGAAGACATCTCTGCTTTCTCTTTTACATGAGAACAAATGATCTTGGGCGTGGCACTAGCGAAGAGGTCTGCAAAAAAAAAGTAAAAGATTTACTTACTTAAATCACGCCTCTAACAATCTGAGGAACTGTTACAAGTCACCAATCAGTGCAATTCTGACTGCCTCTATAAGGGCATCAAAAATGAACAATTTTCTCGTTATTTCTACTCTCACAAGACGCTCCGTCAATGGAATCTAATCCAAATTTGACGCTGTGCTTCCTATTTGCCTGCTTTCTAGACGTAGGGCTGCGAACATGTGTTTTGTTCACCTAATCTAGCACAGAAATTCGTCATCTATAATTCAATCATCTTAATTCATTGTAATTTGATAAAGAATGTGATAGCTCGTCCAGTTTTTAAAGAGTTGCGGGCCTGCAATAGGCACTGCCTTGCACGTATGAAAGTACTTCTTTTAAAAAAAATTCAAAGCTTGCTTTCAGAAAAAGCGTCTGGCATATTTCGACAACCAAGCCCATCCTCTGATGGCAATCAGGGGCACGCTATTAGCGATTATTGACTACGAAATTTACAAACGTAACCCGTGCCTAAATACTCAGTTAAACACAATCACGCAAGTAAGAGCGCTCGAACGACACCAACGCGCGCGGACGCCGACTACGTTGCAGCAGCCATGACTTATGCTAGAGAAACCGCACATAGCTCCAACAGTCACGTATACTCTCTCGATTCTGTTATAACGCCGAACATTATCGCAGATGAAAGCGAAGCACGAAAACAGCAAACAGAAACGAGGGAAAACAACGCACGGCGATGGCCACAACAACGCGCCTTTGGAAGTCTGCTAGATCTTTCCCTGTTGCTGGTGGCACTTGTCCTAAATAGCTTAAAAGACCGAGGCGCACGTGCTGGGAGCATCGCGGCATATCAGCACCTCCAACTATACCGTCTTTAAGCAAAAAAAAAAAAAGCCATTTCGTACAGTGCGCCTCTGTACATAATTTTTGCTTTTTCTTTCTTTTTTTGCGCTTACACCTACAGAAGCACGTTTGCTGACCACATGATCAGCACATAATTCCATATATTCCATATGGTTGCCCAATGAGCTAGCTAAGCACCTGTAGCAAAGGCAGTGCACGTTCTTGTTAAACGTTGTTAATATAAACGATGGTTGTGCATAAGTGCAGTGACAGCTTTCCGTGTGAATTGGTCATAACCCACGTTTTCGAGCGTAGAAGCGCCTCAACGGAGCTAATCAGTTACCACAGCAAGTTCGTAAGCAATGATGAGGTACGAAAATGTGCAGCTGTTTTCCATGTACTGAATAGTTAGTGTACAGTGCCTTGACCACCGCCATTTCTTAAGCCACTTCCCATATAGACTCCCAGTCTGAACAGGTGTGGGACCTTAAACACTAAGAAGCAGTGCCCCCCCCCCCCCCGCACACACACACGAAATTTGAGGGCGCACGGGCTGATGCACACGCATACTTATTCACAGGCGCACACACATACACGTATACACACATACGGCAACACACACACGCGACCGTAAACGCACGCATGCATGGGCGTACACATGTGCACAGGCACGCTTAACACAAGCACGGACTCGCACATACACGCGCACGCACACATGCACGGGTGTACACACAATCGCGCTTACACGCGAACACATGCGCAGGCTCACGCACACACACCCATACTCGGGCGAACATTATGTTCCTGTATGTAATCCACAGCAAACATGTAGCTTATAACCAACGCTAAGGTGAGCTTTCGTAACGTGGATTGCAGTTAATTGCCATTATAGATGAAACGCGATTTGCTTCTGCTGGCATTCTGCTGTATTCGGAGAGCACCTTCACACATTCTAAGTCAATTAGGCCGTCATTTAACGCAAGGTCCACATACTCGTGCAGTAGCTACGCTGCTCGGCCGCCAATCCGAAGGTCGCGGGTTCGATGCCGGCCGTGGCAGTCGAATTCTGATGGAGGCGAAAAGGATGACGCTGCGCGATATCAGCGCCCATTAAAGAACACCAAATGGTCAAAATCTCTAGAGCTTTCCACTACGACGACCCTCATAATCATATCGAGGTTTTTGAGACGTAAAATACCAAATATTATAATTATGTGTTCTTCTTATGCTGCATATTCCTTCTGACGAATAGTCACCTACACCCTTCTCAGGCACAAAAGCACCCTTAGAGCCTATTTTAGGGTGCTATCGAGGCAAGCACCCAAACAAATGGGTGCTTTTTTTTCAATCGACCATTTATGGGTGTTGAAGGGTGTTGCAAAGGGTGCTTTCTCGTAAAAGCATTCTTTTTACACCCTTTTGGGTGTAAAAATTTTTACTGTGTAGCGAAGGAACCATGCTAATAATCAACAGCTCGAAACTATGCTCCTTCAAGCAAGTTGACCAAACGAAATGCAAAGCCAGAAGATCCCGAGCATGGCGTTCTGGAGTCGTCGGAAAGAGAAGCCGAACAGAAATCAGTAAATGCGCGCAAACAAACAACGACACATCTCAGCCGTCTTTTCTAAAAAATAATAATAAGTTTTCTGCCATTTCTTCTGCCAGTCGGTGATGGACCATGTGGCTGAGCTTTCTGTACGTGACCCGAATGTATACATGAGCGCAAAGTGGTATCATGAATCATCATTCTACTCATTTCTTTCAGTTACAAAAAAAAAACATACATGAAAAAGCTTTGTGTCACCGCGTTTATCGGTACTCTCCCGAGACCAGAGTTGCTGTCATATACTTGCTACCATGTTTACATCGCATTGGTACGAACAAGTGCAACAACAGGTAGAAACCCGGAGCCCCACCGCGGAAGTATAGTGGCTAAGGTACTCGGCTGCTGACCCGCAGGTTGCGGGATCAAATCCCAGCTGTGGCGGCTGCAATTTCGAAGGATGCGAAAATGCTGTAAACCCGTGTGTTCTCATTTGGGTGTGCATCAAAGAACCCATGCAGGTGGTTGAAATTTCCGAAGCCCTCGACTACGGCGTCTCTCTCAATCATATGGTGGTTTTTGGACGTTAAGCCTCACATATCAAATCAAATCACCAGGTAGGAACCCGAGCATTCTTTGCGCCCGCTAACCTACGCAACGGTCAGCGGCGAATATAAGAACATTGCCACAGCCATTGAAAAAGCATTACCGGAAATGCCGCACCGGAAGTCACCAGGGGTAGGCCGTTCGGCGCGAGCCAGTTTGTTTACAAACACCAAAACTGTCTATATATGCTATTTTGTTTTTTTTCCTATTTTTTATTTGTAACAATTAAGCGGGAAGGGGTAACCGTCACCAAGTAACGGGGACAAACACCCCTTCGTTTATTTTCTATTTCAATAAAAAAAAAGTCCCCCTTTCGAACTTATATGGACTTTCCTCTTCCTTACTTCAAACTCGAACGGAAGATGATGGACTTGGTTGATTCGCACAAACTTACATTCAATTTGTGAATATGAGTTTTTTTCTTAACGTGCTCAAAGGGGTAACCGGACTCAACGCGTCCCTGAAGTATTCATTCCCTTCGTAATGATCTTTACCGGACAGCCTCATGGCAGAAAAGTCCCCGTTTCGAAAAAGATATGGCGTTTCCTCTTCGTTACTTCAAAGTCGTACGGATGGTGATGGACTTGGTGGATTCGCACAAACTGACAAAAAATTTCTTAATATGCTCTTTTTTTTCAATTTTGTTTAACGCAATGTCAAGGAAAGTCGGTGGCAGAGTCGTTCGTCAAATGGCGATCCCGAAAGGCCGGCAAGAAGCAGAACACAAGCGTAGCCCTCTTTACAACTCCTACAAAGGGAACTGCTAATTACCCAAAGCTGTTGCTATTAAGTCTATCGAGACGAAAAAACGCGCAATCACTCTGTAGATTGTAAAACTTTTGCAGTATTTAGGGCACGATTTTTCAAGGCCTAGTGCACAATCTCTGCTGCGTGCACGTTAAATGCGACTCTGGAGTGTGAAAATTCAGCTCGTTATGCTGAAAAACTCGAAATAAGTTGGCGTCCAGCTGTAGTTAAAAACCCCGTTAGTTTCAAAGACGATTTCTTTTGTGAAAAGTGAGAAGACGTGAGTGAGAAGATTCTTCTTGTGAATTAGCGTGTATGCATGCTTTTTGGACTGCTGTTGCTTAAGTGGCCTTTGCCCTGGAGTAGAACGTGGCTTCAAGAAAAAAAAACTACTAATTTTTCATGCAGCATGTTAATTATTGTCAGCAGGAATGCATTCGTTTCATCAATTTTTCAGCTTCAAAAACAATACTATAAACGGATTTAGGCCCGCAATACTTGCGTTAACCGCATGCACCTGCCTACCTCTTTCAAAGCTGGGCGATTCACTGAACACCTTGGCAGGCACGTTAGTTGGGTACTTCCGGACACGAATTTATCGCCACAACGTGTATCACATACACAGCTTTCACGTTACTCCGCTTCGTGATGTTCTACATATAGTAGTTAGAGCAGGCGAAAATAAGTTAGCGTTATCTATAGGGCGTGCTGGTATGTTTCCCTTCAAAGCATCTGGTGGTATGTTAAGGAGACTTATATAAGAAAATATTATCGTTACAAAAACAAGGGCATGTGTACACCCACCGGCGCTTTCGACTAGGGGAACGTGGGGACATATTAGAAAGTTTTAGTGCTGAGGCACCTAGGGGCTTGAGTGTGCGAGTGACAGTTGCGTTCTTTTGTATTCTCCACAGTTGCGGTGGTGAGAACAGAGGAACGCGATAGCGTGCTCACGCAGGTAGCTTGGGTCACTTTCTGTTTTCTCGCTTTATATTGAAATGTGGAATAGTTGGCCTTACACAGCTGTAAACCATGGAAGGTGTGTCTATTTTCAAAATGTGTTGGATGGTTTTCAAAGATGTTGGCTAAAGTTCGGCGCGAACATTTATTTGTAAACGTTTATTTCTATCATCATAGTTTTCGTATTCTTATTTGGCCGTTGTTTATCAATGCTCCTGCTAATTCTTCCATTTATGGACATCTTTATGTTTTAAGTGTGAATTCTATGTATCATTTTCACGCTAGCCTTGCTGTGCTGAGCACATGAACAGGGTTGGCAGTATCAACTAAATAAACAAATCGATATATAGCTTACGAAACTGTATTGCACATTACTATCGCTGTACAACCGCACTGCAGTCGATATTGCAGCGGGCCCCCTGTACGCCTCTACGCACTCAAGTGATTGCAGCAAGTGCAGTTGCGGAATATCGACATTACACGAGATATTCTCGCGATGTCGAAAGCCTGTCTGGATTGGTTGGGTCTTACAATTATTTTTCTCGCCGTTTCGTCAGAAGTGGTCGTCTTGCGCAAGTGCACGATCACTTCGTAATCTTTCTGCTTGCTTCATATGTCACCGCTGCCCGTTTCCGAGCGCGGAAACAAACAACCGAAACAGTCAAATATGGCTTTGCTGCCGCCATCTATCGGCGTCGTTCGCAAAGTAAGTACAAATTGTTTTGACCATTCCTCTAGAGGTGGCAGAAAATGTACTTTACGTGAGGGCGATGACGCCAGAGCAGCGGGGGAGCTATTCTCACGGTGTCCGATTCGTGTACGGGTACTTCCTGCATGGATTCGGGGATATCTCCAATTCGGCCTCTTCTGATTGGCTGGAGCATGTCACCTGTTTCCGGTCTTTCTTCTGCAATGTCGATTTGACGCCACGCAGCTTTCGCAACTTTCGACACAAATAAGAAAGACAGAATGCTTTTTGCCACACACACACACACACATATCTAATTACGTTAGCCTATGAATTAGTTTGACGTGACCGTCCGCCTGATGCCCCTGAAAGGTCTGTACGCATTCCCTAAATCTCCCTTCAAATATCTCAACACGTTCATATGCATGTGCAGACCTTTCAAGTTTGTTTAAAAGTCATGTTACTCTACATTTCGTCCCATTTCGTAAGGAGCCAAGCTCCTTACGCCCTGGGTCGTATGCACAGTGTAAGAATAACCGTGGTTATATGTCCCGTGTCGTCATAGTAGCCAGTTGCATTGCTTTGCATGTCAATAAAAGTGGTGTCACAGCATATTCGAACGGAAGCATGGACGGACTGGCAGATGCTTCACCCCACTCATCATCCTTCACTCCGTCCATGCTTCCGTTACTCCGCTTTAACCCACTCGTCATCATTCACTCGTGGATACGCTGTGATTTTTTTTAACGCTGTGAATGTGCTGGCGGGTTTGGTGCTCCGACAGGGTCAAGTGCGCCGTGACTCACCGTATTTTTTGCCTAACTGAGCACGCCCGGGCGAATCAGACATGTCTACGAATTGGACACTGTGAAAATAGCTTCCGAAATAATGGACGCCTAATAGCAGTATTCTGTAAACCATCTAAGGAAGTTTAAAAAAAAATGGCAGGAGCAGAAATCATGTTCCGTTAGTGACGCAAGGCCTCGGCCATTTTGTCATGACCATGATAAAACGTTAGCTTACAGCGACTATAAGGTTGCTCCCACGTCCTGTAATTTCGAAGTGGTAATTTTTTCACGACGAATACTGCTTTTTTTTTTATACTGGTTTCCTCAGAAAGCCTAAATGTATGCGACATACTTTATTTGAAATCACGTTACCTTGTTAGAGTACATTGCTTTTGTAGGTAACAGTGGTTCCTCGTATATTTCACATAGAATTTCTATTCGCAGAACAAAACCAACTTATATTGTCTTAGTAAATCACTAAAAAAGACCTTTTTTGTTTGAATTAGAGGCAACTGTGCTGGCTTCACATGCAATCAGAACTTTTTAGAGCTTCCACATCAGTGTTTTCTTAAAGCAAAAATATCCTTGGAACCATCGAACTGCACTTACTGCACCTTGAAGGCGAATGCACGCAAGCTCGCACTCTATACGGACGTGACGTCATAATCCGGGGGCCGAGTGACACCTCCTTGGAAAAACGTTGCTGAGTTCATGGGCGGGACTATTTGTTTATTCGCGCCTGAACTGTAGCAGTCAATCGCTCCGCTTCGGTCGTCTGGGCGGAACCTCACAGGTATTCTGCGGGACCGCCCTCATGTGATTGCTTACTTTCTCGGGGTTGTTTTTAGGAAGCAATCACAGCTAACTCCGACTGACTTGGGTTCTTGAGTTGACATATAATGGAATAGCGGGAACGCTGTGTCTCGTAGAATTGTGTATGAACAAAATTTTAAAATGGCCGGGATTCTCCAACCATTCTCTTTGGCCGTGCTTGACATTCTTGGAGGGTTTCAGGAGTGTCACTTTGATGTATCACTTACCTTGTAAGCAATCCTACCTTCTCGTTCGAGTCGGAGACACGGCTCTCACGATTGATCTGGGGCAAGATTTTAGCGCAGGAACGCGCGTGCTTACATGAGGGAATCATCAGACCGTGTTCATTCACGGGTAATTTTAGAGGCGAAGTTTCTAAAGCCGGTGGTCTGTCTTTCCTAGCACGTATGTGACCGCCTAGTTCGATGACTCACTCAGTAGGTGCAGACGGATGGACGGACGATTCACGGTTAGCCGATAAAACCCTCTGAAGCTTCGCCCAATTCATCACCATTCACACTGTCGATATACTGCGATTTTTTTTTTTTGTCGAAACGTCCTGATCAAGTGTGAGGCCCTCGTGACGACTTTATGCTCTGCTATATAGCAGAGTACCAAGTACTCTAGATCCACGTTAAAGAACCCCAGGTGGTCGAAATTTCCGGACCCCTCCACTACGGCATCTCTCATAATCATATGGTGGTTTTGGGACGTTAAACCCCACATATCAATCAATCAATCAATCAATCAATCAATAAAGTACTCTAAATAGCTAACAACTTTTTCTACACACACAGGTGTCTACAGTGATGAATACAATTTTTTCGTTTTAGAGACAATTCACTGCCCCCCCCCCTTGTTGAGTACGAAGTACTAAAAATCATTGAACACTTTGTCTAAACACACTTCGGCGGTGATACTTATGTTCCGATGAATAGGGTTTCTGAAGCCGTAAACGAGTTCATGGCGTAATGTTTGTCGACACGTCCTTATCAAGTGTGAGACGCTCAGGATGACTTTATACTCTCTCGTACTTGAGTGCCAAGTACTCTAAGTTATACCAACTATTTTCTAAACACAATAAACATTCCTTTGTTTTCTATTTCCCAATCTCAGAGAGAGGCTGCGGCTCGTCCGGAGTTGAATATGAATAATAATTTACATCATCAAGCATATTGACGTGTTGTGGATGCAATGAAGTTTCTTTTTGTGCTCTATCACAACCACATAAACATAAACAAACAAGACCACGTGTCGGCAGCACACCACCACTCCACCAGAACTTGTCATAATAAACACATTAGGCCTTATCAGGCCAAATGTGACACGTTTAAATATTCTATATTTTTCATAGGCTATTGAAATTAATGAATGTCGATCTTTAAATCAATTTATCGAAAACCTGGAATTCTTTCTTGATTGTACATAAGCATGTAGTCCACGAGGTAAATGTTTGCAGAAGCTTGTGCAAACGTAGGGTGCTTCTTGATGTGCGATTATACTTTTGCAATTTTTCTTTTAGGGGATGTTCTTGATCTATTACTGAAGCATTATCTAATGGCGCATTATTTGTTTTGATTTCGTTTTTGTTTTGCTATTCCCATGCCCGTGTATACTTTTTCTAACTACATCCTGTATGGGCATGTCAAAGGCCTACAGTATTGTTAAATAAAAAAATAAAAATATTTACTGAGCCCAAAATAAATCATATCTTTGTATCCGACAAGCTCCCTTGGGTGCAGCAATAAAGGCAGTTTGCCCCACTCTCTCTCTCTCTCCTTTAAGCTGGCTACCTCTTTAAATTGATGTAGACACACACACTGGCACAGATGATGTTTTACATCGAAGATGTATACCTCTACGTCGCAATGGTCTCCGTGGGCAGAAAAACAGGCGAGTAAAAATTATAGACCATGCCCCCGAAGGGAATCCTGATAGGATGCGAAGCAGCAGCGGTACGCACGGCGTTGACCCGGTTGAAACGTGTGTCGACGCGGGTGCTGGAAGAACAGTTTGAAGCGAAACTCAGTGTAGCGTTTACTCGAGTGAACGTTTGTTTGAAAAGCAAAGACACGGAAAGCTCGTCGGGTTTCGTGAAAGTTTATTCGCAGACAAACGAGCCGAAAGAGTGTTTCCACTTGACTTGCTGTCGAGTGTTGCGGGTGGTAGAGAGGGCTAAGAGAGAGAGAAGTTTGTTGCGAGTGGGCGGAGGTGCCGGCAGCTGTGGGCGCAGTGGGGAGCGTGCAGCGGGTGAGGGAAAGTGACGTCAGCGCGCACTTGCGAGGGAACCGGGCAAGGAGAGCGTGACGTCAAGGCGTAGCTGCAGCGTCGTGACCTACTTGGTACCGCTCCAACACGCTAACACCTGCGTCGAGGGGAACGCCTTGCCGGGCGTTCGTGCGGATGGAAGTACGTATGGTGTTACAGACGTAAGTCAGAGCTGCTCCGCATAATAAAATTGGCCCCGAATCTGCACGTTTTACTGCCAATGTCATCGAAAGACGAGAGTCTTGCTTCTGAAGGCAATGAATGAAATGTTTATTTGATGTTCTGCGCAAGAAAATTGGTGAATGTGGTTCTGGGGGTGCTGCGTGATACATGCGTTCCATCTGGCAGCAATCTCGAAAAACGAAAAAAGATGGCCGCCGCTATAGCAAACGCGTGGTGCTTGTGCACAATATTTTAGGTCATAATTCGTAGAATTAAAGGTGATGAATAGGTGCTCTTAAAAAATCTTTAAACCTCATTGGGTGCCACAGCCGTACCGTCTGAGCAGGAAATTCACACCAGCTTTTCGTGCATACCGTTGCAATGTCAGAGTAGCGTTATAAACGCTACGTTCCTAGGAATTACTTATGTACGCCTTTTATAGTATGAAGAAACACGCCACAGATATGGAAGTGGATATGGTTGTGCCTGCGATACGCGTAATATTTCTTTTTAGCCAACAATACGAACAAGTATGATTGCCGAAAACAGATCAATATGGGTGAGCACTGCGGATGTGCTTGTATTTTGGCCGTTTCGAGTGACGCACAGAGAAGCCGACCGACCGATGGTCAGACCGAAATTTTTAATGTAAAGTATCCCCAGAAAGACTATCGTCTTCAACGCAAAGTGCCAGACCCCTGAGCCACTAACACACGCCTGCACCCCCGCGCCCCTCTGCTCGCAGATGCACACGCTTTTTGCGTTTTGCATCAAGGACATTTGCAGAGGTGGACAGAGGAGCCGATGTGTTCGCCGCAGACTAGCGCACCCACTTGTCGACTCTGGAGCGATTTTACGCGTCTAACAAGCAATATCACATGCGTAATGATACTTGTCATGCTTTATGACATTATTATAGTCTTTAGGTGCGATACTTTTAAGGTGTGGGTCGTTCCCTCGTAGTATGTTGTAGTAGCCACTTCTAATTACTTTTAAGAATTGCTCACTAGATGGCGTTGTGTGTATATGTCCTTGGAAATACTATAATTAGATGAAGTTGGTGATTTTTGTACCGTTGACGAAATAAAAAGGTAGATGGCGCTGTTGTATTCAGGAATTCACAGCATACACACAGGTTGAATGATGATGAGTTGGGCGAAGCGTCCATTCGATGCGTGTTCTGGTGTGATAACAGCGGACGGACGGTTGGACAGATAGACACTCATGGATGGACAGAGGAACAGACGTACGGACAGACATATGCTTCGCCACACTAATCATCATACAGTTCGTATATGCTGTGAAGGTGTTTACGAAGAGGCTTCAAACAATAGAAATACTCTGGTAGAACACCTGTCTTGTATGCTGAAGGGAGGGGGAGTGATTTTAAATGAAATGAAGAGAAAAGTGAGCCCCGTAACTGTCTCTCAGGGGGAGGACACCTCAACAGTAGCTCTCGAGGGATGGGGGTAGAGGAGGAAATAAAAAGATAGGATTAAAATGTAGAGAGATAAAAAGTAAGGGGAGAGAGAGGCGCATGGGGAGGGAGCAACGGAAGTAAGGAGAAGACAGAAAAGGACACGGTTGCAGGAGTCCGAGGACGGGGGCACCACTGGCGAAAGTTCTTGTCGGCGACAGGAGATGGCGTAGGGCTGATTCCGCTGTCGTCGTCATAGGGGATCGGTGGCAGGAGGAGGCGTAGGAGCAACCCAGTTGGCCAGAGCTGCGCTGTCGTCGGAGATCGCGAGGGCACAACCGGTCGGCACGGAATCCAGCGAGCGAGTGATGCTGATCGAAGGTTGATTGATTGATTGATTTGTGGGGTTTAACGTCCCAAAACCATCATATGATTATGAGAGACGCCGTAGTGGAGGGCTCCGGAAATTTTGACCACCTGGGGTTCTTTAACGTGCACCTAAATCTGAGCACACGGGCCTCGACATTTCCGCCTCCATCGGAAATGCAGCCGCCGCAGCCGGGATTTGAACCCGCGACCTGCGGGTCAGCAGCCGAGTACCTTAGCCACTAGACCACCGCGGCGGGGCAATATGCTGAAGGTTTGACAAGGCATTTTATTATTAGATGCGAAGCGTCTTAGGGTCGAGCTCAATCTGGTGCGCGGCGTGACCACCCTTACAGCGGATGGGCGCTCATCCCGCTCTCGCTCCTCTCCTACGCTTTCCCTCACTTCCGAGTCGCCGGCGAAGGCAAGGAAACGCCTGCTCGTCAGTGTCGTGTCCACACCTCCACTGCGCATGTGCATCCTCTTGTCCTTTTCTCTCCTCGCCTACGCTCCCCATCCAACGCTCCCCGTGGAAACGCTTTCCACGTTCCCGTGACACAGAGCGCGGATTCGCTCGCAGGATTTCAAGCTGGACGGTTGTGCCCTCGCGATCTCCGACTTCAGCGTAGCTCCCGCCGACTGGTTCGCCCTCCGCGGTCTCCTGAAGCCGTGCAGCTCTCGCATTGTGGCACCCCGCCCTTGGACTGCTTCAACCGTATCCCCACTTTCCTATCTCCTTCTTTTTTCTCTCGTTGGCTGTCTTCTTCTCCGTCCATTTTCCTTCTATTCTTTTTATCCCTCCTTCCCCCCTCCTCTATAAGGCACTGCGCCGTGTCGCCTGAAGGCAGACAGAAATTAGGTGCCTTTTTCCTCTTTATTCTAACCACTACCACCACCACCACACAGAGCGCGTCTGCGTTGTTGGTAGCCGTTGATAGTCGGCCTCCTCATGCGTGAACACGAGGAGGTGGGAGGACAATCATCTCGCGTTAGCGACGCACACGTCTCGTGCAACTTGGCATCGCATCATGGCCCCCTTGAGTGAGAGGTGGTGAAAGTTTTAGGGGCGAAGCTTCTTAAAGCGGCACCCGTTCATCCCTCGTAGTCGTAGTCGTAGTGTGTAACCATTCCTACGTTTTGACCTGCAAGGTGGTGCCGGTGGGAGATTTCTACTGTGCGTTGTTGAACAATAAAAAATTCGCAGCGTGCCCATTACTGAAAGCCGAATTCTAATGTCTCCCATTCACTATTAGCAGCCATTGGCATGTACATTGAGCACTATCTGACAAGAAAGGTTTCTACGTTATACTCGCTGGGCGTAACCTCCTTTGTTTTAGAAACGTTTAGCGAGCGTTGGGCCGCCGTGCCATGAATACAGTGAACTAGTATATACCATGAACTCGAGGTGGTTAAAGGTGGGAAGTAGACACGAAGCGCAAGACGCATAAGAAAGTGTGCGTGTGCCATCTCTCGTTTAGTCCTTGGAATGTCCGCTGGATGGTGGTGCTTCTATATGGGGAATATACGATGAAAAGATGCGAGATGGTGGTACTTGTAGTGTTGTCTCGATGGACGAACGGACACACTGACAGACGCATATAGGCGGACGCACGGATGGCTGAACGGACGGATGGACGCAGGGGCGGATGCAGGGGGGATGCAGGGGCGAATGCAGGGACGGACGCACGGATGTACGGGCGGACGCATGAACAGATGCACGTACGGACGGGCGGATGAACGCACGGACGGTCACACGTACGGAAGCATGGACGGACGGAAGCAAGAACGAATGGACGGACGGTCACACTCCATGGATGTGCTGCGATTTTTTTGTTTCATTTGCATATTTCTTTATATTCTGGTCACGGATAACGCCAATGTTTTGCTCATAACCAATGACACAGAAGGCCGTGCAGACACAGACACCTGAATTTCTGGTAAACGAGCTCTTAAACGCCATCATGTTAAAGGAGTTTGCTGCTAGCAGTACTTTGTGCCACATTTCATTCCGTTGCAATCGCAATTATTGCTTCGCCTTTGCGGCGTAACAGATTTTCTACGTTGACAGGTGATGTCGTCGCGTGCGTACGATACGAGTCTTGCATCACCCATGTGGGAGTCGTTGATTTCGCTTGCGTAGTCTACAGTTGCTTGAATCCACTGGTGCCCCGTTGTCTGACCTATCGCCAACTAATTTTTCGCGTTGAGCTACGATTTGACACTGGATTTCTTCATTACGCACTATAGTCAACAATTTCCCAGCGCAGAAGCAAACGAAAATATACTCTTGAACGAATAGTGTTCACAAGTTCAGATTGACTCGTTCATTATTGCTGTTAAGTATGTCGTTGTATGCGTTAGTTTAAGACTTCAACCAATCACTAGTGCACGAGGAGGCGTCAGGTACGATCACCTACTTTTGGTGCTACACATGGAAGTAAAGGTGTCTAGCTATAACTCATTGAAAGAGGTAAGCTGAAAAAAAGCTGTTTTGAAAGCCTCACGAAAATCACGGCCACACGAACAACTTCTTTCTTAGAAATGCGGTAAAACGCTTCATTTTAAACTACACTAGAATAATGAAAGACAAAAAAGTTTCGTTGTGACTGAAATAAAAGGCGATCCCCATGAATGAGTTGCAGTGATGATAGAAAAATCTACATAATTAACATAAACAAGCTCCGACACTCATCACCGTCATCTCGTTTCTGTAGCATGCAAATGAGACGGCCAGGTGACAACTTCCTGCACCAGCGTTCTTCCTACGAATTCACTCTGTGTGTGTGTTTGTCGAGTGGTCTCTCTTTACCATTCCTCCTTTTTTTTCTTTAAACGAGCTTCATTGAGCCTCTCGTTCAAACATATTCTCCTATAGTAGTCGTTTTGGCGGGAGATTTACTCTACTCGCGGGAAAAAAGCCCTCAAAGACGTCCCGAGCCTTATTGACAAACGCGAATACACGCGTGTGACGGCTTCGCCAAGAACCCAGAAAATAGCTGAGTTTTTCCAGAAATGAGTGTTTCGTGATAGAGGGATTTAGTCCGTGGTGGTTTCTACTTCTAGTGCGACTTTTTTATACATTTACCAAAGCGGTGTTAGTGTAGCAGTAATAAATCAACATCGGATAAATACGTTATCATGTTTATTATTTTATTTGTTTTACAATTTACATACTGCAACTATAATGAGGATATCGCGGGAGTGGGAAAAACAACAGCATATGTTCACTCATGGACACATGCACAACCCCGAGGTACTTCAATGCGAACACGCTGCACAAACTAATAATATTGAAACCGAAGTAAAATGTTATAAGGCATGATAGTCGTGCATATGACAAAATGATGGTTAAGGTGTGCATTAGCAATCGGATATTGGATAGTATGATATAGGACACACTCATCTGCGGAAAGGTGTATGTATCCTCACAGAGATGTGCAAGAAGAGGTCATGGATACCAAGGAGAAACAAGGGGGGTTTAACACCAAACCCTGCGAAAGTCCAGATGAAACAGGCATGAAAAGCAAAGGCGGTAGAGTTGAAGCGCACATGTTGTAAACGTGGCGTAAGAAAGTCGTATATCAAGCCAAGCAAACATGTATTTTTCTCTGTAACACACAACTTGCGTGACATTTTCGTATATGTGAGATAGCGTCGAAGACCGCATTAAAATATATGAAAATGCAATCAACGTGGTCGCCCATTTTTTAAGAGATATGATGTCCAAAACCAATTGTGTCATTTGAGTAATGCCGTTAGGGCTACGTCCGAAACCATGCGGGGAAGGGCTCAAACTTTTCTTTGTTTCCATGAATTATGCCTAAAGACAATGTGTTCTAACGTTTTAGATATATCTGCTGCAGATCTTTGTCAATAATTAGGTAATAATTGAACGCCGCTTCACTTAAGTAAGGGGAGCATTGAACCACGTTTCCATTTGGGCGGACGTTTTACTGATGAGAGAAAATTTTTAAAAATACCTGTAACGTATTTGCTGCACCAAATAGATTATCTGGCTAGAAAATCTGCCGGGCTGTGGTGGGAGCCACATGATTTCTCGGTGCCTATGTTTAATGTGTGATTCAGTACGCCCTCAAACCAGGCTGACACATCGTTGATTCGGTGATTAGATTCTGAATTAAGAGTAAATATGATCAAATTATCAGTCCTAAATATTGAGTGGTAGTAGGTTAAGCAGAAAAAAGATTGATTTCGCCTCTGTAAAGACCGATGTCAGATTTTTTACTTCGCCGTATAAGCGAATTCGTGCATACACATATTTTTGATTTGCGGGTCTTCCAGGTATTGGCGAACAGACTACATGTATTGAGTAGTTTGAAAATATTTCGAGCATTCCACTATTTGATGGTCACTATTTCTCGATCAGTGGAAAACAAAATAGCTTGCTACATCAGCCAGTCGAACAGTAAAAGAGGCATGCGTGTTCCGGGTGCCCCTCACTTTCTTGTATCCTTAAATGACGCCGAAAGCACACGAATGAATACGTCCAAATTCAATGGGTGCGTAACTGTTCATACTTGTAACAATTGATAACTATTCATAAAGTCCCATTTTCTCGCGGCGCTGCAAATAAGATGCATACTAAATGAAGGGAAAATCAAAGTGCGTTAGCCCTATTCTTCAGTTCTTGTTTAGTGGTCGAATACTTCACTTTTACAAGACCCCAGAAAAGAGTAAGCAACGTGACTCACGCTTTGTTTTTTTTTTTCTGAGGCTGGAAGGGGTAATCAATATTCCTAAAACACTGTTGTTGCCTAGAAAAACAGTCATAAAGCAGGTTCTCCCAATCAACAGACACTCTTGGTTCCATCATCTCTCGTCAACTACAACTAACTCCCGAAGTGAATCAAATGCGCTGTATTTCCAAGGCAACGCATCCACTCCAGCGGCTCATACATCCCATGCAATAAAGCACTTTCCCTTGAATTTTATCGTCTCGCCCGTCAAGTCACACTTATTCCCCATCTTTTCGGTCCCGTCACCATCATCTGGCGTGACACGGTGTTTCAAGCACGCTAAATTACATTCACGCGCATAAGCCAGGCTCACGAACCGCCACCTCCAAGGCCATTCTACCCTTAGCCTCACAATTTCACACATTTTCTTTTAAAGAATGTGAAACTACGACTTTTGTTGGCACGAATAATGAAGAGAGTGGTTAACCTAAGCGCGGTGACGCAAGAATAGACGGGTTCTGAGCCACGTCTTTTTTTTTAATGATTACCACAAAACTTCTTCACATTCGTGAAGTAGAAGTAAGTTACAGGTATATGTCACAAGCTTTGAATGCTTTCTCACTTCTTTCATCCAGACAAGTGAGCGGGAAGCTAGAGAGAGAGGAATTACAAGGGGAAAAAATTGGCCCGTATCTGCATGTTACACTGCAAATGTCGTCGAAAGACGATAGTCTTGCGTCGTCTTGCGTCTAAAGAGAGTGAACAAAACGTTTTTTGATGTTCTGCGCAAGAAAATTGGCGAATGGTACTCTGGAGGTGCTGCGTTACAGTGCCTCGAGCGTGCAGCGGAGGCGAACGAGCGCATCAACTCACGTCACATATGAGACATGAGCGCTTCTTGGCAGTTATCTTACAAAACGAAGCGCGCGCGCCCTGCGCGCCCGCCTCGGAGGTGATAAGGTGTAGAACGCAAGGCCACGGGTAGGTGCCACCACCGTGTCGTCTTAGCAAAGCGTTGGAAACACTTACCTTTTCGTGCAAGCGTTGCATGTTCAGCGCAGCGTGATAAACGCTACGCTCCTTAGAATTACTTATTTATGCCTTTAGTAGTAAAATACGCACATGCAGATCATATACGTGTTGCTATGGCGCCTCACATATTCGCACTAATTGCTTTTTAATCTACAATCGCACAAGTATGAATGCTAAATCTGGAGCAATATTGGTGGGCGCTGCGGATGCGGTCGACCGTTTGGGGTTTCGTTTGGTGTCGTTTAGGGTATTGTTAAGGGCGGACAAACAAACTTACAGATAGACAGACATACAGACCAAAGTTCTTGCGTCAAAGATCGCCAAGAAAGACTATCATCTTTAAAACATGATCCGACACGCGCCCTTCATGGCCTTAAGGGTGAGTCACAAAACGCAATGCCTCGTTCCCGTTGTGAATCTGGAGCGCGCTGGTGTTCCTATACTGTGTATTTTGAGCAGACTATGGAGCGCGGCGTACAGCATGTTGTGGTACCCCGTAGAAAGAAACACGTCTGGTTATAATTCTAATGTAGCCATATAGGCGTGCGCCGGGTTCCTTATCAGGGGGGGGTGGTGGTGTAAAGTTTGATTGCAGCACGCCCCACCTCCCTAATCATCAATGTATGGGCCAGATCACAGCACCCTCACCTTCCTAATAATCAATGTATGGGCCATAATTTCTTCCCCCTCCCTATTGAGTCAATGAAAATTTTGTTCCCCCTTTTCGGTGACAAAAGGGGCGTCCCCCCCCCCTGCCCCCTCGTGCTCTCGCGTATGAATGTCGGCTCTGCTTTGTGTCACTTACCGGCCATTAGCAATCCGTTGTATGACGAAAAATATGTTGTACGACAACCTTCCCAAGAGAGTACAAGAGTATTTGTGTAAAGGAGGGTGATTGAGAATGTAGTGACTTCTCGCTTCTTTCAACAACACAGATTGTAGCGCATGACTGCGAGCTTTTGCTGAGCTGTTCACAGCAGCGCCTGCTTTCCGCTGTACATTTTTTTACGAATGATGCTCAAGTGGCGTTTGACGGCACCCTTGAACAGGTAGGGTTTTAATGTCGGTGGTTGCGACTGAACTACGAATTTCACAGGGTACGGTCAGCTTTGTGCAAAGGCCGGTTTCATGTTCACTCATTTTGCTCAGTTGCAGAATGTAAAAGATAAATCTGTCTTTTACAATTATTGGTATTTCGGGCGTACTCATAGACCGTAAAACCACGCTTCGTCAGTCTTTGAACTCCGCATGTAATACGATGCGGCACGATGCGCCTGGTTCCAGTTTTGTTTCATTACTGCCCTGTTCAAACTTTGTGTTTCCTCTTGAACAACACAGGAGCGAGAAAGAAAAAGATTTCGCCTGCGCTCTCAATTGAATATCATTATTGAGACCTTGCAACACGTTTTCAGCTTGGTAAGAGTACGCCGGATATAGGAAGTAGAGGCAAACATTGTTGACAACACGTGAGTCAAACATTATTGCTCAGCACGCCGGTTGAAATTCACAATTTGCAAAGTCAACCACTCATAGTTCGCTTTTCTCTCGATAAATGATTCCATGAACGCTTAGTTGACGGCCATTGACTAATTTCATCATCGCGAGCTGAATAATAGCGCAGGATGCCACGAGATGCCGCCACGTGCCACCGCACTCGCGTTCGTAATCTCACGGAGTGTAAGACGCGTTTTCAAAAGGTAAAAAAAAAATGAGACTGTAATATACAAGGTATGTTTGATGCAATTCTGTGGTCATTCAAATGACTACGCCATGTCTTTTTTCAACTGCCTCACCAATTACATAATTGCTTGGAGAGTGCGAATGGGAGAAGCCAGAGTGCTATTTAAGGGCACGGATGAACTGATGGACACAAACATGAACCATTAAAAGCTTTGACCTTAAAAGAAATTGCTCAAGGTTATGATGTACGCTGACAAAAGGCCATATCTTCTTTCTCGCTAGTGATCCCTTCGCTGAGCGATTTTCAGTGCGTTCGCTAGTATACGACACGACAAAAAACGCGCTTGAAGTTTGCGAGAAACCCACGTAACTACGCTCGCGCGGAGAGCTCTTAAAAATGTCTGCGTGAGTATATTGGTGAAGAATGAACTCCTAATGAAGCCATTCGACTATTATTTGGACCAGTTGTTACAGGGGCCCTTCAAGAACGTTTAACATTCCATGAGAAGTGACACCTGGGGTCACGCACTAACAACATTGTAGCCCGAACTGTTGACACAAAGTCTGTGCAATATTGCTAACGTTGACTAAACTTTACAAACGATCCATCGGAGCTAGGACAGCAGTCCGTGCTACACTGGAGGAAGTAAACGCGCTACACTTTGTCAGTTCTGACTTGCCACCTGTATGACTGCCTTTAAAGAGAACCCTTTTTCAAAAAGAAACTTTCTTTGGAGTTCATTATACTATTGAGAGTCAGAGATACGTGAGCCTCAAGAAAGAGCTAAGGTGTTTATTCAAAGATACCCACACAGGGGGCATTTTAGGACTGATCGAACAAAGTGGCGCATACTATTTCTCTTTTTTAAATGCGAAGTATTTTTTAGCGAACTTCGACGACTTTGAGCGTATCTATCTATCTATCTAGCCGCCTACGACTTTCAGCTCTCCTGGACGTTTCGATAATGATGTCGATGCCAAACTTGGTATGGCATAACATGACTGCATAGCGAGCCTATTTTACTAGTCATAACTTGAAAATCATGATATGTACGTCATGAATGACATGATTTACATTTCATGGTCCTGCTGCTCTCTCGGTGGTTTCATTCACATGACATGTTGCAAAACTGGTATGATATGACATGATTGCGTGGTGAAAAAAAACAACAGATCCCAACATTAAAATCATGTCACGCGTGTCATGTAACATCATGACTACATGCCACGCTCATGATGCGCTCGCGGCCGTTTCGCTAGCGTCATATACCAATTTTGGTATTTATGGTACGTGAATGGATGACAAAGGTATGTAACTGGTGCAAACATGATAATCATGAGATGCGTGTCATGTAACATGACTACATGCCACACTCATGATGCACTGGTGGCCGTTTTGCTAGCTTCACTTATAGCAAGTTTGGTATTACGGGACGTGAATGGATGACGAAGGTATCAGACTGGTCCAGACATGATAAACATGAAATGCGTGTCATGTGAGAACATCCCTACATGCCACAGTCAAGGCGCCTATACATTTGGACATGACCCGGCGTTGATTTCGTCGCGTCACGCCGGCGTTGCCCTGCCAGGTACCGGTCCTGCAATAAACTCGCAGGTGCGTGCCGCGCGGCGTTGTTTTGACGAATGCACGTTTCAGTGCGTCCGGTGTCCCTCCGTCACGAAGAGGGAGACGCAGTGCTGTCTGGGTAACGCATTGACATGAAATGCAGCATATCGTATTTCGCGCTGGTTGTTGTCGGGCCGCGCCGACGGATGCTGGTCGCGCCGGTCACGTCTGGCGTCAGACTATAGAGTGCTCGCGTTTTGCTAACGGAGCGTTGCTGTGCCCAGCGTACGCGTGCGTCAACGTTACGTCGGAGTATATTGGGCCCTTCATGATGCACTCGCGGCCGTTTCGCTAGCTCCACATATACCAAATTAGGTGTTACTTCACGTCAATGGATGATGAAGTAGCTGCACATATACTAAATTGGTATCACGGGACGAGAATAGATGACGAAGGTAAAGAACACATCCAAACATGATAATCATGACACGGAAGTGATGTACGCCATAATTTACTTCCACCTCGTAACATTGTTCTGATTGTAAAGTGATACATCAACCTTCCTCATTCGTACTTCACATATCAACGATTCCCGCTGTACGAGCGATTTGCCAATTTTAATGGTTACACTTCGGGAGTTGCTCACTAAGGTAGCGATAATAGTTTCTTTGTTTCGTGTTCATGTTCATAAACAGTTACGTTTGTAATCTGTTTTAGCTCGAAGAATTCTAGTATTATTTGTAGCACGGCTATCAGCCCCATCAGTCAGCCAATTCACGTTTAGAAGCACAAATATTTGGGTTAGTTCTGATCTATGTTAGTTATCAGGAATGTAAAATTGAAGGTATAGGAGGAGAAGAACTGGACTGGACGAGTGCTAGTTTGGAGCTCTCGTCCAGTCTAGTACTTCTCGTGTATATTGTCTGTTTTGCGCTCCCAAGTACCAGCATCAACCGATTCAGCCAACGTGCTAATATCTGAGCGCATTATACCACCATTGTCGAGCAACCGGAAACAACATTTTTCACATTGAAAGAGGCGTGCTTCCTGAGCACAATGCCAGGCGAAGCGGAACAAGTTCATCATTGTTATCAGACAGTTAGTTCCTCCTTCATATTTTTTTATCAGCAGGATTTCCAGTTCCTGACCCTTATATCTTGTTTTTTTCTCGCGTCTATTGCGAGGCGCACAGCTCGGAAATGTGGAAATAATGAAAGGGCCTGTTTAACGTGTAACTGCAGTATACGATGCCTAGCAAGCATCGTTGAACTTCCTTGATCATCTTGCTCGCTATGAAAATTACATCAGTTATCGAGTAACGTGCTATGGAAATGATTTGTTCAAAAAGTTACAAGTAATATTGCATTGAAATCATGTACACACACCTCAGAATTCTTTGCGTTTACTGCATTATATAACGCATATTCATAATTAGTTTATTCGCATAAGTTCAGTCATTATGCCTGCAAGTCCTGCAGAATGCGCTGTTTTGTTGCACGTTGTTTTTTGGCGTCTTTCTTTACACACAATCACACAAACACAAAAATCTTGAATTAAACGCTGAATCATGAAAAAGTTTGCAGGAAATTCATAAACAACATAGTGTAAAGCATTTTTATTGTCATTCAATTTTTCATTTTTTTGGTTGTGTGCGCATGTGCTGTTTACATGCATTGACGTGTGAAGGAGTAAATTCCTTGTTAGTCGGTGGTTGTGTGTCTCGTGTCTTCTCTTTGTGGGACATCTTTTGTGTGTTCGCGCTCTAACTCTAACATCAGTATTATGTACCAACTAGGCTTAACTGAAACATTAAGGATGAATCAAAGGTGCGAAATTCAGCCATCAAACTTTCACTTCCATTTCTTATTTTAATAATTAACCCTTAATGATGAACTTAACCACTACATTGCTATAAAATGACTTTTTATCGGTTTAGATTGATTCAATGTATCCCGTGAGCGTCCTTTTAAGTGGTAAACGGTGTCGTTTTTGTACGCAGCGACTGCGGCTAAAACGTTCATTGTCGTTCCACTCACTGTATTCTAAACAAATGACTACCGGACTCCCTGCACACTCTAAAAAATATTGAGTAAAAAGGGTGTCTTTTTGTCGCACAACAACAATCGTCATCAGGCTTGCGTGCGCTTCCTTTCTTGAAAACTCGGCGCTGGCCATTTTCCTATCGAGAATGCAATGTAACCCTGATAATGGGCATGTCGATCGTGACCGGAATGTACCGGGCGTGGGACGATAGCGCAATGATGGAACGCAATATAAATGACGATTATTGTTGTGGGACAAAAATACACCCTTTTTACTCGCTCTTTTTTTGGAGTGTAGCATAAACCAGTTTGCACCCTTAAGGGTGCTTTCCATGTCTATACCTAAGACCTTAGGGTAAGGGTGTTTTGATTCAGGACAGCGGTGTTTTAGTGATTCGAAATGCCCCATGACATTGGTGTTTCGGTTTGTCAAAACACCATTATCGTATAGGGTGTTATAGACACGGAAAGCACCCTTGAAGGGCCAAACTGCTGTACCATGTGTGAACTCCTTTGGAGTCCGTCACGCCGATTTCGAGACAATCGCACGCGGACTTGTGATCGCAGATATAGGCACCCGGGGCCGGTTGCGGAACGAAGTAGTTGGTGTACTGCGCAATCACTTCCTCTGTTTCCGGTGCACGCTTTTTGACGGCTTCCGCATCCGGCAAGACAATCTCGTTAAGCGCGCCAGTGGGTGTGTATTGATAGCGGGCCTGATTAGGGAGGGAATTCCGAAACGCCCCATGACTAATGCGCGAGGTCTGCCTCCGGTGTCGGCGCTCTTCTATGCTCCGCAGTTTACGCCTCTGCGTGGCGCGTTGTTCGCGCTCCGTGCGACTGCTGCCATGGAATCGCGCGGTTTGTGTTCAGCTCTGCGTTTTCTTTAGCATCAATATACTTTGGAACGCGTCTGCCGGTGCGTCCACATGTAAAAAGGAGATGTGTTTTGCTTATGTTGCATCAGCACATTTCATACTGTCTTGTTGAGGTTGCATGTGCACATTTGTAATATTGAAAAACTGAAAGCGCACACAGACTGGTATAGAATGAAGTAGGAACGAGACACAGGAATGAAATCTCACTGATATTTCATTTAGATTGATCAATACATGCATTTAAATATTAACAAACCAATGACAAGGCTCTCAAAAAAAAAGAAAAAAATATACATAACTTTGCACTCTACCAATTGCATCGTGGCATTTGTTTAAACAATTAATGTGCTTTATTGAGAGAGAGATGATGGCGGAGGAAGTGCCTACGGAATTCTCGTTATTACGATTGATTTTTCGCTAAATGAATATTCTCTATTTGAGAATGTCTGAATGTTCTGTTTGTACGAATATATATTTGAAAGTGTCGAGAGCATCTCGCAAAAACAAATATTGTGCCTGTTGCTCTCATGCAACGGGTAGAGTGGAAAATAAAGATGGTCATATGTTTATTGTTTGTTTGTTTGTTTGGCTTCGAGAACATTGTCATTGGCAAGTACAGCCCGCATATTTCTAGCTCATCAGAAATAAAATGTATGTTGCAGTTCACCGCAGTGTCCTGTTTGTCCTTTACTCTGTCTTCGTCTATGTTCGCTATAACCTTGCTAAGATGGAATACCAATTATGCCATCAAGCCATCCTCGTGAAACACATTTAGTTGTTTGTTGAAATCAAAGTAGGATTATGGTAAAACGCTTACCGGTGAGCATTAAAAGAGTGCTGGCGACTGTGGCACAGCCTTTTTTTTCCTGTCTACACCTTTTAACGTGAAAGGGAAGCTCTCAAACATCGATGCTTCACTTGTGTATACCGCCCCACACATTCTCGACGCTTGGCAAAGTATCTCCCGCTCGTGATGCACTCCGAAAGTGACGCGGTGGCTTCTTAAACTCGACAGGTCTAAAGAAAGCATTTAGAACAACTATCTTATGTATGTGTCGTTTTCTGACTTGGCATTCGATACCATAGTTATCACGCTGCTCATCGTGGCGCATCAGGTAGCCATCAGTGTATGGAATAGATTAGAAGAGTATATAAGAATTGTGTAGAATGGAATAGAATAGAATAGAAGATATTTATTTGTAGAACTACGAAGGTTCCGGAGACACCATTCGCTTTAATGGGCCGATGGTTCGTTAAATGGCATACGTGGTGCTCGTATGAAAAAAATAGCAATATTGTTAGAAACACCAAAATAGGTTATGTGTTAACACAAATGTATAAAACAAGATGTAAGTATCACAAAAATTATGAAAACCGATTCGGGGCACGAGAAGACAAATATATACAAGAGTTACAGGAAATCGTAAAAAATTGGCTATGACAAGGGCTCATAAAACAATATTCTTTAGATAAGAATTACGTTCAGTCATTACATGTTCACAAAATGCATGCAAAGTTCCTTCGTTAAAAAGCATTTGAAACCTTTACATTGATTTTATCGGTTGTGTGTCATGATTGTAGGCTACGTTTATTGCGAAACTTAAAAGCATACCACATGTCACTATTTCTCGTAGCGGCGGAAGTGGCTCCAGCTGTTGAAGATGCAGTAAACGCAGGAAAATTTTTAAGGCACACTGTGGAGAAATGAAATGAATGAAGCAGGTGAAAAGTGTAGAAACAGTGGCGCAGAAAAAGTAAGTTTGGTATATATTACGCTTACTGTAACAACTGAACATGAAATCTGGCTTCACACTTCGACCCACATTCTGCCAACAAATGACGAGCCGCATGTTAGGTAGACATGCTGTAAATTACAATGATGGTTTCGATCAAGTACCTGTTGCTCTCCCCCCCCCCCCCACCTCTATTTCCAAACTTTCTGCAACTCGTGACATACAATTAAATCTTGAATTGGCTGACATTTAACCAAGTCATGTACCTTTACCAACCCGACCTACTTGGAACACTTATCAGCATAAGTCGGAAAAAAAGCGGAACTTGGACTAACCCAGGAAATATATCTTGCGCTTTGGACTTACTGGGATTTTGATTCAACGAAATTTTCCTGAGCCGAACTCACTAGAGCTCAAACTCCCCAAATGTTTACTCACCTGGACTCACCCAGACTCAGACTCGCGGCTCGATCTGAGTCGGAGTGAGTCCGCCAATCTATGCTTGTGAAAGATGTGTCCTGATGAGGCCGCAAGTTTCCGCTACCTGTGGCATCTAAATGACGTCACAAAAGTTCTCGGAGTTCCGTATTCATCCACCTCAGCCGACTCCAAATCAAAACCTTTCTTTAGGAGCGAAGCTCCTAAGGCGTGGATCTGTACATCCTCCTATGTATGTAGTAGTAGTAGTAGTAGTAGTAAGTAGCCACCAGTGACACATACCCACTCTAGAGCGAGTATGTGCCACAGGGAATGAGAGATGGGAGATGGAGTGTTTGCTACTTAGAGTGTTCACTAGATGGACGAACGGACGGACGCATGGACAGACGGACAGACAGACTTGCAGATGGACGGATGGATGGATGCATGAAACGACGGACAGACGAATGGATTGACTCACGGACAGACACACGAACAGATGAATGGACGCATTGATGAACGCGTGGATGGTCGCGTGGACGGACAGAAGCAAGAAAGAACGGACGGACGCAAGCATGGATGGGCTGACGGACGCTTCGTTCCACTCATCATCGTTCACTCCGTGGATTTGCTGCGATTTTTTCCTCATTCTTTTTTTTCTAAATCAGTGTGTTGCAACTTCTTCTCACGCCTCTTTTCGACAGCTTTTTGCCATCAATAAAGTGGTTTTGCATTTCCTCCACGATCGTGGGCATTTCAAGCTTTCGGTATCTCACACGGTTTTCATATTGCCCACGTGATCAGCTCACCTTTTACCAAAATATGATGTCATGTGATGACTGCACTATGTCGGCTGCATCTGACCACCTGGTACAGCTGATGCCAATGTTACCAGCTGAGTGCACCTGGTCACATCAACGTGATGGTAAAGTCAAACATTTGACAATCGTTGATGTCATCAGGTTATGATTCTTTTTCTTCAATTGCATTGGCAACCCTGACGCAGGATGGTGGCCAACTTTCACGTTTGTTGCTGCACCCGAGGCTTAACTTCACCTTAATGCGATGCGGTTCACAATTCGTTCGATCGGAAAACGTGAGAAGGGTTGTCATACCACATCACTCGCCTGACCAACGCCTTCTAAACAAATTATGCCTGGAACGTGAGCCGCGGACGCGCTGCTCTACCCTCTGATTTTACCCTCCTCCTTCGGTACGAAGGCGAGCGTCTCCGACGGCCGCCCCCTGTGAACACAGCAATGCTCTCACAGTTGCCTCCGAGCAGCTGTGATGTCACGTGACAGAGGGATGGTTATGTCACGTGACTGTGCGGTACGGAGGCCAGTGGTCTCACGCGGCGGCTGGTCGCAACACAAGGCAGGAGGCATGGCCTCCGAGATTGCGTGCTGGCAGAAAGCTCTCAATTGAAAACAGAGCGACGTTCCAGGCATAATTTTTCTAGGAAGCGTTGGTCTGACACATTTCACTGAAGGTCACCGCTCAAAGAGACCATTCTGCTTTTTTTTGGAAATTACTCACGGTTTAGCTCTGGCTATCTTCGAACCAGACGCGACACATCGCATCTATCCTCTCACCCGACTCTGTGGTCAAACCACGCTCTGGCTAAGCATGAACTGCTGTGCGGTGTAGTACGCATTCCTTCACAAGTCGGTTCCTCGTCTATAGCTTGAAGGTTGACCGTTTCGGGGCTTTTGCTGCTGTTCCCCAGTGTTGTTAACCCGTGCGCTGCTCGTGACCTCGTGATCATGTCGACACGGCGTTCAATCCTGCGGCGATTCCTCAGTTTCTTACACCCTCTCCCCCACGTGTTAGTGGCTGTTCATGTTTTCGTAGCATGCGTAATTACGGCAGACGAAATCGCGTCTTTTGCTCATCTCGATTTCACCTCTTCCTCTACACGGGCAGGTGCCCAACGCCTTTTCTTTGGATTGAAATCACTAGTTCTGACGCAATAAGATATGCTAAAAACTATTAAAACGAGATGTATACAACTGTTGGCAAAAAATAGCACGAAAGCAGCTCTGAAAACCGCTTAACGCATAGTCGGTTTTCAAAAAAAAGTTCATTGTTTGGTGTGGGGTGAAAACTATTATAAATAATCGGAAAGTCTACACCAAGAATTGATTTCAAAATAGCTGGGATGTTCAGAAAGGCTATGAAAAACTATAAAGGTAGACAGAGTAACCATATGCAATCGACAATTCAGACCACGGCACTTGAACAGAAAATATTGAGCCCAGAAACAATCGCAATAAATATAGTACTAGGTAAGCAAAGCAGAAGAAAACTCAAAACATTTTATATTAGTTTATAAATGTCTATAGTGCCATTTCACATATCATTGTATAACTTAAACCTATACAGTGACCGCAAGTAAAACGAGAGAATCGAGGTGGGAATACTGCGATTCTACGTATGTTTTCCAGGCGAGTTTGAATAAGCGTTTCTATCGTTTTTTTTATAAGAACCTCTGGACTATGAAAACAATGAATAATAAATTTGAGCTGTCTACGAGGGTGTCCATAGTTCAGATGTTAAACTAGAATAGCATAAACGCAGATTTGGTGTAGTGATACCTTTATGTAACTATGTACCTGTGACACCGCATTCTGGAGAGAGTTCATCGTTTTCCTGTGAGAGAAAAAGAAGATATGGTAAAAATTCTGTACAGGTATTCCTAAAAATTCAGGAGGCGACCTCAATTCTTGACTGCGGTGTCTGTTGCATTGAATTCCTATGGTGGATTCAGAGGGGCTAAGGAACTCTGCGCCGTAGCACTTCTCACCGCTAAATGGAAACGAGAGGAAATCTGCCAGTGGAACACAGGCGCTCCCACCAGTTCAGATTGCATTTTTCTAGTCCTTCCGCACACTACTGCACGTAAAACACATTGCGTGTACTGGAAATCCGGGCGTAAACAGCGCATGTGCCCGAAAAACGTGGCTGTGCTACCGAAAGTGGTCGCCGTCCATCTCGAATCTATCAAGCAGTGGCAATCATTTTCTTTACAGCTTGTTAGTTCCAAACGGATGCATTATTATGCTTTAAATTCATGTCCTCAAGCTTTGACAGAAAACTGTTCGTGTCGATTTGGCACCGTTTTTGAAAACCATATTCAAGTAACAGATGCTGTACGTTTATCGAATGGCAACTGGCAACCCCGGAATCTCGAAGGACCTAATTTACGTTTTTGTTGGTTGTTCTTTTTAGGGGCGAAGCTTCTTAGGGTGTGGGTCTGTCTATCCTTCGTTGGTGTATGCCGCCACCAGTGGCACATACCCGTTCTAGAGCGGGTATGTGCCATAAGGGATGCGAGATGGGAGATGGAGGTGCTTGGAGTGTTCACTAGATGGACGCATGGACGGATACATGGACGGATAGACTGGCAGACTAGAAGACGGACGAACGGATTGATGGGCGCGCGGAGTGGATATGTGCCACATGGGATGCGAGACGGTGGTACTTGGAGTGTCCACTAGATGGATGCACGGAAGGGCGGACAGATGGACGGACGCGTGGACGGATGGACGCATCGACAGACGGACAGACGCATAGATGGACGCACGGATGGTCGCACGGACGGACGGAAGCAAGAAGGAGCGGGTGGACGGAAGCACGGACGGGCTGACGGACGCTTCGCTTCACTTATCATCATTCACTCCGCGGATATGCTGCA
The DNA here is from genome assembly GCF_043290135.1 of Rhipicephalus microplus. Taxonomy (NCBI): domain Eukaryota; kingdom Metazoa; phylum Arthropoda; class Arachnida; order Ixodida; family Ixodidae; genus Rhipicephalus; species Rhipicephalus microplus. Next base: position 67,347,226 of record NC_134702.1, on the reverse strand, counting down.
ATTTTTTAACTCACAGCAGTACCAAAAGGGACAATAAAAGCTTAGGGTGTTATTAGGAGGGAGTACCTATCTGCCCATGCGGTGGTATATTACGGAAATAGAAAGCAAACAGCGGCAAGCGTTTCGTATTCTGTCAAAAGGCGAGGTCTGGAGAGTATGAAATGGATATTTTTTGTGCGACAAAAATGGAGGTTGTCATACGCGTGTGCATAGGAAGTGCGTGGTTAAAGCTAGGGTTGAGGGGGAGGGGAGTCTTTATATTTTATTTTTGCATTACTGGCTGATTGTGAGAGCTTCAATGGGGAGGGAATTGCCGTGATACCTCGCCTTCCCCCCCCCCCCCCCTTATAAAGGGAACCCCGTGCTCACTTACGGAGGTCGCAAAGGCACAGGTGCTCACTTCAAAACATGCCTCGATTGATTGCCAGGTGTGTTCGTGATACAGGCAAAAAAAGTGGTGGCCTAGCGCCGATGCATTCTGTATCAAAGCCGCAAATCAAGCTGGGATAAACATGTGTGTCCCGCACGCAGCCGTGTCCGCCAGAGTCCGCCAAGCCTCGCGACAAAGGCTGCGACTGCGAACGAAAATGCGGCATTTCTGTGCTTTTTCAGCTAGAGCTCGGCTTTCACGGCTATCATAAAGGCTCCTTGCGCCATACGGCGTGCGGAAATCGTCTTTGATGTGTAAGCCGCTGTGCGCTCATGGCAACCCCGGTGCTCGAAAGAGGCTTCACCGTGTTGCGCGCTTGTAGTGCGGTGAAGCTATAACAGGTAGGAGAGAAGTTATGAAGATACAGTGCGAGAGAGGAAGCAGAGAGAGAGAGACTCCTCTTTGGTCCCTCCTATCGATAGGCGTTAGTACATATAAGCGAAACAAAAGACGTGGAGCAATTTGATTCGGTCCTGCAGGTGGTTCAATATCGATGGACTCTGCTATACAACCCGAAAAACAAGGGGCAGATTTTCAGTTGAAACAGATTATTTATTTATTTATTTATTTATTTATTTATTTATTTATTTATTTATTTATTTTACGTTGAAGGTTTCGATAATGTAGTTTTACGTGAAGGGTTGGCTATGACAACATGGTTAAAATAGCGCAAGCTCGACTGCTGCTTTGAAGTTGCTGGTAATATAGTGGCGTACAACCTGAGGAAGAATACCACTCCAGTATTGCGCTGCATTCACAAAATATGCGGAAAAGTCAGCGCGATGGTGGGAGCAGTTGGCGGGTACACAGCTTTGCAGTGGTTGATGCAGTTGGTCTGTCATAGGGTCGGCTCTATTGAGCAAGTACATGATGACACACGAGTTGGAAAACCAGAGGAACAGGCACAGAGAAGCTACTTATTCGTCGACTGGATGATAGGATAGGGACAGACAGGGGTGTAGCTGGTGGTGGTATTCAACTATAGTTTATGTATGTTCGTGCATGTGTTTGTATGTGTGCATATATATACGCAAGCAAAATTTAAATATTTGGTGGGGGATACATTAACCCCCCCCTCCTACCATCGCCTACGCCCCTGGTTAGAGACGCTGAAGCGAGATTAAGTTCGATTACAGTTGATTGGTATCTGGTAAGTCGTTTTCTACGGTTCTACATGAATGGAAAAACATTATTAATTGTCTGGCAGATTATTGACCCGGGCTGAGGCCTCTAATGTCGTGATGAAGAGCCCTCGCCTCCACGTCGCTCTTCTTCATGAGCCTTCTGGACTGCCCAGAGTTGGTCGGTAAGCTTTCAGCTGCGCAAAGTGGCTTTTTACCTGGCCGCGAGAACATCGGGACTGATACGTTTGGTTTCGGCCGCCTCGCATTCCCAAAGAAGGTGTGTAAGCGTTTGGTTTTACGTTTGGTTTTAGCCTCGCATCCCGAAAGCAGGTAAGTGTCCCGAGGCTACGTAATGTACATAAGGCTGTACGTGATATGCGTGTCATAATTCGCATGTTAGGACCTGTCGCTTATGTTCATCATAGACTGTTGTCACGCCCTACTAATGTTGGTATATATTGAGTTAACAAAACGGAAGCAGCAACAACACGGTCATGATATGTAAATCATGCCATGTCTTACAAGTATATACCATAATTTACAATATGTGACCCGTCATGCATGTTCTTCATACTGTCATATGTTAACCTATACCAATTTTGATATGCATCCCATGAGCAATAAGTCGTTATCTAGCTAGATGGACGGACGGACGGATGGATGGATGGATGGACGGACGGACGGACGGACGAAAGGACGGACGGACGGACGGACGCACACGCTCAATGTCGCAGAAGTTCGCTAGCAAATGCTTCGCACTTCAAAGCGCTAAAGAGAGAAATAAATAGAAATAAACAGACTAATAATAATAACATTTTCTGATGTTTAACATCCCAAAATCAAGATACGGTTACGAGAGACGCCGTAATGAAAAGTTTCGAAAATTTCACCACCTGGGGTCCTTTAACACGCATCTACATCTAAGAAAACGGGCATGAAGCATTTTCGCCTCCATCGAAAATGAGGCCGCCGTGACCGGCATTCAATCCCGATACATACGGGGCACTAGTCGAGCACCATACAACTATTAGACAACCGAGGCGGGTTGAAATCAACAGAAGCAAAAACAGACAACAGAAGTAACAAAAAGACGAAATAAATACTAAAATGCGGGAAAACAAAGTAAAATATGAAGAGAAACAAAGAAGGTCCCCAAACTCCACACCTCCTTCTTCTTTGGTGCCATTAGTGCGTAGCTGGCTTAATTTGTTTTATTCCTAACTGGATTCTTACTTTGAGTCGAGGCTAATTTGAGAGCACGAATGGATCAGGGTTGCCATTTTCGGCTACGCTGTGCCAAGCCAACTTGCACAAAGAAGCCACTATTCAGTGTGTCTGGCGATGAAAATTTCAGGTAGCTCTGTGGCTTCCTTCTTGTATCTTTGAACATTTGGCGTAATTTATAGTCATTTTTTATTATTTGGGGATGAAATCCCAAGCTAAGGTGGAGAATGACCATTGTTTCCAAGCTTTCCTGTCGTGTTGGCCAATGCTTGCGCAGTGATGTCGTAAAGATAGCATGCCAAATAGGGGAATGTTAGGGGACGTAACAGACAGAACGACGCTGGAGTACCCCTTCCCCCACCCTGATTTACCCTTCTTTTTTTTGAGCGCATTGCAGGCTCCTTCAGTGAAAATCACAATGGTGCCATCCCTGCGGAGGTTAGGGTGATACGGCGATAATAAATTCTGTTTCATCAAGGACTGTATTCGTCTATTTTTTGAAGATAACGTCATTGCACACGGCCATCTGCAGAGCTTCTCGCCCACAAATTGGAGTAAGGTTGCCTACGGGGTTATTCTTTGTTTCTAAATGTGCTACTAAGTTATTCTGGCTGAGAAAAATAGGTGTCGGCGTGGTACATTTTTAGCCTTTATCGTTACAGTGAATGGCACCAACTGTGTCATTGTATCCGCCTGTTATTTTGGTCTACAGACGACAAAAGCGGAGCGAAGAAACTGCGTGCATGATTAAAACCATTGATTCAAATACAAAAAACAACAAAACCTGAACACGTTTTTGTTCGCAATTGTGAACTATTCTCTTTGCTAAAAAAAAAAACTTTAATTAGAGGTCGTTCTTGAGTAGCGATGATCGTAGTTCTAAGTTCTGGAATAAGTGCGGCTCTATATACTGCTGTGAATTCTGAGAAAATGCGTAGCATGGGCACCCAGCACCTCCCATTCATAGAATTTTCATTACTCCGTTTGCCTAAGTATCTTTGACATCGATGTTTAAAGGGGCCGTGAAAAGAAAATGAAACTGCGTGGTTGTACTTTTCGCATCTTCGGTAAGGATTACACAAGCTGGTTCCAAAATATTCCAGTGCAATAGTCTATAATTAATGACACGACTTTCAAATCACATTTTTCTTGGGCTCCTAAGCGACCGTGCTAAGCCACCAGCTGCTATAGGCAATAAAATGTCACGTCAGTGTGTCATCACTCTAACAGAATGTTTAAACAGAGCATTAGCTTTCTTTTGCTTTAAAATAATAGATGTTTAGAAACATAAAACGAAAAGAATAACACCAATATTTGCAATCTTGGTTGAATACTGAGCAAGTAAAGCAAGTGATATGCCAGGTTCCGCTTTCAAGTAGCCAACATCCGTCATCGGCCACGTTGCATTCTTGCAGTCCCGGTTGCCTTCAATTAATCGGTGCTGCGTCCCTACCTCTGTTCCAGGGGCGAAGCGCTGTGCTGTGGCTCAGTCCCTCCTCCGTTCTCGTAGCCAACCCTCACCCGTCACAATGTACACTAGCGCTTTCTGACCATGCTCAAATAGTGTTGCAGGGGAAGGGTGCAAAGTTTTCCCGGCACAAGTATACTTTTGTAAGGGATATTCGCAAAGTCGTCGCTTTATCAACTTCCCCCCGTGCTAAGGCTGTTCAGATACGTGTCGAGTCCCGCCAAGTTGTTTCCCCTTCAGGAGTAGGCGACGAACGCACCCGCACTTCGGGTGCGTTCGTCGCTACACCTGAAGGGGAAACAACTAGTGGCGCTCGTAGATTAACGGCATGCGTTTGAAGGGGTATTAGCAATTTTAAGCGAGTTATTGGGATTAGTTCTTGGTCGTTTCTGATAATAGTATCGTTTGTAACCTCGTTCATTTATTTTAACGCTATTCTGAGCACTACTATTCTTGTTTTAAACCAGCATTTATCACTTTATATTATGGCGTCATTACGTTGATCTCCGGGTGGATGACAGACAGGACCCCTCAAGCGCTACGCATACAAAATGGGGTGATTGAAGCTATTGGAAGTGACAGAGTGGCGCATGCCAAAGGATATATAGAACGTCGTGTAAACACCGGTGCGAGGCCACTGGCGGATCCAGAGGGGGGGAGGCGGTAGGAACGATCCCCCCACCGCCCTAAGCCTGCGTCAGCACCACCCTCTCTTCGGTGCTTGTCACCCACCTTCTATCACCAATCAGAATGAATGAGTGGGGCCACTATAAGCACACCACTAAAGAGTTTTGCTTTGAAGGGTTTTCGTGCTGCTGAAAAAGTCACAGCTTTGCCGCAAAGGCAAGGCAATGAACATGATAGACACAAATTGGAAGGTCACGCGCAGAATAACAAGTAGATAGAAGCGTGCCTCGCGTTTCTCACGCACAAATAACGCACGAAACTTAATCACAGGTAAAGATGAACGCGAATAAACGTCTCAGTTGTGTCTGAACAGAGCGTCGTTCTCGCAAATGGAGGCTGTGCTACGATTGCAGTGACCATTGTGGGCCCTGTCACTACAACAGAATCGTTCCAAGCCTAACTCCAGCCAAGACGTATGATCCTCGCCACCGGGACATAAGGGCGCGCGAGAAATGAGAGAGAGAGAGAGAGAGAGAGAGAGAGATGAATAGAGAGGAGAGGCAAGGAGGTTAACCAAGCTTGGCTCGGTTGGCTACCCTACGCTTGGGGTGGGGGAAAGGGAGAATAATAGAAAGGAAAGAGATAGAAAAGAAGAGAAGTAAGAAATAGAAGGATGAATAGTCAGCTCGAGACTACACAGCACCGTGTCACACTGTTCTTTCACAAGCGGTCTTGAAGTTTGGTGGTCCTTAAGAAGGGCAAGAGGGCTTTCGTGGCTTTGCGCGTTTGGGAGACCGTGGGCCAAGGTCCCAGGATCTTCTTTTCTTTAAGCGGCCGTGAATCCAGGTGACGGAGCTTGGCTTTCATAATACGGCGTTCAGACTGGTATGCTGGGCAATGGCATAGAATGTGCTCGAGAGTTTCCTCGCAGGCGCAGATGTTGCATGCTGAAGTGCTCGCCATTCCAAGGAGACGAGAATACGCGTTCGTAAATGCCACGCCCAACCTCATGCGGCACAGCAAAGTTTCAGTTTATCGTGGGAGCCCGTATGGCAAACGAAGTTGCAAGTTTGGGTCGATCGAATACAGGTGCGTGTTGGAGAAACCCGGTGTATTCCATTGTAGGAGAGTTATACGGCGAGTAAGTGATTGTAGTCGTCTTGCAGCGTCTGTTCTCAAAAGTGGTATGGGCGTACGCAGGTCTTGGTCATGAGGTGATCGAGCAGTTTCATCCGCGCGGTCATTGCCGACAATTCCGCAATGACTCGGCAACCACTGAAGTGCAATATCGTGACCTTCCTTGAGCGCTTCATGGTAGTCGTGTCTTATCTGATATACGAATTGTTCATGTAACCCGTGCTGCATAGCAAACCGTAGTGTCTGTAAGGCTGACCTCGAGTCGCAAAAGATGACCCATTGGTTAGGTTGCTGCCGAAGAATGTAATTTACTGCACCTTGAAGCGCTGCGAGCTCTGCTGCTGTCGACGTCGTGGTGTGAGAGAACTTGTATCGAAGCAACACATTATCAGACGGAACAACCACTGCTCCTGTAGAGCTGTTGGAATTAGTGGAGCCATCGGTGTAAACACGTATGCGACCGAAGTACCTTTTGTCCAACAGTCGCAAAGTCAATTGCTTCAGGGCTAGCGGTGACATGCGTGCCTTCTTAACGATTCCAGGAACTGATTAGCGCACGTCAGGTTGACAGATACTCCATAACGCAGCTGCTGGATGCGTCGCAAGTTTGAAGACCGATGTTAATATGTCCTGATGTTTTGTCACAATACCAGAGAACGAATTATAGAGCCTCCGCGCTGTCAAAGACGCTAAATGATGTGACGGTAGCCGTGATAAATGCCCAATGTGCGATGCGTTGTGATATGCGTTGTGACAGTGATATGCGTTGTGACCGGCTGTTCTTGTGCGATGACAATAGTTGCCACTGTCGATGAGCATCTTGGAAGGCCAAGACATGTCCGAAGTGCTTGTGCTTGTACGCTTCGTAGTGCACGGATGTTAGCCTTGCACGTGTTGGACAGAACAGGAAGGCTGTACCGGAGGATTCCGAGAAAGAGGGCTGTATAAAGCTGCAATATTGAGTGCACGGATGGGCCCCATGATTTTCCGGCGAAGAACTTGCATACATTCTCAATGCCAATGAGCTTTTTCTTCAGGTATGCGACATGCGGGCTCCAGGTTAGGTCACGATCTACGATGCCACCTAAGAATATATGACTGCTCTTATATGCAATTGCTCTGCCATCAATGCACAATGGGTAAGAAGACATCGTTTTGCGTGTAAACGCCACCGCTGCGCATTTGTCTGTGGCAATAGTCAACCTTGCTAGCGAAGGTATGCCGATGTCATCGTTGCCGCTTTCTGTATCCTTGCGCGCACTTGAGGCCGTGTCACGCCGGACGCCCAAATGCAGATATCATCAGCGTAGAGATATATATAAGCCGTCTGTGGTAGCGTTTCGGTGAGCCCCACCAGAACCAGGTTGAAAAGAGTCGGACACAAAACGCCGCCTTGTGGCACCCCACGACTTGTGAAATGCTTATTCGTAGGCCAATCTTCAGTTATAACGAACATCAATCTCTTTGTGAGGTAGCTTCTTACCCATCGAAAGACATGACCTCCAAGTTCAGCTGCTTCAAGAGCATTGAGAACAGCCTCATGGGTCCCGTTGTCATAGGCACCTTTCACGTATAAGAACAGAGCTACCGACAGCCGCTTCTTAGCTTTCTGTTGCTGAACAGAGGTCACTAAGTCAATGACGCTATCCATTGAGGACCGACCTCGTCAAAAGCCTGACATAACATCAGGATAGATGTTATAACGTTACAGGTACCATTCCATGCGTGTAAGCATGCATCCTCTCCATGACCTTGCCGACGCAGCTTGCTAGTGCTATAGGCCGGTATAATGCCAAATCCAATGGAGACTTTCCGGGCTTCAACAAAGGCACCAGTCAACTGCACTTCCACTCATCAGGCACCATTTCTTCATTCCAAGACTTATTGAAAATGTCCAGGAGACAGCGCTGGGCCCGCGGGCCTAGGTGACGTAGGGTAGTATAGGTTACTCCATCCGGACCTGGGGACGATGAGCGTCTGGATGTGTTCAATGCCGCATGAAGTTCTTCCATAGTGAATGCAACCTCCATTTGCTGATCTCGTGCGACTGGAGAGACCTGTGGCAATAGATCTATCGGTATAAAGATGTCGCCAGCGATCTTTGCACAAAATTCACCAGAAACATCAAGCTCTGAGCGACGTTGATGTAGCGCCAGAGCGGCGAAGGAATGACGGTGTTGTGGATGTGAGTGAATACCTCGAAGAGTCCTCCATATGGGAGACAAAGGCTTTCGAGGGTCTAGTGAGTCACAAAAACTCTTCCATCGTTGCTCCTGGAGTTTGTGCATTTGACGCTGGATTTTCTTCTGAATGCTTCTGGGTTCTCTGAGGTCATAGATAGATTTCATGCGTCTGTATCGTTTTTCGGCACGTCGGTGGACTGCTCGGAGTTGTTTCAACTGTTGGTCAAGTGCGGTACATCTCAATTCCTTCGGACATATCTTCGTGGAAGCCTCCATCGCACAACAAATTACTTCTTCAATGGATTCCGGTGGTTCGTGCATGCACTCGATCTTCACTGATATCTGATACTCTTTCCAGTCAATATGTCTTGAGTGTCCAGGGGAAGAAGAATTGTCCAGACCTCTGACTGTCACGTACGTGGGGATATGGTTGCTGCCGTGGGTTTCAATATCTGTGAACCATGGGACTTTCGTGGCAATGTTATGTGACACTAATGTTAAGTCGAGGCAACTGCTATAAGTTACTCCTCGGAAATAAGTAGGGCTGCCGTCATTCAGCACCTAAATCCCGTGCTCTGATGCGAGATCAACTGTCTTTTCGATTTGTCTTCATGCTTCCCCACAGTGGATGATGGGCATTGAAGTCACCCATCAATATCCAAGGTTCTGGAGTCTTTGCAAATATATCAGTTAATATCTGTTGATCCAGTCGATGTGACGGCGCTATATATACGCCTATCAGCGTAAACGACAATTTCTTCTTTTCAACATATAGACACACGTAGTGGTTTCCATTGTGAGACTCAACTCTTTGGCGAGCATAAGTGAGTTCTTTACGGATCTACACAGCAACTTGACTTCGCTCAATGCACGATGAAGAAACAATCGATTCATAGCCCGACAGTCGAGGTGTTTTTGAAAAATGCGGTTCCCGAATGATGATGATGGGAAACTTATTTTCGAAAACGAACTGTCGAAACTCAGGCATTCTTGACTGTAGACCTCTGGCGTTCCACTGAATTCTTTTTCTCGAAAAGACTGACGTGGTCTATGGTGCACCATCTTGTTACTGAAGTCCGGCGAGAATCGGTTCTAGTGTGTCCAAGACTTGCAGTGCGCATTTAGCGGCAGGGATCTGTAGGCTAGAAAATAGAGTACGAATAACACTCATTAACGACCTCAATACAAAGAAAAATTGTACTTCTTGGGCGGATAGACTGCCTGCTGAGGGCATATCCGCTGTTGACTGTCGATGTTAGGTTCCGTAGACACGTGTACCCGCGGCAAAGCGGGCCAGTCAGAGCCAGATATTCTCTGTGGCGCCACAGTGTCTTCCGGCACTTCTGGACGTACACCACCTGGTGGCGGGGGCGGGGGAGGTCGCTGTGGTCATGGCGGTGGTCGTGGCGGCGATGACGGTGTAAGAGAAGGCACTTTCGGCATAGGACTGCTTTTTTCGCGCGAGAAATCGTACACTACTCACCTATACTCTCTGTGGGCAAAGTTCGCGTGAGAGATGTGAGCCGCCGCACGCTCGGTGCGCCATCTTGCTGATAATGCTAAAAACACGATAGTTACACCCCCCCCCTCCCGAGATGCCCGCCAATGGTGGTAAGTGGTAGGTATAAATAGCTTGCCATTTGAACATAGAAGGAGGTACACCTCGGTGGCTCAGTGGTTAACGCCTCGCATTGACGAAGCGGAGGTCCCCCGCTAGATTCCGTGGGCTTGAATATTTTTCTGGCTTTTTTTCTTTCTTGCGTTTTCATATATATTGATATGTATACATATACGGTGCATGACATTGACGCCCACGCTGACGCTGGCGGCATATTCCAGCCGAGAGTGTCCATATAATTGCTATTGCAATAAAACAAACAAAAGTTAGGACTCCGCCCATCCTCCCTCCTCCGGTGTCACTTCAAGTGACCCCCCCCCCTCCCTCCTAAAATGTGTCGCTGGAAGATGAACTCCTTGTGCGACATCCAAATGCTACCACAGCGTCGAACCTCCATCTGCTAAATTTTGTGGTAAGCAAGTCTCTTTCCCCAATTTTCTTTCTTTCTTGTCAGCTCACTTTGACTTGAAAGAGGTGAAACCAGATGCCACTAGTCAGGTTGACCTTCCAGCTTCCAAGTGCGGATCACTTGAAAGGTGCTGCGCTAGCGTATCCTGACGCCTACAGTTAGCATAACGCTCAATGTGTATAGCATACTGAGCGTGCGCTTGCTTGCTTGCTTGTTCCTTTCTTTTGTGGCTCTCACCCACTAAGGGGGATTGGCCAAGAAGCCGGCGGTTAATGCAAGTAAATACCTATAGATTTTCTAGATTAGGGGAATATGAATACTGTGTTTTGACTGTGAAATTAATTTGGCGCAATGTTAAAAAAAAGAAAAAAAAAGGGGGGGGGGAGAAATAATAGAATTTGTTAAATATCTGTGGTGAAATCATTATATGAAATTCTCCTGAAAGTTGAATCATTGCAGTGTATCAGCTAAATAGTAAGTGGTAGTGTGACTAGTAAAATTCGAGAGCTGATGGCTGACTCCTCCTTGGCGTGCGCTCACGCCAAGGAGGAGTGTTCTTCATCTACTTCTTCGAGCGCATTGAAAATGAGCACTTATAATCATCAGCCAAAAGATACTAGAGGGCTTGTCGTAATGCAAACGAAGCTTTGAAACAAAATAGAAAAAAAAGAAGCAAGCGCTGAACACAGCAAGCAAAAAAGAAAGAAAAAGAGAGATATAGAGGAAAAAATTATTAAAGATAAAGACAGAAAAGGTCATGGCATATCCACAAAGTAAATGATGAGTGCACAAATCAGTGGTATCGTTAGGTGTTACTGTAAATCACCAATGACATTGACCACTCACGTATGTAAATTAGTGTGAAAAAGTGGTGTACAAATATTTACAGTGTTTATTAGTCATAAATGGTATGTTGTGTTGAGTTATGAATTTCGTTTTGCACTCATTATTACTGCTTCGTGGTGTCGGATCCACCCTGATGCTGGCAAAGACGAGGTCATGTGCCCGTTCTCCTGGTGTTTCCAGTCATACGAAATGCATCGTAGAACATATCGAGACGCCATATACTGCGAAAGCCTGTCGTTGTCCGTGGTCATCATCGTCATCTCTTCATCATCATCAGCGTCATCGTCTTGACGTATAGTGGGCATCTTGCATGTGCTGCGCTGTGATAGCAGAAAGAGAATATGTGGTCTTGAATGAGCTAGTTGTTCATCGTCATCAGCATCATCGTCATCGTCAGAGGTGGCTACGGCGCAGCCACGCCAATGGGCAAGCCTTGGCCATTAGGAGCTTCATCCCTAAAAGAGACAGAAAAAACATAAAAAGTGAAAAATGTGCAAAGAAAGCAGGAAAGAACAAGCAAACCGATGAGAAAAAGAGACGGCTTCCCAGCTATGCACCTCTTTCAGACGTGGCACTTCTAGCACGAAGCTGCCCCTCCTTGCTCTCTTTCTCTCAGTTTTTTTCTTTCTTTCGATGAGCTGAACAACGTCAACTTGTCGTGCATGATCCGAAATTGTACATCAGCACGATGCGCACTTTTATATTTCCTGCAAAATAAAACGAAGTCAAGGGCCCTTTCCCTATTGAAAAAAAATGAGGCAAACTAAGCTTGTGAGTGTATGCCTGACCTATTTATTAGATGCGAAGCAGCTCTTTGACTAGCCTGTGTAACGCTGTCCTTCCGTGTCTCCGTGCCAACACGGCGCACTGCGTTCTCCTCGCTGAAGTTGTTGGGACGATGCCAAGTAGGTCAAGTCGCAGCTGCGTGGTGATGTCATTCTCTCCCTTACCCACAGCAGCTGCCAGCTCTTCCCAACACACATAGGTGAGGTTGCTTCCCCGCCCGCTCGCAACAAACTTCTCTCTCGCTTCACCCTCTCTACCGCCCGCAACGCTCCACCGCACGTTGAGTGGAAACACTCTTTTGACTCGTTTATCTGTGATGAAACTTACAATAAACCCAACTCGCCTCTAGTGTATTTTCCTTTCAAAGAAACGTTTACTCGAGTAAAGGCTACACAGAGTTTTGCTTCAAACCATTTCCATCACCCGCGTCGGCACCCTTTTCAGCCGGGGCAATGCTTTGCATCCAATCATACTTCTTTTCGGGGAGATGGTGCATAATTTACACACACACACACACACACACACACACACACACACACACACACACACACACACACACACACACACACACACACACACACACACACACACACACACACACACACACACACACACACACACACACACACACACACTCTCACACGCACGCACACACACACACACGCACACGCACACACACACACAAAAGGAAATTGTCTTTAGTAATGTTTCGGGCGTGGCACGGCCGAAATGTTACTAAAGACAATTTCCTTTTCAAATGTGCTATCTGCAAGTTCATTCAATATAGAAAATACCCGGACCTGTCATGCCTTCCCTTCGATTTCTATATATATAACTCAAGTCATAACCCTATCTTCGGTGAGATGGCATGGCATGGCGTCAGGGCACACCTTTGCTGCTATCGCGTTTAACATTCCGGCACCGGAACGTGAAGTCATGCTTTCATATTTAGGCAGTAATGCAAATGTGCCAACGTGAAATTACAAGGGACCTCGTTTGAAGATCATATTGCCATATGAACAATGATTGATGAACGACAAGCCCCTGACTGGGAGAAGATGAATTACTGGACTGCGGCGCATACAACAGTGCTTGTTATGGGAGCACTTGTAAAGGTCACATCTATAGCATTCGCGTGCGACAACGCCGCCAGTGAAATTCGTAACTTATGAGGAATGGCCAAACCAGGAACCATAATGAGTACGTGCAGTCACTCCAGAGCTTGGACAGCACACAGTCATGTGCACTCCGCACAGCTGCAGGCCAAAGTGATGACACCTCGTATCCCCATACAGCTGTGCCGCGAACTCGTGCAGCTGCTTCCGCAGTTGCAGGCGTCGACGCCTTCTCGACGCGTTTACTTCTGATTCTTCCATCATCTCAGGGCGACGCATTCTTCTATTCACAAATTGAAGTGCTTGAATACAAACGATCCCTCGAGACGTCTATAGTTCGAACAGAAGAAAGGGTCCGAGTTTCAAGGCGCAGCTGGACGCTGCATGCGATGGACGATGGACAAAGGAATTGAACCGCAGCTTCGAGAAAACACGCATTGTCTTCCCGCCAGCTGTCGGCGGCTCTGACGCGCCTGGCTTGCCGGAGAAATTTCTTTAGACTGACTTGCAGAACTGTCGTTTTGCGGTGAAAGCAAGTTCTATAGCAAAAGCATACGTTGGTCACGACGATGAGGTGGACGAACAGCGTTGCACTCGGCGTAGTTTCTTATTGTCTGTTATTTATTTATTTCCACTCGCCGCAAGTGAGTTTGTGTAAAAGTATACGTTTATTTAAGCATTGAAGATGACTCTTGTTGAGTTTCGCAGAGGATCACAGTTTCTGTATTGCCCCGCCGCGGTGGTCTTGTGGCTAAGGTACTCGGCTGCTGACCCGCAGGTCGCGGGTTCAAATCCCGGCTGCGGCGGCTGCATTTCCGATGGAGGCGGAAATCTTGTAGGCACGTGTGCTCAGATTTGGGTGCACGTTAAAGAACCCCAGGTGGTCTAAATTTCCGGAGCCCTCCACTACGGCGTCTCTCATAATCATATGGTGGTTTTGGGACGTTAACCCCCACATATCAATCATCAATCAACAGTTTCTGTATTGTCAGTGAGGGTCACTGCAGTCAACTATAACATCACTGCATGCTGTGGCTTCTTCAATGTCTTACACAGCAGTCAAGCAGTGCAATATTCAGTCATATATCTTAAACGCAGCCCACTCATTGCTTTTGAAATTCACGCCCCAAGATGTGAATTAGTGCATATGCATAGGTATGTTTTCAATTTGTAAGAGAACATTACTGCGATTTCTGATTACGGAAATCAGATAAACCTAAAGTTTTGGTTACGAGCGCTGTACTGTTAGGTTATTAACACACGCTCACATTTCCGTCCACCCACACGCTTGCAAACATCGTCACCACTGCGAAACTCTACTACGGCACAATGTGGATAATTTTCCTGGCAAATGCACTGATCAATAACGCGTATGAGCTTACACAAACACGCTTACACAAACAGCGCCTTCTCTTACGTCTGCCCTTCGCCATCCATAGAAATGCGCCGACCTCGGCACGCTTTTAGTTGTCTAGCATACTGCAAACTCTGTAGGAGATAACGCGGGCCCACTCAGAAGGGACTCAGGTGACTGGCCTATTGCTACGTCATAAAAAACGTAAGTCAATTGCAAGGTCAATGCAGACATTGTGCACAGGTTTGTATACGTCTTTACAAAGTTATACACGTATTTATGTATTAACCCCCATATAAATACTGATTTCATTTTTGCATACATAACTCGAAACTTGCTTCTGGTGCACAACCCGAAGACGACGCACAGTCAATGAAGAGTACCCACGTAAATTTGTAGACAAGTAGGCTTTTCGAAGATTGTATAGGCAAATCAGAAGCAACAACCCATACCTACTGCTTCTCACAAGTTGGTTGTAGCAGCCAGATAGATTGAAGTTGTGAGGGGTAAGCAAGCCCAATGCTTGCGCGTCAACACATAGCTCTAATGATTATGTAATGGGCTAGTTCATCCTAATTAGAGAACTGATACTAATACTAATTACAGGGCTGGTTCTTTACTGGCGAAACACTGCCAGATAATCCTATATAACTATTCATCTGCGCACTTTCTAGCTCATAGTGCAGATGTGGAAGGAAGAAGCGTTAATCACAAGCGCTAGAGCCCCACGAACACAAAAAGGCCTTTACAATTCGTGCTCGTAATTCACTTAGATTTACGTTTTGTGGAGATTAGAAGTCAGACACAGCGGTAGACGAGACGAAGCCTCAATAGTTACGACAAAGCAGGCATATACATTCAGGTCCATACAGTGCAGTGTGGGGGGAGAACTTGGTAATGGTTACAAATCTACGCATTGATCTTAAAACTCCTACTTTGTTTTTACGCACGGAAATGTTAAGCCTTGAAAACACCACAATTTCATGAATGAGTGTAACGGTATTTTTGGACTGTTGTAACTATCCAATCGCAACGCTTTCTTATAGTGGCTACACTGTGATTGGTCTGCATGTCGTCAAATTGCGCGATTGCTAACGATTGTATACACGGTAACCTCGGGCTTTCTATTTACAGTTATATCAAATTGTGTGATAGCTTACAGGAGGATCAATTTGTTGTACAAGAACCAGTGGTGTTACTAGCACTGACGAGTTAAATTTGTTAAGCTCAAGCCACACGTATGCTTGGAAACATAGCTCGCCTCATGAGAAATGGTTTCAAGCCACTTGTCACGCGCGCTAGTTAGCGCGTTCACTTCAGTGTGAGCAGATATCAACACAGCAGTTATCATTCATGCTGAGCTGGTGAGAGACATCCGGTATGCGTAGTATAGAATTCACCAATCTCCGTCAATGGAGCTGGTTTTGTACAGAGCCATTTTTTCCGGCGTAGCGTGTCCAAATAGACACGAGTGCACAGTAAAGTAAGTCGTACACATCGCCATAATGTGCACGACCAAGTGGGTCAGGATAACGTCTCACTGGTGGGGCGAGCGTAGGCAGTGCTTTGAAAAATTTATTTATTTTTATTTGAAATACTGCCAGCAAACGTATGGCTCAAGCAGGATGGGCTTCAACTTAAATGCAATATTTCATATACAAACTACCCAATGGGCGAACACGGGAAATGAAACGAAAAATAAAACTAGTATGACAACGATTTAAAGATAGGGTCATCAAAACATGTGGTGGAAACAAGGAAAGTAGAAGTGGTAACAACGAATAGTCCTAGACTTTCAATGTGGTGAAGTATATAAAAATCCCTTTTGAAAAGGAATTTACATATATATGCGTCCTCGTATACATGGTTATTCCCATAACAAGCACTTAGGATTTAATTATAATATTACAAAGACTGGTTAACCACAACTGATTGAAACCAATAATTTACGGTTCCTCGTCATGTGGAGGTCGTTCGAATATCTTTGCCTTGCGCTTGATATTCATTTTGGGGCCAAGTACGTTTCGTCACTTTGAAGAGCGCAATCCAAAACGATCGAACCAATTTTGAAAGCTAACTTTCAACAGTGATGGGCTTGAATTCAAATCATACACGGAATTAAACATGGTATGAAGGGTAACAGGAAGTGAATGAAATGTAGATGCTCATGTAACCCAACAGCAGTGTAGAGAACGGTATATGGCTGGTTTGCCACACTTCGCTGCTTGTGTACATGTTTGCCACTATTCAGTGAGTGTTTCACTGTCCCCGTGAATAAAGACGAAATTTCCAGATTAATAAATAGTTCAATGGACAAATAGTCATCATCTAGGTGAGTAGTATCTGAGTACGCCCCGATTATCCTTAAAGAAAGAGTGAACTATTTCTCTTCGTCGCCTCTGATAGCCCATGCCTGAGTTGTCTCCTTCCTTGCACAAAGGTGGGCACAGGCTTCAAATAAGCCGCTGTCTTCGAAGGTTGGCGCTTGTCCGGCTTTTCTCGTCCCATTTAGTTTCCGCGTTGAACATGAATAATATGTCGAACCAACAAGGTCAGAAGTCTACACTTACTAAGTTGTTCTTGCCAGCAAAGAAATGGTGAAACAAGCTCCCCTGCACAACGTATACATGACTACTAAAGTGGGGCACCCCTGTTATTTGCTTTTTTTTTTCGAGTACAAAAGAGCTGATTGCGTAGCATTAAGCATCTCTAAGCACCTCTCTCATTTCTCCTAAGCTATAAATCAAAACACTGGGTTTCGGACCGCGTCACAGTTTGCTGAAAAGTAGTTCTGAGAACCTGAAAGCCGTAACCAGATTTGATGGAGTGCGAGGGACGGGGAAAAAAATTGGCAGCTTGGTAACCTCTCTCACACGAGCGTTATTTATAGACCTTGTAGTTTATGTCACAGGGAGCGTTCTCGAAAAGAATCTCTGACAATATGGAGAAGTGGCTGTGCATTGACGCTTTCTCGACTTGCATCCTGGAAACTTGGGCAAAGTCCTTCGTGTAGGCTCGCTTTCTCCTCGGTACCTCGGTACCAGTCACATTATACAAATATTTCTTTACGTAGCCTTTGATCTGGTAATTTTATGCGTATGTTAACACACTAGGTTATTCACTTCTTTAACATGCCGTATACGGCGAGTCATGGCAAAACTCTTCGGCCACCATCTAACGGTCTCGCTTCAGGCGGCGACGGGGGCTCTGATGTCCGCGCCAATGTCCACGCCAATGCTTCTGCAGATGATGCATTGGGGCTTGGGAGGGAGACACGCAAAGGAAAGAGAGGGGGGGGGCAAAATTGAGCGTATTTCGTTATTGGGCACATTTCAAACATTTCATTAAAATTTTTTTGATTCGGTGGGATGAAAGACAACACTAAAACGCTTTTTGCCATAATGATTTGGTTACTCGTTATGCACAATGCACGTAAATTTTCGTTGTTTGCGATTCATGAATAATGGGAAATAACACACGTAATGCTTCTTTAGAATGCTCAAAGAGACATTGTGGCTCTTATCTATCCGCTCTTGCATAGATTTGTTTCCAATCAGCCTGGGTAAATTTCAGTTCTGATGTGTTTCATGTCTGTGCGGACACGTTTTAGGATATGTTGTCTTCAGCCATGAATGTTTCTGTAAGTCTTTGTGCTGCTTAAGCATGCCCAAAAATTGGCACATGATCACTAGTGCCGCAGCTGAAAACACCAGATACAATGTTTGTAGTAACAGCATGAGTAATTCAAATGTCTAATAGAGGTGTGTGGTTGATAAAAATACACGCGGCGAAGTGACAATAATGTTCTGAAAACTATCCTGTTGTAATAGTGGTAAGAGTTCTGTGAAGGGCCCGAATTCTTCGTTCTCGTTCTTTAGACGTTTTTGGCTTCAAGCCTGTTAGTAACTTCATCAAGGAGATTGCTAATAAAAGTCATACTGCTTTCTACCGTTTTTATGAGTAAATTAATTAGTTGTAATATAGTATTTGCTAACATCCAATGCCATGCAGGGTCTCTCTTTTCTTGTTTGTGGTTCATATGCCGTCACTGCTGCCAGATTCCTCCGCAGAGCTGTGTTATCACTTTATGGTCATTTTCTGTCGTTTAATTTGCGATTAGCGATTTTAATAAAAGAGAACCACAACTATGGAAGTTTATTTGTCCCTCTTAATTATTTGTATGTCGCATCACATTATTCCAAAACATGACTGTGCAGCACCTACTGGAACAACCTGTAAGTGTAAGTATTTTGATGCTCAGCTTATTACGTAATGTGTATCTTACAAAAAGGCGTTTCGTGGCTATAGGTTCTGGCAGATCACTTGTGCGTACAGAACGATGCGTAGAACAATACACTTCAAAAACAATGTGAAGCTGTCCCACTGATTCTTTTGTAACTGGGGTTATCACTGCCGATCATTTGACTACAACCTTGCCGCCCCCGCTTCCGAACGCGCGCAGATCTTTCGGATTGCATATGGGGAGCGTCGCTATGTAAGACTAATGCTGCCTATAGCAGTGCTCCGTGCCGGATGAGAAGCGCACGAGTGCACATCCATGGCCGCCGCAACCGAATTCGGCGACAAACCACCTTCGCCGGCAACGCGAGGATTGGAGAGAGGGAATGAAACATTTATTTGAGACCGAGGAAAGTGTGTCGTCCAGTGGGCTCCTTAGTCCGGGATCCCATTGGCACGGGCCGCTGTCCTCGCTCGCTTCACGAGGGCCACTTAATTGGGTCTTCGGATCTGAACTGGACAGAGCTGCCTCCCACCCTACAGTGTTGTGCTGTGCTTTGGGTTGTAGAGGTGGATTGTGTGGGCATTCCTATACCATGTGGTACAGGGTGGCTGTTTTAGTGACGCAGAACCTGCACGGTGGTGCGTATGTGTCGGGATCTATCTTGGACAGTATGTATGGATTGGGGTAAGACAAGGTCTTTAGGCGACGCCACGCTACCTGAGATTCTTTGCTGAGCTTTGCCCCGGGGGCGGACGTTTCCGTCTTTCAAGTGTTTGATGTTCTAGAATGTCTGTGTATGTTAGGAACGGGTCCATACGCATAGCCGAGGGTGGGTGTGATATGCCGGTGTCGGAGGTCTGGAAGAGTAATTCTCGGGCCAAGGCATGGGCGAGCTCATTGCCTCTTACTCCGCATTGGAAGACAATCGCATGTGGTTGACGCCATCTCCCGTCGCCCACAGCGGTGGTCTGCCATAACTGAACGGAAGATTGGCGGAAAAGTTCATATATGACAAAAAAGCAAATTATGAAAAAAAAACAACTCTTGGTGTTATACAGCCGAGACATATATTCTTGAACAGACTGGCAAAATTACATTGTCGTAATACAAACGATCTAGCTGCACACAGCGTTGAATATTGAACATATAGAATCCCTTGTGTTTCTAAGGGCGGTATTAAATTGTGCTGGGCAGCCGCACGTTTGTAGTGGGATACTGCAATTTTGATAAAATGTATACGTTAGTCTCTGCTATACATGACCTGGAGTCGTTTTTGATAACTAACTTCTTTCAATAGATATGATTTATTTCATCCATTTCCTATTCAGTTATGACAGGTGGCCGTTCCTGCGACCGATAGATGGCGTCACGTCCAGATGTTCCCAATACCGAGGAATGTCTATCTCCAATGATGCATAGCTCAGCCGCATGAGCATCGCGCCCGAGCTTTAGCTTGGGTTTCCCATTTGCAGCTCCCTAGCCACCGCCGATTCTTCTTTCCGTAGTGTCGTGATACTCGGCGGCGTCATTTGCCATCAATCGTTGTACCCATTTGCCTCGTGACGTAGAGATTGCGCTAGCGTTTTTGTGGGCAGTTGCCCTCTGTACTAACCATAGGACGTACACGTGTCGTTCACTAGAAGAAAGAAAAGCAGAAATGAATGGAGTGCCCTTTCACTACACCAGAGCCATTGTACTACACCAGAAGTCTCAAACTCACCTCGGCCAGCGGGCCGGAGTTGCGGAATTTCACAAGGGCCAGTCGGTACAGGGAACAAGGTAAAATCGGTGGGGATGAGGGGCGTATGCTACTATTTAAAAATAATCCTTCGCACATATCATGTACCGGTCATTCTTGAAGTAGATATGGCACCAGGATTCCACCAACATATTGATACCGATTGCCAAAATGACTAAATTGCGGGTACCAGCTCTGAATTATAATTTTTGTTTCATGGTTATGTTTCAACATATCATGACCCCAATGGTTGCATCGCGAAAACAATATTTAAGACCATACATGCCTGCCTAGCTCACCAAAATAAGTTTAAAAAAGTGGGATGAAGACAGTCCTGTGCGGGCCACAGGCCGGACACAAGAGGATCACGGGCCGCGTGTTAAAACCCCGTGCACTACACCTTCCCTGTCGTTAAGGGCTTCTCAACATTTTCTTCTTTTCCGCATACGATCAGATGCCCCAGAAGCCGACACTGCTACAGTTCCTTGACGCACGAAAGAATGCGTAAACGTGCTGGAAGTGTTTCAAGTCACTGTTACCAAAGAGAAGAAAGCAGCGAGGTCGCCTAATTGTCTACCCACCACCGGCGCAGATGCGCGCAAAATGTTCAGTGCCAAGGCACTGTCGCTATGCGCGGACCTGCCACGGGACTCACCCTGTGTGACTTGTTTCCGGCTTCCTCTCTCTTCGCCAAGTGCGCGTAACAGTGATTGATGGGGAAGCCCTCCTTCCGCGTGCACACATCGCTGCGCAAGTGTGCAACTACGGTCGGCGTGGCGACGCAGGCATTTTCCCTCATAATTGCGCTCTAAGAACAAAAGTGGCCGCGTACCTTCTTTATATCTCTGCGAGCATTGTCGATTGGCTAGTTAAGCGAAAGTCTGCGCTTTGTGTGGTGCAGAAATGCTCTATGCCCCTCCCCCCCTCTTTTTTCGAACATTGGTGTAGGTTTCATTTTCCCGCTGTAGCTAAAATCCTTCATTTAACAGCGGCTGTAATCCTGCGCGCGCTCATTGAGAGCAGACATGTAAATACGTTAACGAGCTGCTCAGCCTAAAAGAGCACACACGTCCAAGGAGTTGGCACTGAAGTTCGTATAGTTAATGACGACTAAGCGAGAAAGGCACAATATCCATAAGGCCCGCATATATATGTATAAAACGCACACAGCTTTTATAGTAAAGTGAGAAAGTTGTTCTTAAGATAAACTCTTGGGCACCAAAAGGTATAGTGCAATGAGACGTGGAGGCGAAAAACACATACGGCAAGAGCTTTCCCGTTCTCCGTGCTTCTTTCGCCAGTGCCTGGTAGAACTGCCTCTTTATGCTAGGCTAGTTTCAAGCTGCAGTCCGTGCTGACTGGTAGTCTGTCACTATTGCATGACTCTAAGCTGTCACTTGTATGATCTATATTACAATAAATAAACAGGCACTCTACTACTGCTTGATAGAACGTTCAATTCAAATAAGGAATACAGTTTGGTTCACACTCTTCTATGATTATACATTTGTCTTTGAATAAGAGGGGAGGAAGTTATGTTTTCCATACATCGGTAGTTTATATTATGGCCACCAGATGACGCCAGTGGGCCCCAGAAGTAGGTATTCGCAATATTCTGTGCAAAAGAAAATTGTTTGCCCTCCTTCATATGCGTAAAAATATGAAGGGTAAAAGTATAATCAGTGCGTAAAAACAACAAAGATGGTTTATGAGCCATATTGTCTCGAAGTGTTTAAGGGCTTGCGAAACACCGTCATGGAGTTGAAGCCGCAGTTTCATTGACTTGGCGTGAAAATAAACACACCATGCACAATGGTCGTACGTCCGCCTTACAATTGGTGTTCTGTGTGGTGGCTTCTTTTTCACGTAACCCATCCAGCAACCGCTTCTCCGCTATACTAGGAAAATATGAATGAGGCATATTGCTGGCAACAGAATGTGCAAGCTGAGCTTGACAATGTAATCGTCCTGGCAGAAAAAAAGTCACCTAGGTGGAACCTGTGTATGAAACACGTGTACGCCTGCGCATCATTTGTCGTTTTGTGCCCTCTTAGATAGCACCTCACCCACTGTTTCTGCATCATGTTGTTTTCATTTTACGTACTTGTCGCTTTCTAGGAGCGAAGCTCCTTATGCTTGCACGACGTCCGTTGACGTCGTTCTTGTCGTAGCTTCCCGCCGGAGCGAATCAAAAGTGTTACATATGTTGTACATAAAGCGTGCACAGTGCCCATATGGTTCAACCATGTATTTTACTGTCCGTTCGTACGAGCGTGCATTTGTTCGTCCGTCCATGCATTTGCCTGTCCGTGCGACCATCCGTCTGTGCGCGTGTCCATTCCTTCGTACGTTTGTGTATCTGTCCTTCCGTCCACCCATCTCTCCGTTTGTTTACTATATTTAAAGTCGATGATTCTAACGTGGACAATATGACCTAGGTTCGCTCCATCATCAGCATTCACTTCGTAGATTGGCTGCCAATCTTTGGGGCTATACTCCTTAGAATGTACACTAGTCCCTCATCATCCATCGTAGCCGTACTTAGTACTCGGAGTACTCACTGGATGGTGCTGCGGTGCTCGCTCCCCTCCGATGCGAGGGAGCCGCGTGCTTTAGTGTGATAGGAGATGGACGGACGGATGAATGGATGGATGGATGGATGGATGGATGGATGGATGGATGGATGGATGGATGGATGGATGGATGGATGGACGGATAGACAGATAGATGGATGGATCGATAAACGGACGGACAGACAGACAGATGGACAGACGGACAGACGAACAGACTTAACAGTTGACCAATGTACCTCCGGAGCTTCGCCCAATCATCATCATTCTCATCATCATTGACCCCGTGAATATGCTGCGATATTTTAAATGCTAAGCATTTCTTACTGAACTTCGACGACTTTAGGCGTTTCTATCTATCTATCTATCTATCTATCTATCTATCTATCTATCTATCTATCTATCTATCTATCTATCTATCTATCTATCTATCTATCTATCTATCTATCTATCTATCTATCTAGCTGCTTACAACTTTCAGTTCTCCTGGCCGTTTGGATAATACAATCGGTAACAACCTTGGTATGGCATAGCCTGATTGTAGGGCGAGAATATTTGACTAGTCATAACATAAAAATCACGACATGTATGTCATGAATGTCATGATATACATTTCATGGCCTTGCTGCTCTTGCGGTGGTCTAGTTCATATGACGTTGTGATGTTAACGTGGGTTCAGGATTCGCTCCAGGAAGAATAACGCAGCACGCATGTGGACAAACGGGCGTAAGACACCTTCACAGACACGACAGGACTCAACGAATAGAGAAAACAAATACATTTGACTCGAGAGCTGGTACGCAAAATAGTCAATCAATAGTGTACAGTTTGTTGTCGGAGCCGATGAAGTTGCCGAGTTGAAGGCGCCGTACGTGGACCATCTGTCCGATGCCGTAGCTCGGTGTTTGGTCTGGCCGCGTGAAGTCAAGAAGGTCCACTCTGTGGCCGTTGGTGCCGGGACTCTGCGCCCAAGGGACCCGCTCCACGGTGGACGCCCTCGGCCTGTGCGTGCTCGTGGGGCGAACCCTGAGTGTGCCCGTCTGCCCTCAGCGTTAAGACCTTGGCCCGGCCCCGTGCACGTTCCCTGGCCCGATCTCCTCGTAGCGGAACAGGCGGGAGCGCTCTAAGTCGAGGCAACAGGATGTAAAGCTCCGGGTTCTCCCATGGACCGGACGCCCAGCGAAGAAGAGCCCAGCCTTGCGATTCCGACTCTCGTGCACGGCCCATGCTGTGTCGAGACACGCCGCGCACACGATCGCCGTCTTCTTCGCCACCGCACGGCGCACACATTCAAAAGGCCACACAAGTCGCCACCGCACGACGTACTGTTTTGTTTTTGCACATTTCAACCCGCGCGCACCATATATTATGACAGACCTGTTACAAAACTGGTATGGTATGAAATGATTGCATCGCGAACACAAGCGACAGGCCCTAACATGAAAATCATGACATGCGTGTCATGTAACAACATAACTACATGCCACACTCATGATGTACTCACGGCCATTTCGCTTGCGTGACAGATACCGAATTTGGTATTACGTGACGTGAATGGATGACGAAGGTATGAGACTGGTGCAAGCATGATAAACATAATATGCATGTCATGTAACAACATGACTACATGTCACACTCATGACGCGCTCGCGGCCGTTTCACTAGCTTAACATATGCCAAATTTCGTAGTACGTGATGTCAATAAATGACAAAGGTATGTGACTGGTGCAAACAGGATAATGGAAAGATGCATGTCATGTTTCGTCGCGTCACGCTAGCAATGCAACGCCAGGCGCCGCTCCTGCCATATACTCGCAGGTGCGCGCCGCGCTGCATTGCTTAGACGCATGCGCGTTTTAGTGCATCCGGCGTCCTTCCCTTACGAAAAGAAGCAGATGCAGTGCTGTCTGGGTAGCGTATCTGCGCGAAATGCAGCCTGTCGCATTTCACGCCGGTTGCCGCCTGCCGTGCTGGTCGCGACGGACGCTGGTCGCACCGGTCGCGCCTGGCGTCAGACTATAGAGTGCTCGAGTTGCGCTAACGTAGCGTAGCTGTGGCCAGCGTGTGCGCGCGTCAACCTTACATTGGCGGTTATTGGGCCTTTCATGATGCACTTGCGGCCGTTTCGCTAGCTCCACGTACGCCACATTCGGTGTTACGTGACGTTAATGGATGACGAAGGTATACGACTGGAGCAAACATGATAATCATGACACGCGCGTCATGTAACAACATGACAACATACCACATTCATAGAGTGCTCCCGGTCGTTTCGCTAGCTCCTCATATACTAAATTTGGCATCACGTGACTTGAATGAATGACGAATCTAAACGACAAATCCAAACATGATAGTCATGACACGGAAGTCGTGTACGACATAATTTACCTCCACATCGCAACGTTGTGGTGATTTTACAGTGACATCTCAACCTTTCTCATTCGTGCTTACGTGTGAATATACATGTGATTCTGTGTAAATTTAGTGGGTTCTTGCGTTGCAATTTTTTATCAGTGATCTACGTTCTGTGATACCGTCACAGTGCCTTGAGTTACATCATAGCTGTGTCTCTTGTTTGTGCAGCGTTCAACCGATATCTAGAATGACGAATCGTCGCACTCGCCACTGTACGAGTGACATCTGCAGTAAATTAGGCCACATCAGAGCATGCACGGTGCCAAGGACGCACGTCCCTTGCAATTTTTCTCCATTCACAGGGCTTGAAAACAATTAAAATAAAACCAAACCATGCTATCCTTCTCCCCTCTACTTTTTTTTTCTTCCTACGCCTTGTACTTTACCGCCTGGCATCTCTTCCGGGATGCATTGCTCGTGCGCGGTGTTCCAGATCCCTGGGCACAACAGAAACAGACCTCCCCTCAAGCCGCGTGGTTGACGGTGCGGTCAGTGTTTTTCAACATGCCCTGCGGCTATTTAGAAGGCCGGGTGGGTCGCCTTGACATTGTCGCTGTCGGTTTTTCGACCCGCAGGGCGCCGCCAGACACCCACAAAGGTTTCGAAAGGCGAAGTTTAGGGGGAAAAAATAAAGTGGTGCCTTTTTTTCTTCTTTTTATTTCTCTTTCTTCTGTTAGAGCCCCGAGGGGCAATGGTGCATCTAGCCAAAGCCCATAGGGCGTTCCTTTAACAACACCATGCTTGTAACCAGATTCCCTCAGTCAATCCTAGAGGGCCTTCTACACCCGCTATTTATTTTTTTAGCCCGTGAACAAAAGTGACTAGCCAGTAAAATAAAATTAAAACAAACGACCACCATCTGTCCTCAGCACAACGGGAAGGATAAACGGCCTTGCTGCTTCCGACCATGTTGGGAACAGTGGAAACCCAAGCAGGCGGCGAGTGAAAGTTCAGAAAAGGAGGAACGAAAGATTCATTGCTGCCCCACTTCGCGTCTTCTCCTTTTTTTATGACTCTTCTCAATCCGTGGCGGCACGTCGTCCGTGCTACCGCGAAGATTCCCATACGTACCTCTCGCCTACCCTCTGTTGTCCCAGTACGTGTGCGATGCGCTCGGACGAGGTTTTACGCAAGCCAGGCGGGCATGCCCGTTCGAGCCAGGCACCCACGGTTCTCACCATCACGGTGGGATTCCGGGAAGCAACGTAACACCGGAGCGCACGCACACCATGGTCAGTGCGTGCTCGCGAATGGAAACGAAATACGAGAGCGCAGCCTCGTCAGGGCTGACGCGTATGCTTATTGGTTCGTTTCGAACACGTGACAGTTTGCGCGCCCTCTCAAGGAACCCTCGGTTGCGCGAAGACGAGAATGTATGCATTAGGGCTGGATGGCAAACATAAGCTCAGAGGGGCCTTCTCGTGCAGGTGCAGGACTTTGTCGTGGATAGCTTCGCGCTTTGTGGGGTCAGATTGGTGTTGACGTGTGGACCTGGTGTGTTCCAATCCTCTTCCCATTACTGCCTAGATCGTGATTGGACTGCGAAGTGAGCCTTCACTGACGGGTGCCACAAAAAGGGTGAGTTGAGAGCTGCCTTGCGCATTCGTAATGCTTAAGCCAGGGCGGGACGTCTTAGAGCTGCTGAATATGACTTGATTACGGGTTGCAGTGGCGTGAGACCCCTGTAAGAACAGTCCGTGCAAAAGTAGATTCTTTATATTCTGTAGAGAAAAAGGCTCGGCCGTGCTCACGGATAACTTTGCACTCACGCTACATAACTTAGACCAATGAGGTGCTCGCTTATAACGTGGCCCTGCATCGTTGTCTAAAAGCAATGGATAAAGAAAAGTAACAAAAACATTCAGACCAAATGTTTTTTTTTGCACAATTAAAGAATACATTGGCTACATAAATTCCTAATTGAAAATTATGTAGATATTAAATGCGAAGCATTTCTTAGCGAACTTCAGCGACTTTGAGCGTATCTATCTATCTATCTATCTATCTATCTATCTATCTATCTATCTATCTATCTATCTATCTATCTATCTATCTATCTATCTATCTATCTATCTATCTAGCAGCCTACGACATTTAGCTCTCCTGGCCATTTCGATAATGATATTACTACCAAACTTGGTATGGCATGACATGACTGTATGAAGAACATATTTTACTAGTCATAACCTGAAAATTATGACATGTATGTCATGATTTACATTTCATTTTGCAGCAGCTCTTGCGGTGTTTTCGTTCACATGATATGTTGCAAAACTGCTATGCTATGACATGATTGCATGGCGAGCACAAGCGACAGACTCTAACATGAAAATCATGATGCGTGTCATGTAACAACGTTACTCCATGCCACGCTCATGATGCGCTCGCGGCCGTTTCCCTAGCTTCACTTATATCAAATTTGGTATTATTGGACGTGAATGGATGACGAAGGTATGTGAATGGAGCAAACATGATAATCATTAGACGCGTGTCATGTAACAACATGACTACAAGCCACTCTCATGATGCGCTGGTGGCCATTTCGCTAGCTTCACTTATACCAAATTTGGTGTTATGTGACGTGAATGAATGACAAAGGTATGATACTGGCTCAAACTTGATGAACTTTCCATGCGTTTCATGTAACAACATGACTACATGCCACACTCATTATGCGCTCGCGGCCGTTTCGCTAGCTTTACATATGCCAAATTTGGTATTACGTGACGTCAATGGATTACGAAGGTATGTGACAGGTATGTGACATGATATAACTATGAGATGCGAGTCATGTGAGAACATTACTACACACCACAGCCAAGGCGCCACAACATTTCGACGTGACGTGGTGCGCGTGCTCACGGGCGTTCATTCAGTCTGGCCACGCTGGCGTTGCCACGTTAGGCACCGGTCCCGCCATATGCTCGCCGGTGCGCGCCGCGCTGCGTTGCTTTGACGCATGCGCGTTTCAGCGCGTTCGGCATCTCTCCGTTTCGAAAAGAGAGAGACGCAGTGTTGTCTGGGTAACGCATCGGCGCGAATCGCAGCATGTCGCAATTCGCGCTGGTTGCTGTCGGGCCGCGCCGGCGGACGCTGGTTGAGCCGGTCGTGCATGGCGTCAGACTATAGAGTGCTCGCATTTTGCTAACGCAGCGTCGCTGTGCTCAGCGTGCGCGCGCGTCAACACTACATTGGAGTATATTGGACTTTTGATGATGCGCTCGTGGTCGTTTTGCTAGCTCCACATATACCAAACTTGGTGTTGTGTGATGTCAATGGGTGACAAAAGTCTATGACTGGTGCAAATATGATAATCCTGACACGCGCGTCATGCTAGAACATGATAGCATACAACGCCCATAGTGTGCTCATGGTCGTTTTGCTCGCTCCACTTATATTAAACTTAGTATCACGTGACGCGAATAGATGATGAAGGTAAGCGACACATCTAACATGATAATGATGACATGGAAGTCATGTACGGCATCACTTACCTCCACCTCGCAATGTCGGGCTGATTTTAAAGCGGCATATCAACCTCTCTCATTCGTGCTTCGCATATCATCGATTCCCACGGTATGTGGGATCTGCCATTTTTTTCCTTTCACAATAAAGGGTCAACAGGAACATACGCACATATTCAGTGAGTGGGTTATCAGTATAGGTCTTGCAGATGCTTGTCTCAAGGTAATGTAGAAATTAAAAAGGAACGCCAAATACTGATGGGAAATATTTAGTTTGTTAAAAATTTATTTGGGTTCATTTCCTATTAAGGCTCCTTGGGCACCGCCTTTCATAAACTTTTAATCACAACTTTGGTCAGTCTGATTTTCATTTTGTCGTAGGTTTCTATTTATTTATTTTATTTATGTTGCACATCCTTAATGGTAGATCAACATTCGTATCGCACAACCTCAATACAAGCGCGCTACAGGCACCGTCCCTCGGTAAATGAACCATGGAAACACAGCGCCTAGCCATACGAGTCCCCCGTGGTGGTGCACCACGCTTACAGGTATTGTTTACTTAGGCTTAATTGAACGTTCAGAAATCCGCGTGGTCAAAACTAATCAGAGTCCCTCCACGTAGGATAAAATTTGGTCGTTGACTTCCATGCACAGCTGTAGCTTTTCTCTTCCTCCATTGATTATTTCCCTTACCATATTTCTCCAGCATAATGTAGTCAGCCGGTCTGAGTACTGGTTAACCTTCATGTCCTTCTCTTAGATGCAAAGCAGCTATTTGACTCACGTGTGTAACGCCATACGTACGTGCGTCCATACGAACGCGAACGTGCCACAACGCGTTCCCATCACCACAGGTTTTGGAGCGGTGCCAAGTAGGTCGCACTTCTCTCACGGGTCTCGCTGACGTCTCTCTGATCCTCCCCCACAGCACGCTCGGCGCAGCGCTCGCAGTTGCCGGCTTCACCTCACTCTCTCTCTTCACCCTCGCCACCGCCCGCAACGCTCGACGGCACGTCGAGTGGAACCACTTTTTCGGCTTGTTTATCTGCGATGAAACTTAAAAGAAACCCAACGCGCCTCCAGTGTCTGTGTTTCAAACAAACAAACGAGGGAGGTTAATATGTTACTTTAAAATCAGCCCAACGTTACGAGGCAGACGTAAATTACACCGCGCATGACTTCCATGTCATTATTATCATGCTTGCGCCTGGCATTCGTGTTCTTCGTCCATTCACATCACGTCATACCAAATTTTGTATATGTGAAGCTAGCGAATAGGCCGGGAGCACGCTATGAGCGTAGCATGCGGGCATCTTTTACTGGACATGCATGCCATGATTATCATGTTTGAACGTGTCATTTGCCTTCGTCGTCTATTGACGCCATGTAATATCAAATTCGGTATATGCGGAGCTAGCAAAACTGCCGCGAGCGCGGTAGTGTAGCATGTAGTCATGTTTTACATGATACTTATATCGGGCTCATCGTGGTTGGACTTGTAATTTAGCTTCGTTGCCTGTTCACGTCACGTGATACCGAATTTGGTATATGTGGAGCTAGCGAAAGGAACGCCAGCGCTTTATGAGTGTAGCATGTAGTCATATTTTACATGACACGCATGTCATGATTATCATGTTTGGACAAGCCATTTACCTTTGTCATTCGTTCGCGTCTCGTAGTACCGAATTCGGTATACGTGAAACTAGTTGAACAGCCTCGAGTGCACCATGAGCGTGGCATGAGGTCATGTTGTAACATGACACGCATCTCATGATTACCGTGTCTGTACCAGTTATACACCTTCGTCATCCATTCCAGTCCCGTAATACCAAATCTGGTATGACGGGACAGATAAAGAAT
The DNA here is from genome assembly GCF_043290135.1 of Rhipicephalus microplus. Taxonomy (NCBI): domain Eukaryota; kingdom Metazoa; phylum Arthropoda; class Arachnida; order Ixodida; family Ixodidae; genus Rhipicephalus; species Rhipicephalus microplus. Next base: position 67,316,612 of record NC_134702.1, on the reverse strand, counting down.
AAAAAGTAAGACAGATAAAATGAAAGCGAAAGGTAATGTGAATGAACAATGAGAAAGAGAGTGAGGATGATTAGATGACGCAGTCAACAGGCTCCGCAGGTGTGCCCTTGCGGCAACGCACAACGTCATCAAGTAGCGCGAGCGCCAAGTGGCGTGGTGTGTTCCTGTCGCTTCGCGTCAAACGCACCACAATAGATTGCGTTCAGTTCAGTGCTGGCTTTTTTATAGTCTAACGTTTCACCTGCTCTTATTACGAAATACCTGCCACGATAAACAAGCTCTAGGCAGCGCAAGGTGGGCTACGTTCTGTTTGCGCTCCCACGGCCAAACAACCGCGCCACCCTTTACCATGTGCCAGCGCGCAGCAATGCGTGCAGGGCGCAAGTTTCGCTTTACAAGGTGATCGAGTTAGGATGCGCCGCACCATCCTTTTTTGTGTGTATTTATCTTTTCTCCTCCACGCGCCTGACAGCGTCGGCTTGAAATGATGCACCGATACGGCAGCCACTGTGGGAGCGATCACGCGCATGAATAAGCTGACGCGCGAGCAACGCCTCCACGTTACTCGAGTTGCGGTACACCATATGGTCGCCCGTTTAAAATTGGACACCCTGGTTATAGGAAGCGTCAAAGCAGGACGTGTGAGTCTGGCGGCGAACTATGTGTTGCTGTGTCTGTAGTTGTTAAAGCACAGAGGTTCACAAAAGAAAGAGAGAAAGAAAGATGACGTAACGACTATGCTATAGCGCGTATACGTAAGTTAACGCCTGCTTTTCCTTTGGGCCCGCCTGAACCACTTTGATGGCAGTCTCCTCTCCCTGCATGATTTCCCGACACTCAGTGATCCGCTAGAAACTACCGTGGTCCGACCACGTGGTGAAGTCTTATTTACCATGATTGTTTGCAAACTTCTTTTTTTTCGTAGATATGCTTCTAAATGGCAATGTAGCATCCCCTCACCCCCTCCCCCTCCCCCTTTTTTTTCTTCTAGATACTCTGCATAATTCCTTCATCCATCAGCCGAAGTCGATGACCACGGCAATGACGTCCTGTTTACTAAAAATTAGAGAAATAAAGATCTTGCGAGACGTTTCTTTTCCCTCTAAATGAACCAAATGCACTCCCACTGAAACTGAGAAAAACGCACTTATTTTTTGGTCGGGACAGCTCAAACAACTTTTTGCCAGTATGTTCCTCTCCCCTAAGTACCACAAATTTATACTGTGGCAAAAATCTACGTAGCCCAACATCGTGAGTATTGAGGAGTAAAGTTTTTATTTGGCTCACATATATTGGAACATTTCAGTTCGGCACAAATTGACTAGTAAAACAAGTGAGAAACTATTCGAATGTACGGTATAGCAATATTTTGCGGAAGAATTAACGCCATCTTTGTGCTAACGTCGGTTCCGTGCTTCGTCGCATGGGCGTAATGGCAATTACTAAACTTGAACAGCGACTGGTGCTTGCTGGCAACAGACGCACTATTCTGGACAGCCAGCAGTGTTTTCTTGTTTTTGGCGTCTGTTGAACGCACTCAGAATTGCTCCAGTTAGTTATATGCCATGCTGTTTCAGACCACTTCTTCTTCTTTAGCGAATAGATAGATGTACAATATCGTCAATTCATGCACGTTTTATTTCAAATATACCATGTCGGAACGAATGAAGGCAATGATGCCGCAGCGCTAGACTCGTAAAGAATCGCAAAGAGACAAAAATAAGTAGGAAAGTGAGCCTCTTACTCTTTATAGCCGAGTTTTGTGATTACATACCATGTGCTCCAGAAAGTGCCCCTTACCCCTACAGACACCGGATTGTAGAACGTAAACACGATAACCAAGTAACTATAGGCCACAAATCAAAGCTTTTGGGTGAGAGCATATTGGTTGTTTTGGTCACAAGTGTTGACGCAGTGCTGGGTTAATGAATGTGGCTCAGTTTGATTAAAAATATTGGATGATTTTTTCTTCTTGAGAAACTGCCCTCTCGAGTTCATGTTTTATTAAAAAATTGCGACATTTTCATTGGAACTGTTCTAGAAGTAGAAGATACTTAGACATGCTTTGCGTTCCTGTGAAATTTAGCCTAGTTTGAGTTTCATTATTTGGCCATTTTTTAAAGATACATTAAGTCTTTAACTACGCTATCGTACACGAACGAACACGAGTGAAAAAAAGGGTGTGTGCATCCTGACTTTCACTTGTTTTCAGCCATTTTCAATGGCACAGTTATAAGACTTTAAAGTTAATGTAAGTGAATTAGCCCGACTTCGTGTCTAACCTCATGTTTAACTTTAATTAGCACCTGCTGTGAAGAGGAGCGTGAGCCGGTTTCTATTTATCATGTATTGTTCAACCGTGCAAATATACAAGTGTATGTAATACTATGGGCGTTAGGAGATGCGACTCCTGCAGCTTGCAAGAAATCAAAATGCAAATATTTTTTTTCAAATATCGCAGACATTCAAGTAGATGCACCCGCACGTAATGAAGTTAGTGCCTAATATCGAATATAACGCGACACTGTCGAGGAACGAATGTCGTACAATGTCTGGTACATGGTGGCCAATGGGCGATTGTGTGATATATACGTGTACGACATAAATGTGACTCGTTAGTATTATCGCGTAAGCATTAATGCACCTTTCTTTTCTATCTAGGTGTTGGCTTATTGCCGCGTGGCTGGCCTGACCACGAAAAGGGTAAGTGGTGATGTCTTTGTGCCCTTCACTGGTTTCGTTCACATTGTTTTTTTTTTTGGCGGACGGCTGTCATCGTGATCGATCTCTACAGTCCGTCTCACCCGACTGAGTTTATTCAACGAGAACTTCTAGTAAGTCCTCTACTATACAAACTATCGCCCGTGACAGGGGGTCCATGTTACTTATCCGCGTCACCTCATATGATTTGTTAAACAGAGACTTTTGATTGGCCTACCATAGATTCTAAGACCCGCAACAGGGTGTCGGCGTTCTAATTCTTGTCACCCAATTGAGTTTGTGCAAAGAGAACCTCTAATTACTCTACTATGCAAGTTACCACCCATGAAAGAATGTCCATGTTATTGGGTTCGTTCAACGGGGAGTCTAATTGGTCCTTTCTGTTTGGTCTGTGTGGCGTATCGGGACGCTTTCAAAGTGGCCCGAAGGGAATCGCACTGGAGACGCCAAGAGAGCGAGTTGGAGTGAGTGTTGCTAAGATTTGTCAGAGTTACGTAGTGTGCAAGTGCTTCAAATGTCTACTTAGGAATACGTGCGCAAAATTGACCAGATGAGGATATTAGTTTGTCTGCCATGTATTCGTGCTATCTGTAGCAGGATATCTATGGATATGAACACTGTGGCGACGTTTGCGGCCACAGCCGTGTAGTAAGCCCCGCGTATTATGTCAATGCGCGGGGTTAAGTTTGTACCGCCCCTCCAGGAATAGCAGCGCGTCACCTCCCTGTTATGTCAATGTGTGGGGCTGACATTGTGCCCCTTCCCCGAGTAGGAGCGCTTCCCCTCTTTTTAAATTACGTCAATGCGTGGGGCTGACTTTGCACACACCCCCGAATAGCAGCGCTTCCTCTCCCTATTATGTCAATGTGTGAGGCTGATATTGCAGCCCTCGAGTGGAAGCACTTCCCCTCTTTATTATGTCAATGCGTGGGGCTAACTTTAGCCCCCCCCCCCTTCCCCAAGTATCAGCGAGTCCCCTCTCTATTACGTCAATGCGTGCGGCTGACTTCGTACTCCCTCCTCGAATGGCAGCACTTCCCCTCCCTATTATGTCAGTGTGGGGGGCTGAATCCCCTCAGACAGATCTCCCCTCAGTCTTTCTTATCGCTCAAAAACGAGAGACAAGTTCTGCTAAAAAAAATAAAAGAAATAGTGGAGAAAGCATGGAACTTTTTGCGCTGGCAAAAAGTTCCATGCTTGGTCACTGTAACTATCGGTTCCTGTCCCTTGGACACCACACAGGTACAACAACCCATACTGCGCACGCATAACAGCTGGCCCAAGCACTGCCAGAACGTGCTCACGCGCTAGAGCAATGCGGCCTTTGTGAGCGGTTATGTAAGAGGCTGTGGCCTCTCTCCCTTACACTCTCTCAGCAATCACGTGATGGCGTCGCGAAACGAGACTATGCAGGCACGCGATGAACCCTCGCGCCCCCGCGTGGCGTGCCGATGAACCCGCGGGGTGTGCTCCAACAGGAGTCCGGGACATGTAACAACAACCGAAACCCCAATGAATTCATCGTGTACTCCACCTGCAAGCTCACGTTAACACCGGGTAAAGTTCCGTGAGCCACGGAACTTTAAGCTGGGGTGTCAATACAATATATATGTCGTTGTGCAAGCACTGATACACTGAGTGTATAAGTGATTGCGAAGGCTATAGTAATGATAAAGAGATGTGATTTTGTGAAACTGCGTTTGCGTAAACTAAGTCTTCACAAATAAGCGTTGGTTCTCTCTATAACACATTGTTTAGAAAATTATGATGTATGTGATACGCCAGCAGGAGACATATTTTGTACCGCTACTTTATCTTAACAGCCTTAAGTAATCATGCTTAATCTTCCAATGCTTCGCAAGACTACAATCTCCACCAGCTGCATTCTAAAATGCAGGCACGAAATTTGTAAAGTGCAATGTGACTAGAGAACAGCCGTTTCAGTGAATGAAATAATAATCTGGGGTTTTGCGCACCAATAACACGATCGGAATATGACAAGGGCTGTAGTGGAGGTCTCCGGAAATTTTGACCTCCTAAGATTGTTTAACGTGTACCTTAATGTCATCATCATCATCAGCCTGACTACGTCCACTGCAGGACAAAGGCCTCTCCCATATTCCGCCAGTTGACCCGCTCCTGTGCTTGCTGCTGCCAATTTATACCCGCAAACTTCTTAATCTCATCTGCCCACCTAACCTTCTGTCTCCCCCTAACCCGCTTCCCTTCTCTGGGAATCCAGTTAGTTACCCTTAATGACCAGCGGTTATCCTGTCTACGCGCTACATGCCCGGCCCATGTTCATTTCCTCTTCTTTATTTCAACTATGACATCCTTGACCCCCGTTTGTCTCCTAAGCCACTCTGCTCTCTTCTTGTCTCTTAAGGTTACACCTACCATTTTTCTTTCCATTGCTCAATGCATCGTCGTCAATTTAAGCTGAACCCTCTTTGTAAGTCTCCAGGTTTCTCCTCCGTAGCTAAGTACCGGCAAGATACAGCTGTTATATACCTTCCTCTTGAGGGATAGTGGCAATCTACCTGTCATAATTTGAGAGTGCTTGTCGAATGTGCTCCACCCCATTCTTATTCTTCTAGTTACTTCCTTCTCGTGGTTAGGCTCTGCGGTTATTACCTGCCCTAAGTAGACATAGTCTTTTACAACTTCAAGTGCACTATTACCTATCTCAAAGCGCTGCTTCTTTCCGAGGTTGTTGTACATTACTTTCGTTTTCTGTAGATTAATTTTAAGACCCACCTTTCTGCTCTCCTTGTGTAACTCCGTATTCATGAGTTGCAATTCGTCCCCTGAGTTACTCAGCAATGCAATGTCATCGGCGAAGCGCAGGATACTAAGGTATTCTCCATTAACTCTTAGCCCTAATTGTTCCCATTCTAGGCTTCTGAAAACCTCCTGTAAGCACGCGGTAAATAGCATTGGGGAGATTGTGTCCCCCTGCCTTACACCATTCTTGATTGGTATTCTGTTGCTTTCTTTATGAAGCACTATGGTAGCAGTTAATCCCCTGTAGATTTCTTCCAGAATTTTCATATATACTTCATCTACGCCCTGATTCCGCAGTGTCTGCATGACGGCTGATATTTCTACTGAATCAAACGCCTTCTCGTAATCTATGAAGGCTATGTATAGTGGTTGGATATACCCTGAGAATTTCTCTATTGCCTGATTGATAGTATGAATGTGGTCAATTGTTGAGTAACCTGTTCGAAATACTGCTTGTTCCTTTCGTTGATTGAATTCTAATGTTTTCTTTACTCTGTTAGCAATTGTCTTTGTAAATAGCTTGTATACTACAGAGAGCAAGCTGATCAGCCTGTAATTCTTCAAGTCCTTGTCATCTCCTTTTTTATGTATTAAGATGATGTTAGCGTTCTTCCAAGACACTGGTACCCTTCACGTCAGGAGACACCTCCTAAACAGGGTGGCTAGTTTTTCTAACACAATCTGTCCTCCATCTTTCAGCAGGTCTGAAGTTACCTGATTCTCACCAGGTGCTTTGCCTCTTTGCATGCTCTAGAAAGCTTTTCTGGCTTCTTCTATCATTACTGGAGGGGTGTCATCTGGGTTACTGTTAGTTCTTGTAGTATTAAGGTCGTGGTTGTCTCGGCTACTGTACAGATCTCTGTAAAACTTCTCCGCTATTTTCTCCACTTGTCCTTGTAACTTTTCCGCTTGACTTTGAGCGAGATGCTCAAGGTCAAGCTGCGTGCGATGGAAATAAAATTATCGATGAATTATTAAGAAACATGAAGGCAGCAGGGGGGAACACAGAGCGAACAGGGTTTCATATCCATGCAAATAAAAAGAAATTGTGGAGACCACGTAATGCTTACGACTGGAAGCCAGTGGTCATTGAGCATGCAAGCCAAACATGGAGCAGTATGCGGCCTGGAATTTGCGATTAAGTTTAAAAGTCAGCCATCAACTCCTCTTATTTCTACATATGGTGTCATATACCCATCTTCGCGGTCATTGGCTGATTTGAGCGTCGTGAGCAGCGTAGCGTGAGAGGCCGCGGCGCACCCCCTGTGTATTAGTTACTCATCATAAGCTTCCGTCTCCCCCTTACTTCCTCTATTTGTTTTTTTTTTTTTGAGCTGTTGCACTGCCAAACGCCTAAGCCAAGAATTGGAGTGACTTCATCATTATGTTTTTTTTTGTGAACAAAGAAGTATATGCTGAAGACTCAAAGTAAAACCGAGTAGAAATTACCGACTCAAATAATCACGGAAGTAGGGTAACTGCTGTGACTCTGGGGTAACTGTAAGAGAATTTCAGTTTCTGAAGTGCCATATCAGCAGGGAATAAGTGTGGTAACTCCAAGTATACGCACGTTTCAGAGCATTTTCGATTTTGCATGTACCTTCCATACCATAAATAGCCGCTATTTTGTCGAATGCGCAAGACAAATTAGTCGTACTTCTTTAAGCTCACAGTTGTGCTTACAACAAAAAAACAAGCACGGTGTCCCGCAGTGCGAAAGCTATTACTGTAAGTGCAGAACGTTAACGAAACGCACAATCGAGAACACCGGCTGCGAATAAGTTCGAAATGCGAACGAAGGCTAAATAAAGCTGCGGAGCGCTTAAAAAGAAAACGCAACAGCTGTTATGATGTAGCGATATTCGCAGTCAGCCATTCCGATGAATAACGAAGCGAAAAGATTTGCATTCCGGCATATTTCCCCCCCCCCCTCGACGCACGGAGCCATTGTTTGCGACCTATTCTTCTTCTTCTTCTGCCGCTTTTTTTAAAGCGCATACGGAGCGCCTGTTTGAAACAGATTTATGTCTCACAAGCAGCCGCGCTGCCCAAACAACGAAGGCGAGTGCAGTTGCTCCAAAACGCGCCTGCTGGTCGCAAAGAAGCGCGAACGATCAAACGCAGCTGCGGCTGTTGGCACGAACAATGGCCATCTTCTGTGCACTGATCGGGAAGGAGGAGGAGGGGGATAACACACGACAAAAAAAAAACGAAGAAAATAAGTTTGGGAGGAAGATATATTACTCGCCTCGTAACCTTTTTCTTGGACCCATCTTTTCCGCACACGTTCGCAGAAGAAGTGCTGTTGGCGTTTATATAGCGGTATACGAGCTCCAGTGCGCAGCAGAGCCGTCTCGGCCGCCGTGTTGTGGCAACTGACTTGGGAGTGGCAGCCCTCGTAGACTTCTCTGCCGGTCCACGTGAGACGAGGTGGCCACGTGCGACGGTGCAGAATGGTCTTTTTCGGGAATACGGAACGTACGGAGCTTTGTTTCGCACTTGTGCAGGGTGTAGCCACAAAAATGCGTTGGACAGGGATCGACCCTTGCGACAAAATCGGTCAAAGTATGACAGACTAATCTGTGTCTTTTCCGCGCATTCACAGGCTTAGCATGCAGACAACCAGCCATTCCATAACGCCTAAAATGTTAACTACACAGATGTAGTGTCAGATTCCAAATTTTTTCTTGGCAATAAATCTTGTTTTACATCATGCCTCTTTAACCCGTAAAATGGCAACTCTTATTAACTTCCATTCACGACATAACTAATGTTTGACTGTTGAGAAGTTTTCCGTTTGAAGGCTACAGTTGCAGTTGGCGAAGTTGGCACAGTGAAGCTAGGTTGAATGTACCTTCTTCTACGCACGTACATTCAGCATGTTGACTTCACCGGCTATGACACGCAAGACATTGAAGGCACCGTGTCTCTTCGTATAACTGAGGGACGCTGGTGACGGCAGGTCACATGATAGCACTAGTGATGCGAAACTCTTGGTACGCTGTGGACCACCGATAGCATCGACAGTTCACTTTAAGCTATCAGTACTGCAACAAAACTATCGATAAATTATCGATAGTATTACCGATAGTGCGATCGACCGTAACAGCAATAAAATTACTACAGGTAAAGCAATTTATGATGCTGTGAATAATTATGCCGTTGCTGACCGACGACATTGGGAAAATATTCACAATAGCCTAGTGTCAGCAATACATACTTCTTCTATGATGACTCTTTTGGTGACATAAATAAAAAAAATGATATTTCAGCAGCTGAAATGCTGGATAAGGATAGTCCAAAACATTCATATTCAAAAGCAGTGAGTTACATCTTACAATTCACCAACTGATTTCTTGATGTTCTTATGTTGAGACGTAGAACTCCAACCATCACTACTTGATATTTTACTTTAAAATCTGAACCTCCCTGCCTTTCCTTGCATCTTTATCTCTCTCTCTCTCTTGAAATCTGAAAATGGAATAATAATTTGATGTCATGCAGTTCCGCATATATTACATATAGTAGCTACGGATGAAGTGTTCAACTTGCTTATCACGTGTGAGCGAAGGATTGTGCCGACAGAACGCGAGCATGTCCACTTTTTGTCTTTTAGCCTGCTCCTAAGGTTCTGCCATTTACCACGCACTCGAAGAACGAAGTTTATGCTTCAATAAGTTCACATATTTGACTTTACGCTATGAATACTGTATTCTCAAACTTACTATCGATAGCGCTATCAATAGTATTTTCACCCATCGAGAGGTTGATAGTCACTTAACTATCTATAATATATAGATAGTCCCTATCTATATCGATAGAGCTATCGATGTTTCTGCACCACTACACTGTACTTTTCTTACACGTGTTTACGTCCTGTCGCCATTCTAGCTGTCTCCACCACGTCCGTTCTTCCAAGCTCCAGCATGTATGGCGGCCAAATGGGTGTGCCGTGGCATATGGTTTGCTAAGGCTAGAACTTTAAAATGTCTCTTTGAGTGCCCGCTTGAGCAAAACACGGCATGAGAACGATGTGTTACAGAAACCCACGTGACATATGTAACAGACGACGTCATTTTGTTACCTCACTATGTGACGTTTTATTGACGTCACAGATCGCAGTAATTTATGACGTCGTTATGGCATAGTTGTGAAGTCACGCGATGACGTCAACACATGACATTCTCGTTTAGTGGACGGAGGTAGCGAGACACCACTTAAGTCTACCTCAAACTGCGGCTTGCTGCAGTTTCTTGCAAAAAGTTGGGTGCCCGATAGTAAGTTTCTTGCATTTCCAAGTGCGCAGCAAGGATTTCGGCTTAAACTGTGAATGCAACGCGCTGCTGAACTTTTTTGTCGTTTTTTCTATACTTCTCTGTTTGCAAGAATCGGAGACAAGTCGTTCGAGAGCACGCTGAGGATGACATCTCTACACTGGTCCTCAGGGTGGATTTGCATTTGCACATGGCACCGCCGCGGTGGTCTTGTGACTAAGGTATTTCGGCTGCTGACCCACAGGTGACAGGATCGAATCCCGGCTGCGGCGGCTGCATTTCTGATGGAGGCGGAAATGTTGTAGGCCCGTGTGCTCAGATTTGGGTGCACGTTAAAGAACCCCAGGTGGTCAAAATTTCCGGAGCCCTCCACTACGGCGTCTCTCATAAACATATGGTGGTTTTGGGATGTTATACCTCATATATCTATCTATGCATTTGCACATGCGCGGCTAGCTGGACGCTGTACGCACTGGCACAGTGGCAGTGTGCATGAAGTATGACAGTGGCGACACGGTTGCAGTTTTCGAACAAGAAAAAAAAACAAAAAAACATAAGAACAGCGACAGTTCGTAGTGTCTTACCTCTGAGTGGAAATTTGAACTGTATCGATGAGATGTGCCAGAACAAAATGCAATATCAAGATATTGTTTGTGTAGTCTTGCGTATTGAGTACATGCGTTGATTTAGCGATTTCCCTTTTCCTGGCATCGTTTCGGCTACAGAGGCGCCCGGTCATCAATTTGGCAAACTACAGCGCATTCCCGCGAGTCAATTTTTTGCTTGTCAAAAATAGTTTGGCGACTGAACTAGATGTTCGCTGCCATAGCAAGTATGTGAGAGCTTAAGGCTAAATACCGCCGTTGACGTCGGTGTTCTTGTGATGTCCTGCTATCGATGGCGCATTCGTGGCGATGGTATTCAGGACTGGGACGTCTCCAGATTTCTAGAACATAGAGCATCAGCAGTGACCAGGTGGGCACACCATCATTTTGCTCTCTGCTCGGCTTCACTGAAGTCGTGACAATGTTCTGGCGTCTTGTATGGACAGACGTTAGCGTTCTGTGCATACACACTAGTGTTGTTGATGACCGAATATTTGTGAATACCTCCAGCTGGCTCAATGTCGACGTCCGTTTATGTGATCCTTTCCTTGCGCCCTGAACAACCCTCAACTCGGTATATATGAATTGGGGCACTTCTAGTTCGCCGGCATGACCACTTTACCATTTTAGTAGTCTGATTCACTTTCCACGCGTAGCTCAACCTTGATGTAGCTGTCGGCACTTCGCCGACAGGTGATGATGAACATTTTTTTTAAAACCTTTCAGCATCATAACGCATTCGTTATTGTCCGGTACACTTTTCAAATTCAATTGAAAAAATTTCGCTCACGAGTACAATAACGTACGTACGTAGCGAGGATGGCTGCATAAAATTTACTGCTTCGACCTTCCTGTCAACAACGGGAAACAACAGGCAGACGGCTGGGTTATGAGAAAAACTGTACTGTAATTCGCATTTCCTTGGTGAGTTCCTTGCTGTACTGTAAGGCGCCTTTCCCTGGTGTGTTCCTGCATTTTATCTCTCTGCTTGTACCTTTTAATGATGACCCCAACATTTAGCGCAACATCTATTTTACGTGGATGCAAAAGTGAATCTTTCATATAACCAGAGCAGTGTGTGTGTGTGTGTGTGTGTGTGTGTGTGTGTGTGTGTGTGTGTGTGTGTGTGCGTGTGTGCGTGCGCGCGCGCGCGCGCGTGTGTGTGTGTGTGTGTGTGTGTGTGTGTGTGTGTGTGTGTGTGTGTGTGCATGCGTGCGAGCGTGCGTGTGCGTGCGTGGGTGGGTGTTCTGAACGCAGGAGTTAATGAAAATAACAAATGTCTCTGATTACCTTCATATAACTTCACGTCACAAACAAAGGATTGCACTAGTAACTGCACATCACTCACCACCAGAATCGTACTTGCATACCTAGACAAATCATTGCAATGACAAAGTTACATTTAAAATGGTGCGTCGATACAAGTTCGAACGAAAGGCATTCCAGGAGAAATATTTTCAGCTGCAGAGCATATGTTTGTACTGCTCGAACTCGATAAGACTCACAGTATGCTGTTGAAGGTGGTTACCATGGTAAAATTTATACGATATTGTTTGCCCCTACAAGCCCTTTAGTCAAACATGACACATGGTGTTAGTCCTCTACACACTTAACAGAGATGAATTTAGCCCGATATATGTGTAGGCAATGTTCTTTCCAGTCAATATGGTATATTTAATACGTTGCGTAATAAGCCATAGTTCATCTCCTGCTTTTTTTCCCTTCCTATTGTAAGAAACAGGTGTTACAATGCGACTGAATGTGTCCCAGCTTCGTTCTAGCGCCAGCTCATGTTCAAAGATGTACCTTCGGCGAGGCCCCTTATAACCTGAAAACTTTCGATTACGATAGCCATGAGAGAACAAGTACCGAACAGGTTCATAATACACATTGTTCAGTTTCGTGGTAGCAGACTTGCAATAGTCGTTGTCACATGAAGCTAAACAGCAGCTGCCTTTCGCCGCCTAGCGACACAATAGCACTTGTAGTATCTTCACTATTACTTATGCTGGTTTCTGAAATCTATTGTGTGTTTCAGGAGTTTATTTACCTAAAAGCACTGTGAGGCTGTGGCCCTTGTATGATAATTTCTACGAACGAAAAAAAGAAATTGCGTCTCTCTCTTTGTTTTCGAGGGGTCACGGCGTGCGACAGCTGTGAACAGCCGAGAGAGCTTCACTTGCAATGCTTCTTTGTATCGAACCAGAGTGTCGCGGGCTGTTCATACGTTAGGATAACAAACAATGCGGGTAAAACTGAGGAAAAAGCAAGTAGGTGGTGTTGACACTGACATTGCATTGAAAAGAAAGCGACTTTTGGTTTAACTGCAGTTGGATGGTAAAAAAATTGGACGGGACAAACGCAACCGAGTGCACTATTGCATATACACCTCTTGCGCATGTCGCGTCAAATTGTTGCGCTATTGCATTAGAGCTTCGCTACAACAAAACGTCCATTCTCCAGCCTAAGCGAGTTTTGGTTGTTCTGGAGCGAACTGCCGTCTAAGACCACGTATAAGAGAAACCTAGTCACCGTTAAATAAACATAAGACCATGTAGTTTCATTTAGCACTTCATAGGGCTATGATATAGAATTATAAGAGATCGAGCTAGGGACCGTAACAATAGAGTAATGACCGCGCTCTGTCTCCCACTGCGGGTCATTGACTCAGTCTGTTCTTCGAAACAATCAGGAAGGTTGGCTGAAACGAAAGGCGGCTTTCGTAAAATCATAGATACGAAAAAAAAGGGTAGCCAGTAGCCACGGCGACCGCATTTCGATGTGAGACGACATGGAAATAGTTAGGCTCCCTTGCTATTTCGGAAATATTGTGGCAAGCAAAACTAGGAGATCTCTTTCTTCTGTTGACGTACTCATTTATTTGTTTCTTTACATGCTTACGTATTTGCTTAAGTCTTCCTATCGCATTGAGCTATGTTCCCTCCAAACTGTTTCCTTGCTCCATGCGCTTAGCAATGCAACTGTTCAGTTGTTGCTGGCAATGGCGACTATCATGACGTTCATATACAGGAGACAATAAAACGCGGAAATGTGAAATGATGAGTCACCCTGATGAACGATCGCACTGACGCATTAGAGAGTGCTTATCGCTGACAAAGCCACGATGAAAATAGCGCCAGTGTTAGGAGACGACGCTTACAAACACTCACGTGAACGGCTTACCTTCCAGAGCCGCATCTGTATACGCTGGCCGGCGCAGGGCTTTTACGCGCATGACGGCGAACTCTGAGAGTTATATAATATGAGCTTCATGCACTCCTTTTGTGGAATCAAGTGCGTGCTAATTTACCTCAGGTGGCCAAAATTAGCCTGGAGTCGTTCAACATGTACAGTGAGTAGCGTAAGTAGAGAGAGAGAGAGAGAGAGAGATGAAGATGCAAGGAAAGGCAGGGAGGTTAACCAGACGCAAATCCGGTTTGCTACCCTGCACTGGGGAAGGGATGAAGGGGAGAAAAGAGGTTGCAGAGAGATAAGAAGGTACAAACAATCATGAGCACACTCGGGGGAAGTAGATTACAGGGATGGCTTCGTGCTCAAAATTTATTTACACCACTGCCTGCTAGAAAGGACACCATAATCTGCCTGCGGCAAATGAAAAGTTGGACTTTTAAAAAATACGTATACAAAGCTTTACAGCAGCCTCCAGTAAAATGAAGAGCAAGAAACCGCCAAATGTTGCACCCTCTGCCACAGATTTCGGAGAGCAACAGTACGTGGCATGGCAGTAGCATGTACAGGAGCTTGGGTTAAATATTTAAACACTGGGCGCTGCTGTTCCTCACGAGTGGTCGTGCGCCTCCTTGCTTCACAACACGTGGACTTGACTCTCTTGTAGGCTACCTTGCAGGAAACTCCAAGCTCCAAGTGTATTGAGCGCGCAGTGTCAAAGAGTGGAAGTTTTTAAAATATGTGCATTATAGAATAATGATGATACAGAAGAGAGTGGGAGGTCTTTCGTGATGTAAGCGCTATAGCTGCTAAGCCATTGCAATTTAGATTTGGCTGTCGCATTTAAAGATTTATCAGTGCTGAGTTCAGGCATATAGCTTATACGAGACAACTTTGCTCGAATGGCGGACTGCCTTTGTCCCACTTTCCTCTAAGATCTTCTCGCGAGTGGGAGCTTGTTGTTACAGTTGTTAAATTCTCTGCTTTTCAATAGACAGCTATTTCGCTTTCTTGGTATGAATAATAGACGAAACTGAAATGCGAATATTGAATACGAGTGTTCTGGAGAGACCTTAATATATGATTCTTCCATATACCCATGTAAAAGAATGGAAGTTAATGTTACACCGTACTGGACAAATATTCGTGGTGTACCTGTCCGACTCGGTGGTATGGTTATTAAGGTGCTTGGCGGCTAAGAGCCGTGGGTTCGTTACATTTCACGGTGATCCCATTTCAATCGTGGTAAAACGCTACAGGCCCGTGTACTGTGCGATATGTTTGCTCGGTAAAGAGGTACTGACACGAAATTTTAGGTTATGACTTCTTCGCGTCAAATGAAAGGCCAAGCTCTCAAAAGCCCGGAAAGTCTACTCCAAAGCGTGAGTGCACCCTGAAAAAGTTCGGCATGTTTTTGAAACCTGCTTTCCGTTCATACTGCACCCCGTCGCCACAAACCGGGATAAACTAATCACGTGCTTATGCAAAATGTCGTGAATTTCTCTCTGTATAAAAATAGAATATAGTTTTTTTCTTCTCTCTTTTCATGGTCGTACCACACACCGGCTTTTTTGGTGACGGACAAGCGGCCCTTTCAATGTTCTTGTACCTGACGTCATTGAAACTAGCCTGACTGCTTTATGAACTCAACAGAATCAGTATACGGTAGCCTGGCATCAAGCTATAGTGTTGATGTTGGCAGGTGCGCCGTGAAAAGGTGGACTTTATTATGGGAATAAAAATATTTTATCTGCGTTTGCTGCGTTCTATACGCTTGTACAGAGCAGTCTCTGTATGCAAAATATTTGTATGGCAGCGTGAACATGATTTTCAAAAATACTTACAGCACCCCTTCAATGATTCGTCAAAAACATTGTATTGTCCGAATTTCCGAAGCCCTGTACTACGGCGTGCTTGATAATGATATTGCGGGTTTGGCGTGGAACAACCCTAGGCGTTGTTGTTATCATCAGTCGCTTAACTATAACTCTATAGCCTATGCAGGCCGTTATTGCAGTGTTTGATAAGCTGGGCCACCTGGCCTTATGTTGTAGACGAAGCATAAGTGTGCGTCACGATGCAGAAATGACCCGAGCGCTGGTTTTGACCTGAATGTTTGTTCGAAATACGGGGACAAAAGAGGTATTGAGGAATCCCATCCAAACAATGCACAAAAAAGAATCCAAGCCTTGAGTTTACGCGAAACAACTTGTTCCGGCACTTCTTTTGTCTTGTCTCTGTCGTTCCCAAGCCGTGTGGAGCCGTGAATATATTCCTGAATGTTCAATTGTCCACATCGGTTGAGTAATCACGTCCCCGCTAATTTCGCCTAGGTAGGACGTAGCCTCAAGGAAAAGTGGTAGACGCGCAATTTGTAAGGGGGGCCAGTCCCCAGTTGCAACATGGTCCAGATGTAGAAAAAAAAACAATTATGGCTTGAAAGTGTGCCACGCTGCGCTAAGATTCAAGGTGAATAATTTGTTCATTCCAGTTTGTTCCTGCTTATTTAAAGTTCTTTGTCCACGTTTATTCGCATTGCAATGGCCAGTGTAAGGAGCGTTAGACACTTTCTTTAGTTTTTTTTTATTACTAATTATACCATCGAATTTCTCGTTATTGATACGTGGTTTCGCAGCCCTGGAATTGATTTCGAAGCTCTTTTCGAGAAATGGACTGACAACTGATTGTTACAGTGGCCGTTCATCTAGTGAAATAGAAAGCTTACTTTCCAGTGTTTATGCAGTCATATAGTGGTGAGGCAAGAGAGACAAATCGTCGAACAAATAATTTTCCGAAGGGATGAAAGCCGTGATAAACACTTTCAGCAGGTTGACGCTCGTGAAACCACTTTCTGATTGGTGACTGTCATAAACGACTATTGGGGAAGGTATTAGGGGCTTTTAGATTATTATACTCCTTCCTGTTACCGGATATCGGAAGGAATCTGCGCATGCGCGGGCCTTTACGGAACGAACACTCTTGTGGAACGTAAAGTACTCGACGGATAGGCTTCACGTTTTTGCCCCTACCTTGCAAATCTACCTTCGTTCATGGCTACTCGCGATATCCGCTTTGAGGAGACTCCTGCTGCCGAGTGAAAGTTGAAGTGTGAGCGACCACCTTAATTATTTTAGCAGGATTGCCGAAACTCGAGTGACCTTGCATGCAGAAGCCGTAAGCGTGAAAAGCACTTGACAGTCTGGATAGGTGACGCCATTTAGCGAGGCTAAGATGAACCAGGCAAGCACAGAACTGTTATTGCCGAAACGAAGTGAATTCTACTTCTGATGTAAATGCCTTACAGCAGCCAAATTACGAATGAGTGGCCTTTATAATAATTTTTACTTTCAAAAACAATAAATGAAAGCAAACGTGTTTATAACTGCTGGCACGAATTGTCAAAAGATGTGGACACCGTCACACCGTCACCCGCTATCTTTTCTATGACTACAACCACAAGAACTGTTCTGAAAGGAGACAAGAACACGGTATAGACACACGCACAGTTGCAGGGCCCATTTTCGCACTCCTTTAACGTACATTAGGATAGCTGAAACGCTAAAAAAACCTTTATGTGGTGTTGCCACAGAGGTGAATAAACCTTATCTAAATGAATATAGTTTCAATAGTTATCACCATTTGGTGGTCTGCGCAAGCTTAAAACTTAAAGGTGTACGTTTACGTACGTATACGTAAGAGTTTACGTGTGAGAGCTAAAACTTTCCTAAAACATGCATTCCAGTAACACGGTAAACGAAATCCGGTATTCCCGTATCGCAGTAACGTTAAAATGTATACGCACAAGCAAAAAAAAAGTCTCTATCTCATAATCGACTGAAATTAGGGTCGCTACTCTGGGCAAGGCAAAAGGTTTAGCTGGCATCCGGTCAGAAAGGCCCATAGGCACAATACCATGGCAGCACTACTAGCCCCAATGACTAGCATACTAATACACTACGATGTAGAGTGATCACGACGGTGCTTGCTAGTACGTACTGTACAGTGTACCTATAATTAAAGCTGTGCTGAGTGCTCGGTGGTCTCGGTTGCCTTTTCCGCCGTGTAGGGAAACAAGCCGGATATTTCACTTCTGGTTAACACCCCTGCTTTCGCTCCTCACAGTTACTTTCTCCGCCTTTCTAAACGATGAAAGATGGCAACCGTGTTTTGCTCCGCAAAACTCTTTGAGAAATCAATGGCTACAAACCATGCATAGCTAGGGAGATTCTTCTAGATGCGAGGATCACTGATTCAACATGAATGGGACTCGGGATGACATCGACATTATCCGGGCTCCTGGATTCGTTCATCTTGTTCAGCCCTCATTGCGTCGCGGAGGGAATAGAAAATTCACCTCGCATCATCATACCTTCCTCAGAAGGCTGAGCGGTCTCCTCGGAGATGATTCTGTGTATGCGCCCTTGATGTTCTAAATGGCAAAGTGTAGAAGATAGCAGGTCTGTTTATTACGTCCCGTTCGGTACTTGAGTCGGTAGTGAAAATACAGGGCAGGCAGGTATATGCCGCGCGTGAATTCTCGGCCTTCGTCTTCCGAGATAGTCGGGCTCTGTTGTTGGCTGCTATTTGCTTATCTATCGAGCATTTCCTGTTGCTTTACGCTGACTTTCTCTGGGAAAATGTGTAAGGTGTGTAAGATACTTTGAGTGCGTGCTGTCGCCTATGCTTATAAGAATAGTAACGTCCTTGGACTGAACTCAAGAAATAATGTAAATAAAGTATGACCACATGGGTTTACTTTCACTTGAAAGTTCAAACTGATTCCGAGAAAGTTAGGCTGAATGTCGAAGTCTTTATTATGCGTTGTTTTAAGAACAAACAAGACGTGTAGAGACGAACCGAAGTAGAAGTGCGCTTTGTCTCTTCTGCCTATGTTCGTCTCTACGTCTTCTTTTTTTGAAACAGCGCATCATCATCATCGCCATCATCATCATCATCATCAGCAGCCTGACTACGTTCACTGCCGGACAAAGGCCTCTCCCATCTTCCGCCAGTTAACCTGGTCCTGTTCTTGCTGCGGCCAATTTATACCCGCAGACTTCTTAATCTCATCTGCCCACCTAACCTTCTGTCTCCACCTAACCCGCTTACCTTCTCTGGGAATCCAGTTAGTTACCCTTAATGACCAGCGGTTATCCTGTCTACGCGCTACATGCCCGGCCCATGTCCATTTCCTCTTCTTGATTTCAGCTATGATATCCTCAACCCCCCTTTGTTCCCTAATCCACTCTGCTCTCTTATTGTCTCTTAAGGTTACACCTACCATTTTTCTTTCCATTGCTTGCTGCGTCGTCCTCAATTTAAGCTGAACTCTCTTTCGAAGTCTCCAGGTTTCTGCTCCATAGCTGAGTACCGGCAAGATACAGCTCTTATATACCTTCCTCGTGAGGGATAGTGGCAATCTACCTGTCATAATTTGAGAGTGCTTGCCAAATGTGCTCCACCCCATTCTTATTCTTCTAGTTACTTCAATCTCGTGGTTTGGCTCCGCGGTTATTACCTGCCCTAAGTAGACGTAGTCTTTTACAACTTGAAGTGCACTATTACCTATCTCGAAGCGGTGCTCTTTTCCAAGTTTGTTGTACATTACTTTCGTTTTCTGCAGATTAATTTTAAGACCCACCTTTCTGCTCTCCTTGTCTAACTCCGTAATCTTGAGTTGCAATTCGTCCCCTGAGTTACTCAGCAATGCAATGTCATCAGTGAAGCGCAGGTTACTAAGGTACTCTCCATTAACTCTTATCCTTAAGTGTTCCCATTCTAGGCTTCTGAAAACCACCTGTAAGCACACGGTAAATAGCATTGGGGAGATTGTGTCCCCCAGCCTTACACCCTTCTTGATTGGTATTCTGTTGCTTTTTTTATTAAGCACTATGATAGCAGTTGATCCCCTGTAGATTTCCTCCAGAATGTTTATATATACTTCATCGACGCACTAATTCCGCAGTGTCTGCATGACGGCTGATATTTCTACTGAATCAAACGCCTTCTCGTAAACAGCGCATAGCATGAACCAACTAGCCCCAATCATTGCCTTACTAAACTAAAAGTGACTGCTATATGCTTAGTAAGTGCTCACCAGTGTTACTATTCACCAAACACTGTCACGCCTGCTAAGTTATTGGGGCTAAACAGCTGCAGTGATGTGTCAGCGAACGTCCCACCAAAACACAACGACAGATCGTCAGACATTCAAATGATAAGCAAAAATCATCGCGAATTTGACATGGAATTCTGCTCGGGAGAAAGAAAGTTTAACTTAATGAAAGCGAAAGGAGGATATCGGAGCCTCTATAATGGGAACTACGTTTGCGAAATAGATGCCCACAGTTGAACTCATAACGCCAGTACCTAGCTTGACCCACGATTGAGCTTCCCTGATCGTACTCGGAGATTTGAAACGGTGCTGAGATCACTATTCCATTTCAACGCTGCTGTGGACCCCCGAGTTCACCCTCGAGTCCACATGTGTATGATCGAGTCCACAAGTGGGGAACCTTGAGTCCACAAATGTATGCGGCTTAAGTGACAAGCATCGCACGAAAGTCGGCTTTGTGGGTGGTTTTCGTTCACTGGGTATGAGAGGCAGACTTCTCTGAAAGAGTGGCAAGGTGTTCACCGCATCGAAGACAACGGCGTTTACAGAAACGTTTTACGGAGATGCTATACAGAAAGATGTATTCCAAGCTCTAGCACTGTTGTTGTCATCATTGCAGGTCAGGGTCGTCAGTTCGTTGAACAGTTGATTTCGCAGTCAGCTCAGTCTGCAGGGTTAAAGGAAAACACCTTTTCCGTCTCTAAAAATTGAATGAATAAGC
Source organism: Rhipicephalus microplus (assembly GCF_043290135.1). Lineage (NCBI taxonomy): Eukaryota > Metazoa > Arthropoda > Arachnida > Ixodida > Ixodidae > Rhipicephalus > Rhipicephalus microplus. The sequence goes on along the minus strand of NC_134702.1, from coordinate 67,296,203 downwards.
TTTACTAAATGTTCCTTCGGGCGATGCCAGGAAAAGAGGGGATGACTCCAGTCCTATGCCACCCTCCATTGATGGTGATGGTGATGCCTGAGGTGACGGAAATTCCTTAGACCAAGGCGGCATCTTCGGCTTGCCGGACGGCTCAAAGCTGCTTGTCTGGCTCGTAGCTGTTGAGTACCGCCTCCCAGTTGCAGCGAAGCTGACGTAGCCGATCCGCAGCACTCAGCGCAGCCGCGGTGGCGGCCGGCCCTCGTGTGGTGGTAGCAGCTATTCCCGTCGTAGTTATTCCTCGCCTAACATGCACCACGAAGTGAGCGGCGGCAGCGAAAAACCCCCAAAGGGGGGGTGTGGTGTGGGGTGAAGGGCCACACTGCGTCACTCAAGAGAAAGATTTTTTCTTCTACATACAGTTTGTCTAAACGAAAGCAAATATTGTACAATGGTTAAAATAATTAATCTCTCTGTGGAGAGGGAGCGAGCACCTTCATTGGTGTCTTTCAGAGCCAGAGGAGTAGCCAGAAATTTTTTTCAGGAGGAGGAGGAGGAGGGGGGGGGCGGCAGCGGAGTCGAAGGTTCAGCCACCCGCTATGTCCCCACGTGCGTTTTTAAGTTAAAAGAAGTGCTACAAAGTTTGATTCCTTCCCCTCGCAACCCTTTTAGGGCAGCACAAGGAAGGGCTGCAAGGGTCGCGGGGAGCCGTGCTCACGTTGTGCCCTTTACCGTTTAAATAAAACATGCTGGAGAACTGATTAAAGAGCGAAATCCGAGGCCACTCACTGTTTTTAAAAGCATGTATCTATTCGTCATTTGCGTTTTTGGTTTCCATTCGGATAAAAAATGAAACGGTGATCTCTTTTATTTATTTAATGTTTTTGCGTTGGTGGGCGACATTTCAACGGTGACCTGCGCGATCACTAGATGTCAGCGGTGCTCGGACGTCGAGTCTTTTAAATGTCAGGCTGCGCATGATATTTCAAGTCGCGAACACACTTGACGATTGCGCAAGTGCACATTACATGGAATGTTAGTTTGCCGGCTCACAATTCTAGGCAGCTGCATCTGCTCATTTGATGCTGTTCCCGAGAACACTTGCCCTTTTGAAAACGCCTGCTTCATCTCCACTCGCAGCGCTCCAGCACTTGTCGCATCGATCCTGGAATGCCAGCTCGTGCGAGTAGATGCTGCCTTTGGTTCTATACAAATGCCTTGAGCGGTGAAGGAACATATGTATGCAGAATAATATATTGTTGCGAGGCAGGCACATGGCCAGCGAAGCTACATTCCTATTTCGCGTTCCGTAACTGCGTTATGAAACAACGCATTCGTATCGTTCATGACGTACGTGCACTTGTCTACTGTCAGCAGACAGCGTTGCTTTCTCCCGAAAAGGTATTCCGAAAGAAGCTGCCAGTATGGCACACTTTTGTGGCATATCGCTCATCGCTCTTTCAACTCTGACGTTTGGACTTGTCGACTCGGCAGTTTTTGGAATGCCGTTATAAAAACCGCTGTGATTATCGTACTTCCAAGTTGGCAGCATGGGAGGGCGTATTCTGTCAGTGTCTTCTACGCACACAAGACCATACACACAGGTGACATGATAGCGTGCCTTCCATGTCCTATATAGTTGCAGTCACTTCTTCCTTAAAGTAATTGCGGGACTTTATGGTGGCTCCTAGAGTGAGAGGTGATTTGTCTCGAGATGTAACTGATTGAGTGTCGTGCACGCTCTAAACATAGCCTTCCCGCAACTCAGGTTTTCCAATCAGGCAATCACGTATTTTCCCTGTAATGTCTCAGATCACATCTGTAAGTGTGACACCGCCTCTATGTGTGGTTTCGTATCTGTCAGCTTCATTATTCTACGCAGGGTCAGGCGCACTCCTGTTGACAGCGTCATCAGCTAGAACGAGGTTTCTGACATTTATTTGACATATCGCTAGTTTACGTGCTGTGCGACCTTTCCTGTAAGCAATCAGATGGCCACCTCGTTGAACGCACGCGGATTGTTGGCAGTACCATCTGTGACAAGCAAAAAGGCATATGGCTCGCGCTGGATAGTTTAAGCATGTACATTATTTCGCCGGAAGAAGCCTTGATAACTCTCAATCGGGACTTACAACCCAGGATTCCATCCGATTCGGCCAATAAAGAGCCGTCACCTGAGGTAGAGTGCAACTATTCATCTTCACCGTCTCCAGAAAGGCGTGCATGTTTTCGTGAAGTCCTACAGAGAGGACACTGCGAGCAGAAAGAGTGGTCGAACTCAAAATCCATTCCTTTGGTACAGGCAGCGTTGACCCTCATGCTATGCTGCAAGAAAATGAGAAAATCCACAGCATATCCATAGAGCGAAAGATGATGAGTGGGACGAAGTGTCTGTCTGTCTGTCTGTCTGTCCGTCCGTCCGTCCGTTCGTCCATCCGTCCTTGCATCCGCTCCTATCACACTAGAACACGCATCGGACGGACGCATCGACGGACAGACGGACGCTTTGCTCCCCTCATCATCATTCACTCCGTGGATAGGCTGTGCATTTTTTATTATAAAAACGCCATCTATCCTCTTTAATTGTCAACTATGCGAAGACAACTAACACCATCTAGAGGTAATATTTTCAAGCACATAACACACACAACGCCATCTAGTGAGAAATTCTTAAAACTAACTAGAGGCTGCTACTACAACATACTATTACAGAAGAAGGAACGACCCACACCGTAAGGATCTTCGCCAGTTCGTGCTTTCTGGGGTACTTTGTGTTCGTTGGTGCTACATGTTGTAAAACTGTTGAGGCCAAGCAGCGTTCCAGTCTGTAGAGAACGCACTTGGTCGTCGTCCTCTCGAACTCATTTGACGGACCGGACACTGGACTCCTACACAAACCAATTTGTGAAAGTCGCATGGATAGAGAAGCACCGTAGAAAATTCGCGATTCAGGGCTGTCTAGCAATCAGCCATAAATTAGATATCTCCTTATGAGTTTGGGACACAACAGAAATGGATGACTCGGAAGGAAAGCCATTAAGTCACCGTGAATAAAGCACCGCCTTTTCAGACGCCTGTCATTCCGTACATTTGGGATTTTCCCACTGGCTTAAAACTTGGCGATGGTGCCATCTTTCTACCACAAACCTCCTAACACAATTATTGAAGAAATGCATGCTAAGCTACCTTTTTGAAACGAAATATATATTTAGTAATTAAATTAAAAAAATTACTTTAGTAGTGTGAAAGTTTGGGGGAGTCTGCGGAGATAATTCACGTTCTTTAGCGCCAACCATTCGAGGAGGTAATGAAATGAAGAAGAATGCGTATGCGGGTGTTTCGTTTTATTTATACGCAGATCCTCATCTCTTCTTTGCCACGACATACACATCGCCATCTGCTATACAATTAAATGTCAAATGAGCCGATGATTGAGCACGAAACATACGATGGTGCCTTTCTCCAAACACCGACCCTACGGCCTTTGCCAAAGGCCAGAGAACTACAAATCAATGCCTTCATTAAATAAATGTCGACGGTTCTCAAAGAATGTGACAATATGTCGCCATTTTGAGCGACGAATGTCTGACTGAGAAAAAGAGAAAGCTTCAGACACAAAAATGTTTTTTGCTCTGTTGGCCGAACTTGAAGGGTACGCAATGCAGACGGCAATATAAACGTGACGACTGGTGCCGCTGTTTTGATTCGTCGCTGTTTTCATATGCAGAATATTCTAACTGATATAGATATATTATTTTATTTGATACACAAGAGACCAAACTCTCTGATATCGCTTTATATGAAAATGTGAGGCAGCTCAGAAATCAATCGAGTAAACAACAAGGAAGCAAAAAAAAAAAGCAGGAAAGCCTCGGTAAAGGAAAAGTGAAACGCAAGCTGCATGCAATGAAAGTAAACAAATGAAAAACTTGGTTGGAGCACCACGCCCTAACCCGCGCAAGAGAATCGCAGCACCAGCATTGGAAAAGAATACACGACGACTGGCTTCAAGACACCTTGACTGTTGCGCAAATGAGATATGAAGTTTGAACATGAAAGCCATGTATCGGTGTATATAGCACAAGCTGTCAAGCCGCGGCACCCCACCGACGTAACGTCTCGCTATGCGCCACGAAGAGACATAGTAGCTTGCGAGCAATATAACATAACATACTTAATGACAAAATACACACTGCCAGCACGAAACACACAATACAACTTTTTAACAGCAAGTGACGTCTGCAGAACAGGTATCAATTTGGCTGCTCAGTGAACAATGTGTAACGTAAGGGAACGTCATGTTGTTATACAATGGGCCCTAACCCGCTGTTACGCAACCTGTATTCACACGACAAACAAAATCCAGATGAAAGATGGCGGACTGCGTATCACGGGACCTTGCGTCATTAGTTCCCGCGTCGGCGCTCTTTTGGTCTGGGTGAAGCGATTCATGAAGGGTTCTTCCTTTTCCTTCGTTTCCGATGGGCGTTAAGAGTGACGCAGCCCCTTATTGTGTGCCTTCAATGCGATGTGTGGTGGAATGCACGTTGAATGCAAACGAGGAATTCGAAATGCGGGATTTGTTGTTGCGCGATTCGCACGGGGTGCCATGGACGTGGCGGGAAAATGTGTTTTCTGCCGCTGAATATTATTATCGTGACGATGACGACAATATTGGTTATCCTCGTCCGACGTGTACAGCCAACATTCATGGCAGAAGTTGTTGCGCTTTTTTTACATTCACATTTACAGTGGCGCCGATAGCGAAGCCAGAAGCCTCGCATCCTACGTCCTCAAGAACTGTTACGAGTATGTGCTACAGCTTAACTAGGCAAACTCCGCTACTCAGTGCTGGACCACCAAAAATGAAGGCAGCCGTGACCAGAATCATTGGCCCGTCCCTCGATTTGGGTATAAGCCATATGACAATCAACAACAACAAAAGCAAAATCTTAGGTGCTATTGAAATCGGGCTAATCTGACTGCCCACCACTGGTCCACAGAAAAATGAAAGAAACGTATGGACAGTGAACACCCATTACGATTTGTGGACAGACGTTACCAACAATTGATGAAGACTGTATTATTTTTTTTTAGATTGCCGTGACATGGATTCAGTTAGGGAGCTTATTGCTTCTCGAATCAACAATCGCCGCAAACCATTCTATAACCTGTAAAGTATGAGCGAATCCACAAATATTTCTCGCACGCTGTAATTTCTCCTTTCTATCGTACCCATAAAACTGGTGCAAGGTATTCATAAACATGGAGCGATGGAACGGGGCAAGAATGTACGCTAAGAATGCCTTGAGATCTTGAGTACATATTAAAGACGATAGTCTTTCTTGGGGACCTTCGACGCAAAAATGGTGGTCAGTCTGTCTGTCTACATTTGTGTTCAGAAAAAGTGGTTTACGATTCAGAGTACATTTGTCTGTTTGTCCACCCTTAACGGTATTGTAAACGGCACCAAACGATACCCCAAAAGGCCGACCTTATCAACTGAGCCCTCCAATATTGCTCAATATTTAGCGTTCATACTTGTGCAACAAAATAAAATAAAATAAAGTAAAATAATAAAAATAAAATAAAAGTAAATAAAAAGCAAATATTGCGCATACCTGAGGCACCATAACAACACGTCAATATTCTGTATGTGTGTCTCTTTACTAGAAAATGAATACAGAAGTAATTCTAAGGACCGCAGCGTTTATCATGCTGCGCTGACCATGCAACGCTTGCGCGAAAAGGCAGCAGTTTCCAACGCTTTAGAAAGCACAGTGGCGGCACCTACCCGTCGCCTTGCGTTCTACACCTTATCCCCTCCTAGACGTTTTCGAAGATAACTTAGTTTTCCAAGATAACTGCCAGATAGCGCTCATGTCTCACGTGTGACGAGACTCGATGCGCTCGTTCGCCTCCGCTGCACGCTCGAGGCACTCTAACGCAGCGCCCCCAGAATACCATTCACCAATTTTCTTGCGCAGAACATCAAATAAACGTTTTGTTCACTCTCTCTAGACGCAAGACTATCGCCTTTCGACGACTTTTGCCGTGTAACATAGAGATACGGGGTCACTTTTTTTGTACTCTTCGCACGCGCGGCTTCTCAGTGCTATCACGCACGCACGCGTGGACACGTCATGCTCTTACGCAGTGGCGCCAGTGACTCTCTAGTGCACCATGATGAAATCAGCCAATGGCGTGATACTCGATCCTATGATGCAATGATTTTGGGTATATAGCGTGATTTGTCAAGAGAAGAGAAAGCGATTTCTAGGAACTTTTTTTTTAAATTCATTACAATTTTCAGGCCTCGTGCTACGCTATAATATTTGGCTCGTGTGTTCTCGGTGCTCTCGACTACCAATTGGCAGTGTTATCTGACCATGCTCAAAAAGTGTTGCAGGGCCCCAGTGATGAACCGTCGGAATTTCCTCATTGATGAACGCCGCGCCACTCGTTTCAGTAAAGATGGGAGCCGTTAGATGGAAACACGTAGTGCGGTAAAGAGGGTGAACAGTGGAAGTGCCTCAGACAGGCTGACCGCCGGTTCGATAGAGGGACTTATTTTTTTCAAAGGCACCTTGTCATCCTTGACGTGTTAGTTTTAAGTTTTTCAGTAGTGACGTCATCTCCTAATGGTGGCGCCTGTTCCTGTTTGCAATTACCAACAGGAACACATGCTACCACCAGGCAAGCCGACGCCATTTTTAACTATGTCCGCCTCCGAAGTTCACTGCAACCGCTAACCAAGCTACTCGAATGCGCCATGTTGCATGCTGACGACACGCAATGCCGGTCCGTGCAGGAGATGGCGTTCCTGTCGCACTTTGGAACAATGATTTGCGGCGTGTGTGATATAAGTCAAGAAGCTCTTCGACGTCATCCGAAATGTACTCAAAGACCAGCGCATTTCGGCGATCAAACCATACCAATAACTGAGAAAGGCTTCACTACGCCATCGGGATTAACCCACCGCTTAATCGGGCAGGAAAGTTCAGCTTCGGAGGTTAACCATCTCTAGGCAGTTTGGGCGTTGATTTTATTTATCACTCTCATTTGCCTTTTATCTTGCCCCTACAGCGTATCAATTCAAAATTACAAATAACGATTCGTTGTTTTAGCTTAGCTTCGTTTTATGTTGGTTTTGGTGGATTGTGCAGCGTGATAGCAGAAACGATCGCCTGGGTTGAATCTCGTTCTTCTTGAACGTAAGTGAAATGAACTGGACACTATGATGACGTCGTTTTTTTCGTAATACCACACTGGGAAGGCATGGACCCTAAACAATGTTGGTAGACTGCTTCGGTCGCTGTACAGACAATACGTCTGCTCACTGGGTCTAGTGTGATCGCATTCGCAGCTGCAGCCGCGTGAATCGGCATTAAACTTTCACGGCTAAACCTTTGTTTCAGGAGATTGAACTGTAACGGGATCCCGTGAATTGACTTGCGTATGTGGCCAGGAATTCCGCGAAGGCTATCCATGTGCGCATTTCGCGCAGTCATAAAGACGTACGTCACTGGTCATGCGATTCAGCAGACGTGCGTAAATGCCTTGCTGCCGACGGGGAGTTCTAGAAGCTGGTTTTAGGGGTGAAGCTCCTTATGACGCGGCTTGTGCGTTCGTCGTTGTCGTGCGTAACCATCGGTGGCACATACCCGAAAGAGCGGTCGTTAGAATGTCCGCTGGATGGTGGTACTTGTATATAATGAATACATGATGAAAAGATGTGAGACGGCGGTACTTGGAGTGTTCACTAGATAGATGGACGGACAAACGGGCATACAGGTGGATGGATGAACTGACGGGGGTATGGACGACAGACAGACATTGGGATGGCTGCACGAACAGACGCACGGACTGACGAACGGACGCATGGACGTACGTTTGGATGGACGCAAGCAAAAACGAATGAGTGGATGGAAGCACAGATGGACTGACGAACGTTTCGCCCCCCCCCCCAATCATCATTCATTCCGTGGATATGATGGGGTTTTTAAAAACTAACTGTGCCACAGCCTAGGGGATGTACTTATGGTGGTGTTATTTGCAGTGCATGCCGGCTTCGGCATGGCGTTTCCGGGAGTTTGTGGTGTTTCTCGAAAGCCGCCATGATCGCAATAACAGTTGGAACTTCATCGCTGAGAGAGCTGCAGAAAGGACCGGATACCTTAATGGGGCACAGAAGTAATTATGTACACCATGACCGCTGAAATGAGCGATTCAACGTTGATACAAAATACGTGTTCATTTCGTTAAAAAAGGCTCAATTTCCTTTTCGTTTTCATTTCTCGTTTCAATAATTCTCCTTTACGATCACCATTCGAAATTTTAGGTATAGCTGAGATGAGAAAAAAAAAAACAGTAAAACTGAGTTATATTCAGCTTCATTGCGGTGAATGAAGGCGATGCGAATGAATGTGGTATTTAGTATTTGAAGCTACAGTATTTTACTTTTCAATTTGTCTTGATTTTTCAGTTTTGTTTATTCATGCTGTAAATGCTTTAGAGTATTATTTACTTGCCAGTCATTCATTCTCTCGCCTTGAAAACAAAAACTGGATGCGAATAACGAGACCAGAAGCGCCAACTAGAAGCTAAGTGCGAGAACAGAAGTAGATGCGTGAATTTAACTTTTGACAAGGAATGCCAACTAAACGCAAGTTATGTAGGTAGATCACGCACGCATTTGGCATTCTTTTTTTTTTGTTTAGTCCATGATCATCTACTTTTCAAGCTGTTTATATCCATCAAACGTCAGATCGCATATCATCACGTCTCGTTGCAGGATGGCCGTAAAAGGGATTCAGGAAGACACACACAAAAAAGCATTAGGAGACATGTTGCCGTAACCGAAATTTCAGAGACCACAACGAAAGTTATTTTACTGCGATAGCGCTAAAGAGCTCGTTTCGCGGAAATTCTGGCGTCGTCATCGGTTTCGGCTGTTGTGAGCGAAGAATCGTCATGTTGTGCGTGACTGAAAAATCGAGCAAGATGAAAATAAAATAAACGGCAAAAATTTTTAGGTCGGGTGGGCATTGCACCCTGGCCGTTTCAGTGGCAAGTGGGGTCTCTACCACGAAGCCCTGTGTTCTTATGAGTACCGCGAAAATATCTTTATCTACTTGGAAATGCAGTAAAAGCATGAACTTAGCTAGTATTAGCGCGGAACGTATGAAAAGAAAAAAAAATGGCAGCATATCCACGGGGTGAATGATGCATGGAGAGTGGGGCGAAGCATCCGTCCATCCATTCGTTCTTGCTTCCGTCCGTCCAGGCGTCCGCCTGTGTGAACATCCGTGCATCCATCCGCCCGTCCGTGCGTGCGTCTGTTCGTGCGTCCACACGTTCATCTCTGCGTTCGTCCCTGCGTTCAGCCATGCATCCGCCCCTGCGTCTGTCACTGCGTCTATCCGTCCATGCAACCATCCGCGCGTCTGTCCATGCATCTGTCTGTGTGTCCGTTCGTCCATCTATTCAACACTCCAAGTACCACCACCTCGCATCTTTTCATCATATATTCCCCATATAGAAGCTCCGCCATCCAGTAGACATTCCAAGGACTAAACGAGAGGTGGGGCACGCACTCTTTTTTACGGCTTTTGCTTCGTATCTACTTCCCACCTTTACCCACCTCGAGTTCATGGTATATACTAGTTGACTGCATTCATGGCACTGCGGCCCATTGCTCGCTAAACTTTTCTAAAACCAAGAAGATTACGCCCAGCGAGTATAACGTAGCAACCCTTTCTTGTCATATAGTGCTCAATGTACATACCAATGGCTGCTAATGGGGAATGAGAGACGGGAGTTCGGCTTTTAGTTAACGCGCACGCTGCGAATTTTTTATTGTTCAACAACGCACAGGAGATATCTCCCGCCGGCACCACCTTGCAGGTCAAAACGCGTGACTGGTTACGCACTACGACTACGACGAGAAACGAACGGGTGCCGCTTCAAAGAGCTTCGCCCCTAAAAAGGAACGACGAGATAGACGTCAAGAAAGGAAGGCGCTAAAAGTTAGCGCCTACCGTTCTTAACGACTGTGTCGTGTTTTATTTTTTTTCTTTGCATTTGTGCTATGCTAATACAAGCTAAGCTTATAACTAACTCGCCCGAGCCACCACACATTTGAACAGCTTTACGAACACTCGCTTCCTGTATACATGTTTAACAATAGCAAATCAATTATTGCAGTAATATGGAGTGGTAAAAGCGTACATAGTCATTGGAAGTCAGGACAGGGAATATTATGACTTCATGGCTTAAAGCTCGTCACCCACTACAAAATACACACTCGTTTCTGCGGCCATTCCCTTGAGGCCACGTATCTATAGAGGGTGCATAGCAAGCTCGAAAAAAAATCATGGACTTAGTGTTTGAAGTACGAACTAGAGACAGGATATCGCTGTCGCGTTCTACTCTTAAAGGGGAAGCTTATGGATCCCCCAACGTCTTAAGACATAATATATAAAATGATATGAGAAGGTATACGCTACGTTAAAGCCAGCTATCCCAACATCATTGTAGTAATGTACAAGATACAAGAATACGAAAAATTCAGAAGAATAAAAGAAGAAAAGATAATCCTAGGCACATATACATATATACACTATTGGTGGTATAACTGATCAGCACAGTTTATGGGCATATATCAGTTCATACACCATGATCTCATCACGCATAGAGTCCATACAGATAAGGGTAAAGAGCAATACGAACTAAAGACAGTTCAATGAATTTGTGTCCATTAAAATCATGAAAGCGTGCAAGGTTAAATAGTTGTTGTTGCTGCAGATGTCTTTTCAAAAGTTAAATATTTATGGCGCGAGGCAAGCCGAACACCACCATCCTCCGAACGCGCGTCATGTCTCCTTGGCAAGCGTGGCGTGGGCAAGCATGCGGCTATTTTTTTTATCTCACCATTGTAGCAGCAACATGGCTACAAGTGTCTTTGGTCTAGTGGCTAAGGTACTCGGCTGCTGACCCGCCGGTCGCGGGATCAAATCCCGGCTGTGGCAGCTGCATTTCCGATTGTTAGCGTCCTCTATCCCGCTTTTGGTAAAATGTAGGGTGTCGCCGGTATGGCCGTAAAAAGGTGAAAATTGATAGAAGACACAACACACGACTCACGCACTGTTAAGAAAATGTAAACAAAAGAAGGCTGTATTTAATTAAGAAAACTAGGTTACAATTATTACTCGCGCAACCGTTCAATTCCGCACATCGCACAACGCACAACCGCTCAAGTCGCTCGCAATTCGCAGACTCTTGTTCGCTCGCCGTTCTCGCTGCGTCTCTGGCTCTTCCCGTGCTTTCTCGCTCTCCTCTGTCGACCACAGATCCGAGTACACATACGCGCACGCTGACACAAACGCGCACGCACCACACACACACACACACACACACACACACACACACACACACACACACACACACACACACACACACACACACACACACACACACACACACACACACACACGCACGTGCACAAATCGTTCCACGAAGTCAGTGGGAGAAGTTCGTCGCTTAGCCATTCGGGGAAACAGTGTCAAACGTCCCACAGGCCACGGATGCACAAAGGGACATGTTTCCCTCTTCTTGCACCCGAACTGGCAAGGTGCATTAAAGCGGGCCGCCGCCTTTGTGCTGACCCGGCGCCCGCAGGTCTGGGAGGCTCGCCGATCGCTGCTGCCCGTAAACAAGGAGGACGGCCCCCTCGAGTGACCAACGGACACTCGCACGGCACAACACACGCAAAAAGAAAGAAATAAAACAAAACTTAGAAGATTTGAGGCAGTCGCGTACACGATAGAGGCGGAAATGTTGTAGGCCCGTGTACTCAGATTTGGGTGCACGTTAAAGAACCCCAGGTGGTCAAAATTTCCGGAGCCCTCCACTACGGCGTCTCTCATAGTCATATAGTGGTTTTGGGACGTTAAACCCCACAAATCAATCAATGGCTACGAGTGTGTGGCAATCGTCGACTCGCCCATCAACATCACCAGCCAGCTGGAAGGCGGGACGAATGCCTCTTTCGAATTTCTCCAGCCAATTCTGTAGTCCTGCGCTTAAGGTAATTACACTTCACTTCCGGAAATTAAAAAAAAGTTTTCCCCGTGTAAACGTCCGTCAATGCGGGTCGAATTTCTTGGTATCCATACAGTCACTTCAACTGATCATCAATGGCTGCGTGAATGCATATAGATGCCCGTTCATGCTGCCACCTACTCAAGCTGTTATAACACGCACATCTCGGTGGCGGCTGTGAAGATCAGCGGGCCTCCCTCTGCGGGGCACCGGAACGGAAGAAAGAAGCCAGCTCCATGCACTTTGCAGCGAGAACAAAAGTGTGAAGGCGCGTTCTGCAGTGTTGCGCGAGGGGTAGAGCCCGGCTCAAAACACCACTATTGCCGCTGCTGCTGGAGCTGAAGTGCGACACTTCGAAGCCTCCGTGCCCCGATTACAGCCATGAGGACGAGTGTCTCCGAATACGGGGAAGCGGGGCCTCGGCCATGTGTCTCCTGCTGCTCGGATCAGCGCCAGCTGCCCAAGTACACGCTCTGGGGCGAGATGCGAACAGGGCCTGCGGCTGCCGTGCGCCACCGCGGGTGGTCATCGAGCAGCCAGAAGACGGACTCGCCACATCACATCTCGCATGCTGGAGGCATGCTTCCCTTGAAAAGACAGCGTTGCGCGCCAACATTACGCGCCCGTGTGTGTTTGTGTATGTGTGTGGGGGGGTGGGTGTGGGTGTGTGGGACCAGCCGGACTCGCCAGCTGATTTCAAGCAGACGTCATCCTCTGCTTCCCTAGGCCTGAATTCTATACACAGGGACTTCGAATGGATAAATACGCACGCAAATGCGTGAGAGGCGTATTCTGACACTAACTCTGAACAAGTGTTGATTGATTATTGATTGATGTGTGGGGTTTAACGTCCCAAAGCCACCATATAATTATGAGAGACGCCGTAGTGGATGGTTCCGGAAATTTCGGCCACCTGGGGTTCTTTAACGTGCACCCAAGTCTGAGCACACGGGCCTACAACATTTCCGCCTCCATCGAAAATGCAGCCGCCGCAGCCGGGATTTCATCCCGCGACCTGCTGGTCAGCAGTCGAGTACCTTAGCCACTATACCGCCGCGGCGGGGCCTCTGAACAAGTGTACAGATGTAATTAGACTTTCTGTACGCTTCATTGGCTCTTCAGTCGGGTTCCGCCAACAGCAGCTCTTGTATTGAAGACGAGCTTTTCAACAGCCCGCATGGACGCGAGGAAACCAAGGCATGCAGCTGGGAGAGTGTCAACTTCGAACAAGGCGTCATACGTGAATAGACTGGCACCTGCGACCGCACAGAAATGCCGCCTTCGAAACTGTGTCAACTTGCAGTAATTACCCAATGAGTGTTTTGAAAAGGCTCTGAAAGGCCGCTGTTCTAGCATTCGCTGTGACTGTGCTGAACCTTCCGCCCAGGCCTGGCGTTTTTTGCCTAAACATGAACTCATCACTATCGTTGTCAATTGTAACGACTGAAGCGTTGTGCTGCTAAGTACAGTCACGCGCGATATGTATGTTATCGCGTGGGTGTTGACTGCCGTTGCGTCTCAGGGGACCAGGGGCACGTTCTAGAATTGTGAAAACCAAGATTGCGCATTCCTCTCGCACTCGTTGGATGTTTTCTGCGGCAACAATTGTTCCTACAACTAAGTCTACCTCCTTTCTCTCCATATCAGGCTATCTATTTGGTGCAATCAAGACTATACTTAGTGGGCTCTTATCTACGCGGATGCTAATTAAATTACCATAGAAAATATGATGAAACTGCTGACTGGCATGGCTTTGTTTAAAATTCTTCTGCAGACGGGAGTGATCTCAGCCTAAAGAACACCAAAAATGGAGAGTGAAAGTTGAGAGTGAAGTTTTAGTGACACCTGCCTCTCCTCGAAAGGGCGTTTTCTATGGGACGTGGCACTGTTGCAGGTCTTGGTCGCCACTTGCGCGGTAACCTTATAATTGCGCGGTACTCCACATGTACGAAGCTGCCATTCGATCACGGCATGGAGGAAGAAGAAAAAGAGGGAGCACTGCTCAACATGAAAGAAATTAAGAAATATGAGAGAAAGATAAAAAGGATGAAATAAAGTACTCGTCAGGCATGCCCATGGAGCCACCTCATAAATTTCCTCGATAGGAAAAGGACTCCTGAGAATTGTTCTTCTAGATAGTGTTATGACCGGCATCGGTAGGCGCCATGCTGTCGCTGAGAAGCGTAGCCGGGCCGCATTCCCACGCCTGGAACCCAGGTTTTCTTGGAACCAACGTCGAGAGCTGACGGAGGAGCGGCGCTCTTTTAATCCCCAAACAAGTAGCCGACTCGCCGAATGTCTATGCTCGCCAGCTATTGTCCCTGCTAGCCGGCGGATGAGACGTCCTGTCGCCACGAAGCTGTAAGCCGTTCCGGAGGGGACAACAAAGAGCGTATTCCTTTGAAGAAACGGCGACCGCCGCCACAAAGTGCCCGGCTAATTGAGCGGACCGTTTGGCGGACCGTTTGATGTCTGCTGTCCGAAGCTTGGGACCCCTCGACCAGTGACACACACGACGAGCAAGAGCCCCTCTGGCGCCACCTTTAAGTGCAGTGATCTTGACTCGAAATTGGATGTTCACGTGCGCCGTGCATGCTCGTACCCCTCACCTGTTGTGTGTGTGTGTGATTGGTGTTCCACGGAAGAAGGAGGAGCCCGAGAGGGCTTATAACGGCGCCGCAGAGTGCAGGACGTCGCTCTGAACCAACTAAAGGTTCAACCACCACGTTCGTAGTTTGTGAAGGCTCTGAACCAACTAAAGGTTCAACCACCACGTTCGTGGTTTGTGAACGCTCTGAACCAACTAAAGGTTCAACCACCACGTTCGTAGTTTGTGAAGGCTCTGAACCAAGTAAAGGTTTAACCACCACGCTCGTGGTTTGTGAACTCTTAACCTCATGCTGTAAATATTTGTAAATAGTGCCATAAACCTTGTTTGTTTTTCGTATCCCCATCTTGTAAGCGGTCGTTTCCTCAACCCGAAGCTACACCACGCTACCACAGCACCCCGGGATCCCCAGCAACACGGGTGATCAGCGGTGGGATCACGACAACTGGTGGTCAGCGGTGGGATACGACTCAGCACCCCGAGCCGCAACAACTGGTTGGCAGCGGTAGGATTCGAAGCTACAAGTGACAACAACAGTCGGCCCAGGAGAAGCAGCTGGCTCGAGACATGGATCACGTATGGGTGAGTGCTTGGCTTTTCCTTTGAGTGAACCAGGTTCTAAAAGAGGGTTAAATTTTAGAACTGGTAGTTAACTTTGCCGAAAGACTCAGTTTCGCCGTTTCGGAAAGTTATTTTGGAAGTAGCGAGCACTCAGTACGATCATGGACTTACGGGAGCTGCAGAAGTCAGACTTGTTGCTGTTGTGTGAGGAATTGGGGATCGATACAAAGGGTTTGGCACGAAAACCCATAATCATTCAAGCGATTAATGATTTGGGGGCTGATGATGAGGAACTAAGTGAAGAATGGGACCTCATCATCGAAAGAAAACTAAGAGCAGCTCAGATGGAAGGAAAGAGTGAACACGAAAGAGAAGGCCTCAAGAGAAAGTTTTTCAATCAAGACTATGAGTTGCGTTTGAGAATGGGACCCCAGCGAGGAGTACTTCTCGAAAAGGAGGCAGAGTTCGAGATGTCTAGGTACATGCAGCCATATGAGGTATCATGGGATATGGGCCTGTATCTCAGACTCTTTGAACGAAAGTGTAGTCAACTGAAGTGTGAGCGAGACACGTGGTCTCACAAGCTACTCACGGTTCTGCCCTGCGAGGCAGCGGATGTTGTTGCGCGTCTCAGTGAGCAGCACGCGAACAACTATGAAGTTATCAAATCAGAGCTGATCAGAAGATTCGGAACTTCTGTTAACAAAAAGAAAGAAAGACTCGCACGGGAGTCTGAAAGCGAGGCGCGTCGCAAAGCGCTGGAAGTTGAGGCGCGTCAGGAAGCGCCAGGACCAGGGATCGCGCAAGAAAAGGACCCGCATATTCTCGTATGCATCAATGTAAATGATGTAGAGAACGAGGCCTTGGCCAGTCTCGAGGTAGAGACAGTATCAAAAGACGGTCCTTGCGAGGATGAGGTGTGTGCCAGCAGCCCTAATGGGCTCAGTAAGGAGCTGGAAACCATCCTCATGCCTCGAGAGGACGTCTCGAGATCGTCACATGCAGATAGGATTAGCACAGTGGCTAAACACAGCGAGAACGCGACGCTTCAGGAGTGCAGCGATGCCATCGGAGAGGGCCCAGTTAATGGTTTCATCAGCATTAACAAAGATAATTTGGCCCGGCAGTCCGTCGTGACACCGAGTACAAAATGTTTGAGCGTCGGGGAAAATGTAGCACAAGCTCCAACGAGCTTCCCGACCCCTCAGTTCCCGACGCGACATGATGATGGCATCGAGAGAAAGGAGGCAAGAAAACATCGCCGAAAAAGAAAGAAGCAGAAGCGTTTGTCACTGTGTAAGCCTAGGACAGGTCCCACTCAGTCGCAAGAAAGACGAGAGGGTAGGCCGTTAATCCGTTCCAGGAAACTTCCATGGTGGCGTTCCGAGAGGTACAAGCGGCAAGCCAGGTGTAGAGGGGGGAAACGAGGTGCGTTACCCCAACGAAAAGCGCGGTTGCGTTCGGCAACTTCGGGAAAGCGGCCTTGCCTGAAGGATCAAAGTCGAAAGCGCAGAGTGGCTAAAAACCGCGTCGGGGCGAGCACAAAGAGACAATGTCCCCGGTCTCAACCCTGTTTCTGGCGTCCCTTGCACATTCCTGAGTGGAGCCAGCCGAAGTGCAGAATGAGGCGTGACGGCAGGACACAGCCTAACGTTCGTGTGTTTTGTAGCCTCTGGCGTGCTGGAAAACAGCCGGGACCGCGACCCCATCGTGTGCGATTAAAAGCACCATGAGAAGAGGGTTCACGTTCAATATGAGTAACTTTTGCACAGGCGGATTAATTATGACTACTCAGTATTGCATTGGAGATGCAGATTTCAACTAGTTTAAATTTGGTAAGTTACGTGATGCGGTGTAAAGTTTGCAGAAAGAAAACCGTCGAACTAGAAGATCTTTAATCATTTCTACGAATATACAAAAAAAAAACTGAACAAAATGTTTCATTTTTTTTTTAGTGTTTCAAAGGTTAGTCTCATATTGCGTGCTTTCACTGTCATGTGGATGTGGCGTGAATGAGCAATTGAGAAAGAGTTAGAATAAACGGAACGATTTCGTAAAATGATAGAGTTTGGCGCAACACAGAGGAGTTGTCGTTGCGCGCTATGAGAATTGAGAACCATTGGTGCATGGTTTCAGCATAAAACCTATGCAGTGGTTGTGAGGTGCTTTTGATGAGTATTGCACCTAGAATTATTTGTGTTGTACATGGAGTGTTGCAACGTAATGTAAGGATGAACGTTTAGACCATGTGTGAAGGCCTAAGCTTTTGGTTAGTAGTGCCATGAATTTCGCAGCGCCGTGAGAATGAGAATAATTGAAAGCGCTCAAAAGAACTCAGTGTTTTGTTTTTTATTCAAAGGTGTTGGCAAAGGCAGGTAACTAACCGAACTAACCTGCTAGAAGGCAGTGTATGTTGCTTTTTGTTGTTGTCTTCTTTGAAGAATGATTGATCATATGAGCGGATCATTTAAGCTTTTCCTAAACCGTTGAGGTAGCCCGTTAGGTCAAGGCTTAGGTTATGCTTTCGGGAGGCTGGTGAGCTTTATGTCTCAGTGGTAGACAATTATGGGCGGCCGTAAACAAAGACGGACGTTCGGACAAAAGTAGCGCTCACTGAATCCGAGTTCCTGACTGATGCTCTCAGCGGGACAGAACCGATGAAAGTAGTCAAGCGATGAAAAAGAGCCTGCTGATTTATATCAGGACGACAATGGTATCAAGCAAAGCTGCGCTTTACTTGAGCCAGAAATTGGGCTACAGGAGATAACGTACTGCGCTTCAGGAAATGAATGCGCTTGCCTTGTGCAGGCCATTCATCAGTTGCAGGTTATCTCAGAGGTGCTAAATTTAAAGTAGGGACAGACCATTTTCCCCTTACTTGGCTGCAAACCGTGACATAAAAGAATAGTCGCCTTGTGAGGCAGAGCTTGATTCTTCGAAAATACAATTTTGGCATTAAGTAAAAGAAGGGCAAATTGAATGGAAACGTTGACACGCTTAGCCGCCCTTTCTAAGCCATTCTGGGGTGCTCTTTCTGTATCAAAATTGATATTTTAGTTTTTTTCGTGCATCTTATGTAAATTTGTAAGGTAGCACGTCCGGTTTTTCAGCTCAAGTGAGTCCTGAGAGTTTTGAGTGTGAGCTTTTGTTAAAGCTAGGAAATGAAAATTGGTTTCCATCCCTCTTTTGGCTTGGTTTGATCGAAGGGGGCCGAGTGCTTGCTTGTACAGGTGGTCGAGTATCAGAGATGCTGTCGAAGATTCGGCAATCACTTGGACCATGCCACAAGCGAAGGCCAGTTCCTGGCATTCAACTACTGACCTTTTCGTCGTCCCTGCGAGCAGCAGTGTTGACTGCTGCCCTCCGTGACTCATCTGGCGAGGGGGAAGCTGTTATGACCGGCATCGGTAGGCGCCATGCTGTCGCTGAGAAGCGTAGCCGGGCCGCATTCCCACGCCTGGAACCCAGGTTTTCTTGGAACCAACGTCGAGAGCTGACGGAGGAGCGGCGCTCTTTTAATCCCCAAACAAGTAGCCGACTCGCCGAATGTCTATGCTCGCCAGCTATTGTCCCTGCTAGCCGGCGGATGAGACGTCCTGTCGCCACGAAGCTGTAAGCCGTTCCGGAGGGGACAACAAAGAGCGTATTCCTTTGAAGAAACGGCGACCGCCGCCACAAAGTGCCCGGCTAATTGAGCGGACCGTTTGGCGGACCGTTTGATGTCTGCTGTCCGAAGCTTGGGACCCCTCGACCAGTGACACACACGACGAGCAAGAGCCCCTCTGGCGCCACCTTTAAGTGCAGTGATCTTGACTCGAAATTGGATGTTCACGTGCGCCGTGCATGCTCGTACCCCTCACCTGTTGTGTGTGTGTGTGATTGGTGTTCCACGGAAGAAGGAGGAGCCCGAGAGGGCTTATAACGGCGCCGCAGAGTGCAGGACGTCGCTCTGAACCAACTAAAGGTTCAACCACCACGTTCGTAGTTTGTGAAGGCTCTGAACCAACTAAAGGTTCAACCACCACGTTCGTGGTTTGTGAACGCTCTGAACCAACTAAAGGTTCAACCACCACGTTCGTAGTTTGTGAAGGCTCTGAACCAAGTAAAGGTTTAACCACCACGCTCGTGGTTTGTGAACTCTTAACCTCATGCTGTAAATATTTGTAAATAGTGCCATAAACCTTGTTTGTTTTTCGTATCCCCATCTTGTAAGCGGTCGTTTCCTCAACCCGAAGCTACACCACGCTACCACAGCTCACCGGGATCGCAACAACTGGTGGCAGCGGTGGGATTCGAATCAGCACCCCGAGCCACGACAATAGCATCATGGCGGCAGTTGTACCTACACTCATGAAGCACATGTGGCCCAGAAAAGCGAATCCTGCGGCCTACAAACTCTATTACTTGAAAACTCTGGTGATCGTGCTCAAGGAACCAAAATTAAAAAAGTAAATTCTACAGTTGCCCCGAAACAGAAACGCAGAAACCTAATGGACGAAACCCATTTCGTCTTGTACGTCAGAAGCTCTTCATAAAGAAGAGTGTATATTATTTTCTTTTTGATATTTTTCATAACGACGGATGGTGAACATATTCTGATATGTTTTATTTCGGCTCATATTTGGTTTTATTCTGCTTTATTACTTCATTTTTTCTCCCTGCTGTGCATTTGAGGGGAAGGGGGGGAAGCTATTGTGCAAGTGCTTCTGGAGTGCCTCTAGCAAGAAGAACTGAATATTGATCTTTTCAGTAGAGCACGATGCCCAGAGGACCTGTTTTCTGCATCAGGAAAAAAGGCGCAAATATCGCAAGCCCCTTCGTGTGCAAAAAACATCCAGAAGCAATCATAAGCTGGAGAAGAAGCCCTACAATTTGAAGCGGAGTGTTTTCGATGACGCTTGCGCACGGCTGGGAGAGCTGTTTAAGCTCCCTTTGCTTGTAATAGCTATAGGGTTGCCCACAAGAGAATTTCCATCGCACGTGCCATTACTAGTAGGACAAGCAAGAGGGTATGCGTGCCTAATAGTCTCGGTGAACTGTGAGCCTATTCACTATATGTGACGCCATACAGAGCAGGACACTTGTACAGTACTCACGGCATGAAAAGCGAAAATTTACGAGTAAGTAATATGCGCACTTTCGTTTTCAGCGTCTCCAGTTTGTCTTCTATAGGCTCAGTTTTGACTCGGTACACCTATATCTGAGCCAATAGCATACGCCTAAGGCTCAGATTTGCAGCGATGCGACGTGTTTATCATGATCCACTGCTGACAGTAGTCGCTTTATTGAAAAATCAAATAAACAATGAGATGGCACGTTTCGATCTGTGAGTATTGTGCGTTAGCCGTAAGAGTGTAAGATTGAGGTAGCACACAAACGAAAATTCGAGATTGAAATACGCAGGTATATAGTCAGGTCTTCAGCATTGCTGAAACCATAATTGAAATTAAACGAATCAGTTCATGAAAACATTGCCCTTCTCGTTTCGAGTAGATGTTTGATGTTTTTTTCTTTATTAAAGAACCTGCAATGTCTTTATATAGCATTTTGCATGCAAAATTGTTAAAGGGAGATAATTTGATGGTTTCGTTTACGCCTGACATGAAGTCACTGATGTCCCTCAATGGTTGTCGGAACGTGCCGGAGAAAATTAGGTAAATCTTTTCATGGGGCCGGGACTTCGGCCTAACTCGAGAATGCATAACTCTTTTATTTGAACAAACTTTTGTTCTACAAAGGAAACGGGATAGTATAATTGATTCAAGCTGTATACCATTACTGGCGAGAACAGCCGTCGGTCGTTGATTATGATATGATCAGCAATGAAGCACGTCGACCTTTTACACCTGCGGAATTGAAGACTCTATTGTTATCTTTGATGACAGGGTTAGTTCCGGAACAAACTATTTCAATCGCGTGCGGTGTACACTCTTCTTGGAAGACTCTAAAACAACCTGGAAAGTTCGTAGGCACTCGGGCGAGGTCAGTGCAAGTCAGTGGTTATATGTGTAACCGACCATTTACATAAAAAATTACAGCATCTTCCGCTAAAGGGAACCATGTGTAGATGCGAATCAGCTGGCGCTAACGTTTAAACTAGCGGTGACGTTGACGCTGGCGTTCATCGCGTCGTTGCGCAGGAGAGAAAAATGCTGAGGCGCAAACCACGCAGTAATCTACAGTGTTTCCTACTGGAACATGCTCATCACCGCTAATGGCCAATGAAAGACAGACGTTTCTAATTAGACAAAGACCTGCAGTCCGCTTATGCTAACCCGCACGCTACGAATTTGTATTGTTCAATGCACTGGAGAAATGTCCCACCAGCACTATCTTGGAGGTGAAGATTAAGTGGCTATACATAGCGGGTGGCCATTGAATGGTTGTGCAGCGCGAGCAGCAGGTATTTCAATCAATTTAGTAGGGATGGCTTTGTGCTCTCCCATAGTAGAGCACCCAGTACTCTAAATCGTTATCTACTTTTTATAAACACAAAGTCACTGCCAAGCGCGGCCTGCGTCAGCGTTGCGTGGCGAAAGAGGGCAGAGGGGGAGGTGTGGGAGATAAGAGAGGAAGGGGAAGCGCATGCGCAATGGAGGTGTCAACGGCGTGGGGACGAATGCTTAGAGAAGAGAGAGGGAGGAGCGAGCTTAGCCAAGCAGATGTTATCTGCGTCAGCGTTGCGAGGTGAGCGAGGGGGAGCAAAGGAGAGGAGATCGAGGGTGGGGATGCGCAGTAAGGGTGGTCACGCCACACACCGGATTGATCTCGACCATAAAAAGATGCTTTGCATTCTAAAACAGTAAGAGAACCGCAAGCGGCATTATGTTGAAGAAAAACAGGTGGTGCGAGGGGTCCGGCAGATGGGAGAGCGTGTACGCTGTTTTACTTGGGGCAGAAGTTTACATCAATGCTTTCATACTCGCGGGAAACTTCGAAGTTGTTCTATTAGGGGCATCACATCGTCATGCGTTGCCGAGGAGCCGTATATAGCAAGAAAGGTGATCACTAAGCGTCTTCTTGTTTTTTATCCCATTCCATTCTATGGCGCCTTAAGGTGACCTTGAGTCAAGAGCTTACGCTGTTATCCGCGAGGTCAAAATTGACATACAGGCAGTCAACCCAAAATCCTTAAAGAGGCCCTGCAACGATTTTGCGCATGGTCACAAAACACTGCTGATCGGTAGTCAAGGCTCCTTAAAACACGTGAGCCAAATATTATAGTCACACGTAGGGTAGAATTCACAGAATATTCTGAAAGTGAGCTAAAATGGCTTTCTGTTTTCTCGACAAATGACGTTGTAAGTGCAGAGGTCACTCGTCACAGCCATTATATTACCAACTGGCTAATTTGAGCATGGCGCGCTTGCCCCGCCGCTGTGGTCTAGTGGCTAAGGTACTTAGCTGCTGACCCGCAGGACGCGGGTTCGAATCCCGGCTGCGGCGGCTGCATTTCAGAAGGAGGCGGAAATGTTATAGGCCCGTGTGTTCAGATTTGGGTGCATGTTGAAGAATCCCAGGTGGTCGAAATTTCCGGAGCCCTCCACTACGGCGTCTCTCATAATCATATGGTGGTTTTGGGACGTTACACCCCCCATATCAATCAAAGCATGGCGCGCTCAGTTGTTACCTGGGCCGCCGCGGGAGGCCGCGACTTGTCCACGCGTGCGCGCGCGATCCCCCTGGAAAGCCGTGTATTCGAAAAAAAAAAAAAGAAAGACAAAGTGCTCAAGGTTACGAGGCACGCGTGACGCGCTTATTTTCTTTCCCCGTGCTACCTCTCCCTGTGTAGCTTTTGGCGCTTTCTTCGGGACCAGTGTTGCGGATTGGGCACCTTCTTTTCATTCCAATTCCTTTCCGGGGAATTGCGACTTGCCGTGATTCTGTTCTTTTCAATTCCTCGAAATAAAAAAAAAACTTTGTCTATTCCCACTCCAGGAATAACCAGACAGGTCAATTCCATTACTACAATTCCTCAACGGAAGAAAGGTATATCGTGATAGATCTACCGAGCCCATAATCATTTTAGTGTATTGAAGGAAAGACAATGGTGTCGAGAAGCCATGTCACAGCAACAACATAAAGCTGATGTCATCAGATGCATAAGAATGGAAAAACTACGCTAAACTCAGGGAACTGCAAAAGCCACAAAACGTAGAAATAAGAAAAAGCAGAGCAGTAGAAACAAAAAACAGAGGATCTGCTTTTTCCGATTTCAACGTCTTGTGGCTTTCTTAGTTTACTAAGTATGTACCAACTTGCCAAACAAGCAACTCTTCTACACGCTAAACTCGTTACCACAGTCGGATGATAGTAGCTGGGTGACTTATCTCGTGCAGTACAACCACACAACTAGTTCCCGTAGGGGCGGTTCTCCCGCTACCTGTCATATTTTAATGGTCAGCGCAATCTTTCTTTCTCTTTCTTATGTGATTCTTACAGAGAAAAGTGAGTCCCGTAACTGTCTGCATCAGAGTGCGACACCTCAACAGTAGCTCACGAGGGTTGGGGGTAAAGTTTCAGTGGCTACCTGGCCATTGTGATTGGGATTAAAATGATAGTGTTTAAAGGTAAAGGGATAGAGAGAGGAAGGAAAGAGCGAGGCACAGGGACAGCGAACGACAGAAAACGACGGAAGTAAAGCCAATATAGGAAAGATGGACACTGTCGCAGGAGTGTGAGGGTGGGGCACCACTCAGGGAGCGCTCTTGTCGGCGTCAGGAGATGGCGTCTATAGGGCGAGCCCAATCAGCCAGAGCTGCACTGTCGTCGGAGATCGCGGGGCCACAACCGATCGCCACGAAATCCAGAGAGCGAGCCCACACTTTTAAAAAAAGGGGGCAACAGTTGGCAACGCATGCATTTACTTGTTTTGAGCGTATTTTACTACCTCCGCGACATTTCTTTACTATAGCCAGCAACTAGCGAAGCTTGAAAGTTTTGCCGTTGCTAACCAGGAATGCTTTCTTGGCCGTTTTAAGTAGGTAACTAAGCCACTTACATTGCCAGATTTCTCGTAAACACCACCGTATATCTTGCAGTAATCGTGACACTCTTAAGAAAAATTTAGACCAATAATAATTTTGTCTATTACAAAGGAGTGAAAATTTCGGGCTAAGTGAACACAAACATTTATAGAAGGGCAGACAATCACGTGTACAAAACATCCATTATTTTTCTGAATTCTATGGCTTCTATCCAGTACTAAGAGCACTATTACAAGGAAGAAGCATAAATATCCTTAAAACAGATACTACAGTATACGCTGCCGGTTAAGTCTTGATATTATACGTGCGTGATTGCGTGTATGTCCTCGTCTGTTATTTGTTTATGCCTCTATGTATGCTGCTGTGATGCCTACTTGTGGTAATTGCAAGTAATTAGTCGCCACTAATCATTCTACGTGGACAATTGCACTTCACTTATTATCTATACTATATATACTTTTGTAATTGAATTATCTTCATGTGGCACTATTCATGCACATATCAATGTCCGTTAACTAAAACTTGGTAATGTATTAATTATTAAAATCTGCATTATTCACAAACTACTTTGCAAACTAGCAAGTTTCACTAATCAGCATTTTGCTATGCCTTCGCTAACTTGGAGGTGAGTGCTATTTGTGGCAACTGAATGGTTAGTGTTCAGTTAGTGAAAAAGCAGGCCTTTTTTTTTAAAAAGTGCATGTTTAAACGAATGACGTTTTAATATTGCTTAAGCTTAAATGCGTTAATGCTAAAATGATGACTTAGCGAATCACCGCGTAGGAATTCAGGGAGGTGCCGCCTTGGTTACGTGGGATCGCCTACTTTGGCTGGCTACCCGAACCAATGCTTTCATCAGTCTATTGTATCTCTCTAAGAAGGTTCATCTTGTACAACAGTTCATCGCACACGCGGTTGACGCAGCAGGCAGTTCATCGTGTAAGAATCTATGCCACGCTGACCTAAAGACATTTGCGATAAATGTTCAGGTGAATGCGCGTAGGCAGGGCGAAGAGTATTGACAAAAAAAGGGACGGGGGCAACACTGCGCGCAAGCCGGCATACGAAAGCTTGCAGTAAACACAAGCATTGCACCAGCGTCAATACGCATCTCCACTTAGAGAAGCACTGTTTTGAATATGCATGCAAGTACCCGAATGGTGGCAGAAACAAAAGCAAAGTGAAGGATGGGGAGACAGCAGGCGGCCGGGCTGCACCGAGAGGGAAAACATCACAAATTCTAAGGAGGGCTTGCTGCTACCGTGTAGTTCCGCAAGACGGATACCATGGCGTAGAGCCATGGTTACGCGAATAAAATATTCGGGGCAACACAGTTGAGCACAAAACTCTAGTAGGTGTGTTGCTTATAAACGTCTCATATGCTAGTAATCAAGCAGGCCTTTTTAAGTCACTGCTTTATTATCGAATTCGAGGGTCGGACTTACTAATGTTTGAAGTTCGAAAAACAGCACCTCGATGAAAATGCGCTCTGTTTTCGGAGAAAGACGTAATTCCATTCCCAATTCATTTCGTGGAAAATGCACCTAATTTCATTCCCATTCCATTCCTCCAAGCTCTGTCGCCATTCCATTCCCACACCATTCCGGGGTCACGAAAGTGTGGAATGATGCCGAATTCATTCCAATTCCAGAGTGGCAAATCCACTACACTGTTCGGGACGATAGATGAAAGAATGAAATTGCAGCGTGCGACAATTCTTGTTGATTCCACTCTTACTGGACGGATTCTAAAATTTTCTGCGACGGTGAATTCGTGAGGCAATAAGCTCGTTCAGTGAATATATTCTATGGCTACGTGGAAAACTGTTGCGGGGCCTCTTCAAGAAGAAAATACCACGTACTTCTTGGGTCGCATTCCATTATAACCCCCTTTTCAGTATAATTGATGATGGTTATTAGAGCAATTATTTATACTTCAGCTGTAACCGTGTTCTGGGATCTTGGTCTAATTTAAGAGCCATTAATCTCGGGATAATAGCGAGTTATCCTTGTTCAAATGTTATCAGTGTGAATGGTTTGTAACGCGCTCTGTATAAGGTTACGTTGTTTTCACAACTTAAGAGCACCGCCATAGATTATCTAAGGCCTCTTCATTCTGGAGGGTGCAGTTTCCCGTTATTTCAGATCTCTGATCGAACGAGCTTGAATACTTTGACTCATTGATGTGTGGGGTTCAATGCTTTAAAACCAACACATGATTATGAGAGACACCAGAGTGGAGGGCTCCGGAAATTTCTATAACCTGGGGTTATTCAACGTGCACCTAAATCTGAGCCCACTGACTTAAAGCATTTTCGCGTCCATCGAAAATGAAGCCGCCTCAGCCGGGATTCGATTACACGACCAGCAGGTCAGCTGCCGGATGCCTTAGCCACTGGACCACCACGGCGGGGTGAGCTTGAATACTTGAATGGAGCTGTTGAGAAGCCGCAACAGCGAAATAAAACAAACAAAACTTTCATTGGAAACTCTGACACCCGTTTGCATGGGCATTGTCTGCGACACAGAGTGACGAGAACAAAGTCTTGATGCTTTTTCACTGATTGGCAAATCCTAAGACGTGGAACAGAAATACGGTTAGAAGCCTTTTTTCTATTCATTAGAATTTTTTCTTAAAGCGTCCATTCAATAACGCCTTACTAATGCTCCTGAGCCCTTTCTAAATAGGATTACCTCATTCCTTCCTGTAATCTGATGGACGTAACAATAAACAAGCGCAACATTCTAGACGGCAACGATCACAACAAATGCAAGTGCTGCTCTCTTACGCGTTTGATCTGCTTCTTTAGTATTTTTTTCTTTTTTTCGAGCTATGTTAAGTTTTCCCCTTAGATCCATAGTTTAAAGAGCGAAGACATTCGGGAATGTGCCTGGTTAACCTCCATGCCTTGCCTCTTGTTGTTCTTCCTTCCTTCATTTTCACACACACTGTTCCTTTATTTGTCCCGATGGGTCATGCCATTAGCCCTCGTTACAACTGGAGCGAATATGTGTCGCGCTTCTTTCGTCACATTCATTATCTCTACAAAAAGGGCAGCCGACCTCGATATTGCGCGAAAGATGACAGAAAAGCACCTTTATTGAAATCAGGTCCCGTCAGGGACCTCAAGATACGAACTCCGAGACTTGATGCCTCCAACTCCAAGACGTCTCCGTTCTCAGGCGGCTTGCCCTCGCGGGCTCAAAAATACCTGCCGCAACCTGGCGGCCCAAGCTGTCGTTCGATTATTCCTTTCCCTCCGTCGCCGTGTGGCACGTGCCTTGTTATTTTTTCTCTCGCGCAACGACGCCGACGGCGGCGCTCCGCGGCACAACCCGCTGAACCTCGAGCCCAGCGCGAAGAGCGCCCGCGTGGAGTGCCGACACCGCACGACAGAGCGAACTGCCGAACGCCGACAGGGGCCGATCGGCTTTTAAACCCACGGGGCAGAGCCGTATTGGCTGGCGCCGGAGCTGACGTCGCCGCGACGGCAGCCGAGCGCGAGCGCACGCACGAACGTACACACCTTGCTTGCCGCCGGCGCGTTGGCTGTCGTGTCTGCAGGATCTGCGCGCGAGCCGCGCGACGCAGAGCAGCCTCCCCGTATGTGTGATACATGCCGTAGCCATAGTCGTCGGCGCGGACTGTACCGTTTTATTTTTCTCCTCGCCGCCGCCGTCCTTTTCGCGTCGTTATCTTGAAAGAAGGAACAAGAGGAGAGGAGGCGCGGGGCCCGAACCTTCCCTTGCCCCTTTGTGTGTGCCGCTCGTTGCTGCTGCATCGCATCATCGTCGTCGCATCGACGTGGAACGAACGAGTCAGACCGCCCAGACGTCCAGCGGCCGATTTCTTGTTTTTCCCTTGCCGCCAAACGAAACCAAGGCGACGAGGATTATTTTTTATGTTGGTTTTGTTCTCCTTCGACGACGCTCACGAGCTTCGAGACAAGACTCGAGTCGTCACCGCTCCGCTGCATATACACACGTGCTTGTGTCGTGTCGTGTCGCGTCGCACTCGACCTCGACGTCGATTCGAGACACCACCGAGTCGTCATCACTGGCTCCGCGATCGAACCTCCTTCGGCGATTGTGTAAACCGACGAGGATTCTGCGAAACAGTGCTGGGGTGTGCATGGCTTTGCCGGCGTGTAAGTAAGTCTTCAAAAAGACGCACCGGGTGATTGTTGTGTGTTTTGGAACGACTTCGAAGACACGGCTGCAAGCGTCCGCGGCGACGCAAGTGCGCGAGTGCCTTTGTGCGTGCCAAGGTTCATATTTTGCTTAGTTTTGAGTGGTCGTGTTGCCGCGCTGGTGACTCGTGATGAGGCGAAAGCCGGGAGGGAACTCCGTGTTGCTGTGAGTCGTGGTTTGGAGGGATCGCCTAAAAGAAGGAACGAACAGAGGCACGCCATTCGCAAGAGAAACAAGAAGCCAGGGGAAAAAAAGAAAACGTAGAAGAGGCGGAAGGAAGCACGTTCAGGTATGCACACTGGGTGGTGTTTTGCGCGAAGGAAACGTGCCATTTACTTCTTCCACAACGTGTAACCTCTGTACGCGGCGCAAAACACGACGCGCAGCACGTTTGGTCGGCGGTATCTTCATTACAACGCGCGATGCCTTGCTTGCAAGCAAGCCGGCGGCAGCAGCAAGGCTTGTTCGCATCTTCGCGAGCCCAGCTGTTGCTGCATTGTCTCTTTTCTTCTCCTCCATCTGTCTTACTCCTCTTTATTTCTCTCTCCATCTCTCTGTTACTTTTCTTCCTTCTCAAGCGCCCTTTTTTCTTTCCGTTGTCTTGTTCCGGGAATGCGGCGAAGCGAGTACTGCCGGCATTTCGCTCGGGTCAGCCGGTGCGCCGATAAAAACAGCGGCGCGATCAGCGCTGCCTGCGTATTGCAGGATGCATACCCTCGACTCTCACACCCGTAGGGCCATCTGAAGTCAGAACGTTTTTTTTTCTTTCTTGCTTCTTTATATAGACGGCTTTTATGTCACAGCTGCGTCTCGCTATTCTTAACACTCCGTTAGTCGGAAAACTTGACGCGTGTTCACGGGCGGCTTAGTTCATACATGCAACCTTATTTTCTTTAAAGCCAGCGTGACAATGACAAGCTGCGTTTGCTGTGCCCTTCACTCGTCCAGTTCTTGTGGCCCGGGTATACAGACCAAGGCCTAGCTATCGATCTAGGCTAACATAACGAAATCATAGCGCCTTTTCAGCTTATGTCCCTATGTGTTCCTTATGAACTCACTTTCCGACGGTCGTGGACGTCATGTTTTCGTAAGCTCCTCCGTGAAAGCTTGTTTCACCGCAGCGATAGGGCTTTTTTTTTTTTTTTTATCCGTCGGCGGCACTCCGCGTAGTTCCACGTACACTCAACGATGGCGCCGCTGCTTGGGGTTGATAAGCAGGGTTGGCTGTCGAAGTGCACTGGGCTATATAGACGAGTTCTGGCCGATTACATTCTCTGAAGCCATGCTCATTCCAAATCCGGGCCCCACCGTTCTCGGGACACTCCCTGCACGATGGCGCACCACGCGCCTGATTTTTGCGAGGGCGGTGAAAGAAGACACCTGTCGCTGGAGCAAGTGCAGGTATAGACGACATGGCGCTTTTTCCTATTTCCCGAGTGATCCTCTTTCAGGGCCGTAGCAGTACGTCGTCGATATCCTCTTACACTTACGCGCGCGCGCGATTTCTTTTCCCCCCGTTAAGATGCTCTCAGCAATCGCTCTTCCGAGTGTGGCGCCTCGAAGCGGGCGCAAATGCGCGCGGCGGCGGCGGAACACTGCTATCGGCGCCAGTTGTTTTCCGCCCCGAGTACACGGTTCGAGTGGCTGCTACGATTGCTCTTTCTCGTCGCCGCGATTTGGTCGTTCCCGTTATTTTCTCTCGCAATCTCTGCTGCTAACAGATAAGGCGCGCTTATCGATTCCTTCCCCGCAGTGACTGCGTGCTCTCCGTGGGCGTACCCGTGGCTTTCACTGTGGAGTCTTTGGGTGTGAAGGTGGGGGTCTTGCATTTTTCAAGCATGAATCGCACCGACGCAGATCTTGGAGAGCGTCCGTACCTTCGCGAAGGGTGGTAGGTTCTTCAAACGACAGTCGGGATTCGGTTCTGCCGTGATCATCGCCTCCCTCTTGCATGTTATCGTGTTGCGATTCATCCGGTACTTGTTGGCTGCCACGTTTCCTTGTACTTCTCTCGGAGCGGTGATATTCGCTATTTCAGAGATATCACGAGGACGTCGTCACCCTGTTTTGCGACCGCTGTGGTAGCATTCCATGTTACGTGTCGCGCTGCTCGAGGTCGCGTGTTCGATTCCCGGCAAAGGTGGTCTCGTTTTGTGTAGGGTGAAGAGCGCAGAGCACCATTGTACTTTGATATATAAGCGCGCGCCTGAGAAGTCTGGGTGGTCGAAATGAACCCACAGTTCAACGCGACCGCGAGCCGATATTTCATTTGTGCGTGAAACCCCATAAGATAACCTTGCTTGACTCGCAGCAAGCGCCATTGTTTTCGATGCTTGAACACTGACGAAAACTCGACGGAGATGACCGCTGTGATCGTGACTGCTTAGCGCGCGAAGGCTCTCGCCTTGAATGCAGCGTCGGCTATTGCTTAGTGATTAATTCTCAGTGGCTCAGCCGCTACTGCTTAGCCATGACAACGGGTTGGTTATGTAATAGCCGCCGCTGTACTCGAATAGTGCTTGTAAGATAACCTTCTTAGAATATGTGGGCTTTAGCGTCCCAAAATTTTGGGATGCTAAATGTGGAGTGCTCCGGAAATTTCCAACGTCCTGCGTGCCTTCACGTGGGTTGACATCTCGCACATCACACGGGCCGGGCCTCTACCAGTTTGCGTCAATAGAAATGCGACTACTGCGGTCAGTATCGAAACCGTTTCCGTCAATTCAGCAGCCGAGAACCATAATTGATGCACCACCGAGGCGGTCACTATGGGGCCCATACGAAGGAGTAAGACATATATTAGAGCGTACTGCTTGTACAAATGAGTCAATTGAAAGATAGCCCTCGTGGTTAGGCCCAGTGGTTCATCACTCACGATAATGATAGGCTTCAGACTTTTTTATCGTCTCTTTTTATAAGTGTTCTAATTGGGACGTGTGGCCTTTTGGAGGGAGTATATGAAGATATACGGCTCAGAGTGTTATATCGATTTATGACGACATCACATTCTATGGATGCTTCTTTTTTTGTTTTCTTTTCGCCCCACTGAAGCCTCATGTTTATTCTTGGCCGTGTTTGTACAGGACGTGCCGGCCGCGCGGGCGTGTTTGTAAATCGTTATTGGAGTCCTGGTTCCTCGCTTTCAGCGAAACATTTCGTCAGGCCCATTCATAAACACGACTCGCAGAATTTCGATGCCTGCCCTCTTCTCCCGCTTTCGGCGACGTCGCGTGGGTGCGTTATTTGCATGAAGAGCGATGCCAGAAAACTGAATGGTGGCACAGAAACAGGTCAGCGTAAAATTCGAAAGACGTGAGGAGGAGAAGTGGCAAAATTAGTACCGACAGCAATTGAAGTAAGTTACCAACTACTCTAAGTAAAATGTGAAAAAAAAAATGTAATTACATGCATTACAAGTGGTAGCTGATTGAAAGCAATGACGTTGCAGATTATACCTTTGAAAAGTAAGGAAACGACCTTGAAATTATTTCAATGAAATCTATTCAAGCGACGTTGCTGAAAACCTTCACTTCGAACACTAGGAGGGGTCTATGTGGGTCAGCCTCACTACCACACTAGTAGTGTGGCACTCAGATTAACTGGTCTTTGTAATTCGCTTTCACATTCTGGCCAATTCTGACTCACATTCTGACTTTTTAAGCCGTAGGCGTGGCCATGCAGACACCAAGCGAGCGGACTCACTTGGCATGTGTATAGGAACAAGTGGCAAGGGGACGTATTGCGTCACTGCGGGCTAAAGGAAGCAAAATATAAAATATTGGCAGGATGACCGGATGCGCGCGCACATATTGTCCGAGGCGCGATTTGAACTTCAGTCGCCGTGAATCATGCCGTGAAAGAAGCGCACATGCTGTACACGTTATGCAATTGTTTCTAAAGAATTGGGGAGTAATTTTATTATTTTCTCAATATTACTATCTAGTAGTAATTTCACAACTCATTAGAGTGGTATCTATTCTAATTAAGGTAGTGTCATTATTTTGATTTTACTACCACCACGTGTGATAGAGCATACGCTTTTCCCACATGTTACACACGCTGAAAGCGATATTGCACCTATGCACCACGGGGGTCTCATTTTGCTTAAGTGCTGGCCCGAAGGTGGCGGGTTCGATTTCCAGACGTGGCGGCCGCATTTTACGCTTCAGGCCCGTGTCCTGAGATTTATGTGAACGTTAAAGAACCCCAGGCGGTTGAAATTTCCGGTACCTTCAACTGCGGCGTCCCTCGTAATCACATCGTGGTTTTCTGACATAAAAAAGCCCCCACCACTAATAACTTCTTGCGCCCCTTAGTGAGTCCTTTCCAGCCAACAATGATAATAGTCTTGTCTGCGTTTCTTTTCTTGAAAGCTTCGTGCTTGCCACGTTCCTATGACGATTACCGGGTCAAGCTGATAGCGATCAAGTGAAGTTGTTGACCTGGAAAGAACAGGTGCGTGGTGATAACGCAAGAAAAGTGAACGTAAGATAGCTGCCGCGATTACTGTTGTGAAACCGAAAAGAAATCAAAGCATATCAATGGAGGGAACGATGATGAGTGCGGTGAAGCGTTAGTTCGTACGTCCGCCCGCCCGTCGATTTGTGTCTGTCTGTCCGTCCGTCGGCCCGTCCGTCCGTCCGTTCGCTGCTATCGCACTGAAGCACACATCGGGCGGATGGACGGACGCTTCCCCCCACTCATTGTCATTCACTCCGCAAATATGCTTTGAAAATCACTAACGCCATCTAGTGATAATATTTTCAAGGACATAAACACACAACACCATCTAGCGAGCAATTCATAAACTAGAGGTGGCTACATACATACTACACAAAAAACTGAGGAGGGCGTGACCCAGATGCTAAGGAGCTTGGCTTCTAAGATGCCTAGTCTACGCCTGCTTGGGTGTTGGAGCTGCATAATGCGAAAATATCACCGTTCAAAAGCCCTCACCATTTTTTTTCACACTGTTCGATGATAAGAACAGAAGAAAGTAAGAATGGCAATAGAACTTGAAAACCGCAACTAAAACGTTTCTACCATAGTCGATTCTCTATATATGGGTGGCGAAGTAGAACGGCTAAAGGTCGACCTAAAAAGTTTGCACATGCTAAAAATTTCGTGATGGTAATATTCACGAACGACATGCTTCTGCTGTCAAATTATGTATTGAATATTATATGATTTATATACATGTAGCATGTAAGTGTTACATGAAGTCAGTTTTGTAAAGAGCCGAGGCTCATTAGCATTCTTTGACACAGGCGTGAAGAGTCATTGTCAAATGGACACCTGGTGTACTGTGAATCTTGGTAATTGCGAACCAAGTGCTTTCACTTCTCTGGTTCGAAGTGACGATAACATCAATAAAAGGAAGGAAGAAAAGAGAACTAGCGCACTCTTCACGGCGTAATTTCCGTCACTGCAGAGAGGGAAATGACGTCGAAAAGCTTTACATAACCTAAGCGTGCTGTTTGCGCCGGCATATATTCTTTCAAAAACAGGCAGACCCAGCGAAGTTACGCAGAAAACGCACTTCAGCTTCACCGAGGCAATAATTTCGTTCAAAAGAATGAGTGGAAGGAACCAATTTTTATCGGCTGATGTGAGTGATGTTTTTGCATTCTCTGAGAAACTTAGTGCCTGTACAAGTGCTCTCGCGCAGCCGAGTGATTAGGAACACTCCTCATTTTCGACGAGGCTTGTTATAGAGCTAACGTGGTTGCTTGGGCGAGTTGGTAGGATATGATTCACATAAAAAACGGCGCCAATAGGCTCTAATAGCTTATTGGCTCTAATAGCATGTTTGAAGTCTAGTATAGACTTTATTAGACTCTAATAGGTCATGTTTGAAGTCTATTATAGATTTTTTAAAGCAAAAAGTGCCACCTTTTACACCATTTCTCCGAGCATAAAAGAAACGTAGAACGTAGAACAGAAACGCAGAACAGTGTAAATGCGTGAAAACATGAAAGAGGCTTTTGCGGCATTGCCAAACAATGCACATCATGCATAGCAAAGGCAACCAGGAAGTGTTAACAGTGAAGAATGGGTGGAAAGGGGGGGGGGGGGGCGTCAGTCGTGTGTGTCATTGTCCCGAGTGCGTCTGTTTCGGCACTGCTGGGTTGTCTAGTCTTCGAAGCGCTGTGCGCAGCCCTTGCCCTTTCCGTCGCTATATGATGCGTACAAAGACCACAGATGCCTCGATATTTGTCACGACATCTAGTAATGTCAGCCATTGCACACACACAAGTACGTGTTTCGAATTATACTTCATTAAACCGCATTTCGCGCGCACACTGTTCATGGTGTCTATCGTAAGAGAGAGAAATAAACTTTATTCTCACCAGACTCTTCGTATTATAGCCCTTAAGGTGAGAAGAGAGAGAATTATTTTAATGGGGAGCTAGAAAGGTT
Organism: Rhipicephalus microplus; assembly: GCF_043290135.1. Classification (NCBI taxonomy): domain Eukaryota; kingdom Metazoa; phylum Arthropoda; class Arachnida; order Ixodida; family Ixodidae; genus Rhipicephalus; species Rhipicephalus microplus. The sequence continues at coordinate 67,261,347 of NC_134702.1, read as the reverse complement.
TGCCTGGTTCTTCACCTGACAGGCTACTCCAGGTGCTGGGTGATGACAATTATATATACAATGATAAACGCACAACACATACAGTTACATAAACGCATGACAGTCACATAACACCTACAGTCACTCACATGCTCTGCACTAGTTACAATGTTTCGTTCAAGCCTGTGACCCGTAATAATGTCAGTAGCGCTTTTGTGGAGTCTAACGCACTGGAGCTGTTCTGCCATGGGTCTAGAATATTTTTAAACTCCAAGTTTGTGTCCTGTTGTATTTTTAAGGCCAGCTTCAGAGACTGTCTATCTGATGCGTATATCATGCACTCACAGAGGACATGATTGATGTCTTCAACGACATTACATTGTGCACAGAATGCTGAGTCGGACAGTCCAATTTTGTTCCTGAAGCCATTCGTATATATGACGTTTAATCGGATGCGGTGTAAACACGTTTCATCTGGCATGTTGACATTTCGCGGCATCCTGAAGTGACAGGATGGATCGATCTTGTACAGAGGCCTGTACTGTTGGCTAGGGTCTGTCCAGAGGGATCGCTGGAGACGCCAGGCGCCGCCACTAGCGTTGCTGCGTCTTGCCTCGACAAATGTATCTCGATGATTTCTGCTGAAGTGTCATGTCCAGTGTCATGTCCTTAGTAACGTTTGTCCAGGTAGCCATGGCTCGCTGCCGCAGTCCAAGCCCTGTTTACCAATCGTAGCTGGTTGTCAGGGCCTTGCGCCACCAACAGAGCACCCACAAAACTTTGAAAGGTATAGCATTGTGCGTTATATATATATATATATATATATATATATATATATATATATATATATATATATATATATATATATATATATATATATATATATATATATATATATATATATATATATATATATATATATATATGTGTGTGTGTGTGTGTGTGTGTGTGTGTGTGTGTGTGTGTGTGTGTGTGTGTGTGTGTGTGTGTGTGACGCTATGATGTTTTGGTGACGTGGCCTGGCTCATACGCCATGTTTATTCCGTTCTGCCTTCTTCCATCTCTGCTTCTACAAACCATCCATCCCATCATATGTCACATGATTCCCCCTCCCCCTGAAAGAAGGCATGAGTTACAACTTACAAACAAGACAAAGTAAGCAAGGAGTGGCTTAGAAGTCACCAATATCAAAATAAAGAGGTAGTTTCACACATTTTTAAATGCACGCGTTGTCTTCTTCGTCGCTAAGACTTGAGGGGAGAGTGCAGCAGTCTGGTGATATAAATAAGAGATCTGATGGTCGAGGCTGATGGTTGCGTCCTGGATAACACAAGAATGCTTTGGACGTGGAGATAGCGGAAATTGCAGCCGGCATTCTTGTGAAGAACAAACGAGGTTCGAACACCTTGAAGAATCGACAGTTCGGATATCGTAGGCTTTGAATTCTTCGTCGTGGCACAGGCCGTGCAGGCAGCTTGCATGCGTGCGCGTTGATCGAGGTTCATTGGCCGCTGCCTGTGTTTCTGCCGAATACAAGGGGTGCTTTTGTGGCTTTTGGAGATTTTTCTATGGCGATGTCGCAGATGTTTTGATTGAAGGCACATTCTTGATCTTTGATGGAGAATGTATCCACGACGATGGGCCTTTTTGTAACGTTCTTTAAGCCTTATGAGTGGTTTCGATGGAGTTTTCTTTCGTCGTTGACAATGTTGAAGTATATATACGTTGTCGCTGTAGTTTCTTGGTTCCGTCAACTTGCTTGTGGTGTGACATTGATCGTGGTGCGCCATGCGTCTTAGTGAGTCCTCCACAGGCTTCTACGACGCCAACCAATGCAACTGTTGCCGGCGCAAGACAATGTGGCGGGTTTGGTGCACTTGAATCTTCTGTATTTATAAACCGTTCATTGTTGGTGGTTACCTGAAGAGTACTTATGTCATCAGAAGTCGCACCTGCGGTTTTGTTTTCATTATAGGCAGTGAGGTTGTATACTGTATTCACGTCGCTTCGATCTTGTGATTGATGAACACTCGACGCTTCTGCAGAACAATTTTCTTCACAAGATGCTGATTTTGAATGCTTCTGATTTTGTGAAACTACTGAGCTGAATACTTTGAACAAATGAGATTTCTGTGAACATTCGTTGTCTGATTTGGTTTCGTGCAGATTTACTAACTCGTCATGCGTAAATGCTACGACCTCGTGAGGTGCTTCATCAGATTTATCAGTAAAGTTGATGACAGGAGATGGAACTGCTGAGCTGAATACTTTGAACAAATGATGTTTCTGTGAACATTCGTTGTCTCGTTTGGTTTCATGCTGATTTACAAACTCGTCATGCGTAAATGCCGTCACGCGTCCGAAGCCGTGTGGGCCATGTGTGCGACACGAAGCATCAAGTGATTCGGGTTGTTCAGTAATACCTGAAGTGTTATGGTGCCGTAAATACATTAGAAATGCGGATTTTATTGCCCGGGAAAAATCCAACCGTAAGTTCGGTCTTTTGGCAAAATGGTCGACAATCCTATCGGCATACTGTGGCATTACCTTCTCTGCTGCGACGTGCAAGTGCCTAGTTGGTGTTGTGATGCGTGAAGTGAATTCGGACGAGTCATATGATGGTACAATGGTGGAATATGTACTCTGAAGTCTTGTTTGGGAAATACGCTTGCTGCGGGAAGACTTCGCGTAACTGTGATGGTTGATTTTAAAAGCCTTCAGCTGATTAGGTATGGACAGGTCTTCATCGCATTCTTTGAAACGGGTGATCATTTCTTCTTTGATCTTTTTCCAAGACTCATCGTTCTAGAAGATGTGGGTGAGGTAAAATTTGAATGCCTCACCTGAGATGTAGTCAGTGAAGTTTGTGATCATCTCCCGTTCCGACCAAGATGCAGCGGTAGCGTGGAGCTCGAACAGGTCGAACCAGTCCTGTACAGGTCCATCGTCCGCTGCTCCGGTGTACTTGGGGATGGGAAGGTCAGTAGATGCTTCTGACATGAAGCTGGTCGATGCGTAATGCTAGGCGCTTGCACGGTAGTCCATGTATGCTCAGGGTGTCATGCGGAGAACTGCGTAGATGATGAGCGACTGATGAAGGGGCAGGCAGGTCTGCATCCTGTCGACTCGTGTGACGCTATGATGTGTTGGCGACGTGGCCTGGCTCATACGCCATGTTTATTCCGTTCTGCCTTCTTCCTTCTCTGCTTCTACAAACCATCCATCCCATCATATATATATATATATATATATATATATATATACGCTACGAAGATTGGGTGACATATATATATATATATATATATATATATATATATATATATATATATATATATATATATATATATATATATATATATATATATATATATACGCTACGAAGATTGGGTGACGTGGCCTGGCTCGTATCTCATTTTATTTCATTCTAACTTCTTCATCAGCCTTTACCATGAGTCACTGCCCTCGTACGTCGCAGGATTCCCCCTCCATCCGAAAGTATGTGCTTGTTACAAGCAACAAAACACGAAGAATCCGAGTCTTTGAGCGAAAAATCTCCAAACATGAAGTAGTTCCTTGTGACAAGGCAGTTCCGTTAACTGGCACGCACAAACGAATTCACAGGAGTGGGTAGCACTCTGGTTACATCAGTGAGAACTCTGGTGGGCGAGGCTGGCTGTTGCGTTCGGGACAGCATAAGTATGCCCCGAGCATAGATACTGACGAAATAGCTGCCATTCTTGTGACGAATGGACGATGTTGGAAGGCTTCGCAATTTCGGTATATATATATATATATATATTTCTTTATTTCAAATATGCAATGCGTAATATTTTTTATTGTGCTAAGGCCCGTAACCTAGGTCTAAGCGGGGATGATGAGTACGCACAGATAAGAAAATGAAGTGCGTCAATAATGCTCTATGTGTCAAATGTTCTGGGCCTGTTCTCAAGATCTTTCGTGTATTCTTATTTGTTTTAAAAAAACTGGGCGGATCCACTACTTAGTACTGTTCTGTTCTGTTTTAACTGTTTTGCTGTGGAGAGGTTGAGGTGCCTATTGCCTCGGCTACTCCATATCACAAAGTTCTGCAGCGAAAAATAAAATAATAATACAGAACGTTACCCAAAAATAGTGTCCGCTTAGTCACCTCGCTGTCTCCCATCTCTCGCGTCACGTGCGGAACTCGGCAAAGGCTTCATATCTCTGTTTACTGTGCTTTACAGTCAACTTAAAATTTTCGAGTTCCCTTTAGTCCTTTTGAAACTCAAAAAAGACTAGCCGGTGCCAGTGAAGACGTAAAAATATCTGCTCTCCAATGTAACCATAAAAAGATTGCTTGCTGGTTTCAATTTTTTTATATATGAACTATTTGGCAAAATAATTGATGACTTAATCCCAAAAGAACGACACCTGTCAACGAGTGTTCATGCGTTTAGGAACCGTCAGAAAATCCCGCCATCACACTTGGTGCTGCCCCTCTTCAGCCCTATAGGCTCCTCTGTCAACTGGATGAAGAAAATGCGCATAAACAAGACCTTTCTGTAAAGGCACATCCCGTTCACGTGTGTACCCACCTCGCGAAAGATAGGAGTTACACTTAGTGCGTCACGTTCTATACAAGGCACTGCCTCCAGGGACGTCTACTTTGCAGCCGTGTCAACGCCCCGCAAAGCTTTTCTGTGTAGAATTCTTGCTCGTTCTTCGGCTAGAGAATGCACTTCATCTAGGAAGGGCCTCTTATGATGAACAATCCTGCGCGACCGCACGAGGGGCTGGGTTGACACGTTGTGAATCCAGCAATTAGAGAAACTGCGTGCTCATTATTAGGGTGCGCTGGAACAGCACACATCCATTACTTTCATGGCTAAGTTGCGATATTACCTTTTTCACACATTCTTTTACGCGCAATATTTTATTAGTGTCTTCCTATGATGTTCAATTGACGCAGTGCGTACTTCTAGATAGCCAACAACAACAACAAGAACAGCAGCAAAAGATTAGAAGCTTCGGTGCTGAATCTTACGTAAAAGAATAATTGTGGGGTTTAACGTACCAAAATCATCATATGAGTGTGAGAGACGCCGCAGTGAAGGGCTCCAGAAATTTCGACCACCTGGGGTTCTTTAACTTGCACCCAAATCTTAGCACACTGGCATACAGCATTTTCGCCTCCATCTAAAAATGCAGCCGCCGCAGCAAGGTTCGATCCCGTTGCCTTCGGCTGGTAAAAAAAAAAAAGAATGGATGCTGTTTGCGTGTAATACTGCTTGCAATCAGCCCCTCGTTACTATGCACAACATGGCATTGCACACAATACTGCGGTAAACTGTGGGTTCTATTGCTGGCGTTACGTCAGCAGTGCGCACAATCCCAGTCACTATTTATGAAGCGCCCTGTGCCCGCTTCGCAGTGCCGTCTGGAAGTTTGCGCTATGCTATAGAGCAGCCAGCCAAGCGACGAGTTACATTAGGTTAAGCCTTGTTCACGTGACATAAGAGCAAATTTGATTTTTTGGCTCAAAATCACTTTTCTTCATTTGAAATACAAGTGCTGACGCCTTCCAATGTGCAGTTCAAATGTCCACATGTAAAGCATTTTGGTCTTAACGTCTGTTACAACACTATACGCCTGTACGATTTCCTTTTGTACTACGTACCACACCCAGCACAGCTGTGGGTAAGGTTACTTGCCCCAGTGAGAGCGCTGTCCTAAAGGCGCATTGACACCCGGGAACACTGCTCATGAATGCGGGTCTGCGTTATCGGCAACATTATCTGCGCACAGCAATTGGCACGTAAGGTCGATAAGCGGTTGCCGATGAGAATCACAGAGTTATCTTTTCAAGGGGTGGTGATTGTTCGTCTCTTGTACTGTAGAGCTGCACGATTCCGCCCTTGCTGCTCTCAGCGAGAGGATGAATAGTGTATGTGCGGGTGATAAGCTTAACGTTTTATTAGCTGATAAGAGCTATCTGGGGCCTTATGAATCTGCTTAGTTAACGTATCTACGCTCTTCTACCGCTTTGTGGGCGCAACGGGAGAACAATGGAGGGGCCACGAGTTGTTGTGACCTCTTTGGAAATCTGTGGCACTGCTAGATTAGAGCGACCGGGTAGCCTTTTGAATTGTGCCCACATGTCGGGCTCGACAAGCTCGAGTGCTGCACTTGTGCTCTCTGGTACACACGCACACACATCTACGGTGGTTAGGGAGAGAAATTTTCTGGCGGCTTCAAGAGCGTTCTTATTCACAGGAGATGAAGTCGTGTTCCGTCGGCTCGAGGTGGCTTTGTTGTACAGTAACTTTTGGAAGCACTCTAAAGACAAAAGGTTAAAAAAATGATGGCTCACGATTTTATTTCATCTTTTGCCTTTTCGTTGTGGTTACAATGTCATTTAGAATTACATACGAGTTTTTGCCGTCGCCGTGATGTTCTGTTTAGTGTCCTAGTGCGGTGTTATTGAGAAAAGATACATGACAACGTATGCCGCTTCGTGGAAGGGAGAGGACAGGTGTTCTGGGCAAAACAATATGGTAGGCGACTTAATGTGCACTGTCGTCCAGCATTTGTAGTGTCGAAAGTATGAAAGTTCAAAAACTTAAACCAGTCTTAGTTGAAAGAAGCGGTGACTCCAAGGTTGGTCGCAGTGGAGAGCATTAGAAAATGAAAGGTTTCTTATCCTGTTACACAATAACAAGCTATGACAGCGTTGCACTAGTTGTGACAAGCCTGAAGAAAGAGCGGATCTCGGGGCCTTTTTTGTTTCTCGTTTTCTTTTGGTAGCTTTCTTCGGTTCCTTCCTTATTCTTCTGCCACTTTTTGCATCTGTTTCTTTCACCTGCCTCGGTGATCTAGTGTGGTGCCCGTCTGCTGACCAGGTCGCGGGACAGAATCGTGGCCGCGGTGACCACATTTTAGACGGAAGAGTAAATGTTCGGGGAGCGTGCATTCAAGTTTAGAGAAGAACCCTACGTCATTAAAATTTTAGAGCCCTCTACTGCGGCAGCCGTTATAATCATCTCGTGGTCTCGGGATGCTGAACCCCAATAGGTATTATGTTTACTTCTACGTATTTTTCACTATTTGTTTCTTTCTCTCTCTCTGTTTATTTCTTTCGTTTTCTCTTCATATTTCTATCGTGTTCGTTGCTTTCTATGCGTTCTCCCATCCTTTCTCCGTCTGTCTTCCCCTCTGTCTTTTTTTGTCTTTTTTTCGTGTCTGTTTCTTTCTATTTCTATTTACTATCTGTCCTGTTATCTTTTTATGTCTCTTTCTTTATCCAGGTCTCTTTTCTCTCTTTCTTTCTCTCGATTTTCACGTATTCCACGCGCTCCGCATTGGCAGCACAAGTTAACGATAGTGTGGACAGCTACGCCGTGAAAAGTTCGTCATCGCTCAAGACTATTTCAGAGTGTGTTTTAACAAGCTGTGTTGTGTCCCTATGGCTCGATTGCTCTAGTCGGGAAACTATTTGGCGTGAAACAAAGCCAGTCATTAAAGCAAAATGTTGTTATTTACGGACAGACAGAAAAAGGAGCCTCCACGTAGCTCAATGGTTTGCTGGCGACTGATCTCTTCTCCTTGCGCGTGCACACACACACACACACACACACACACACACACACACACACACACACACACACACACACACACACACACACACACACACACACACACACACACGCACGCACACGCACACGCACACACACACACACACACACACACACACACACGCGCATACGCACACGCACGCACGCACGTGTTTTTTGCTCTATGGCCCACTGCCGAGGGGAGAACGGTAGCTGTTGAGAGGAGCGCGCTTTCGATGATCCAAGGCCATGGATCCGGGGGCCGTATGCTAGACGCGTGACCCTTCCCTGAACTTGAAATATCCCAAGAAAACTTTCCGTGACAGGCCGCATGCCGTCGACCACGATGCAGTGTGTCGAAGCAACTTCATTTTCCCCCGCATTCACAAACGCTCCTAACTGGTAGGTGTTCTGTGCGCTCCTCGACTCGACTTTCACCCTTCACTTGACAAGAGTTGAGCACTGCGCCGTTGCTCGGCTGACAGTGACGCTGCGCAACTGAAGAATCGCAGCAGATTATCTCTGATATGCAGGGACTTTCCTTGCCTAGAGATGGCGCCCCCATCGGCCTTCTCATGTAAAGGTGAAGCGTTGAGTGGAGGGACGTTATAGAATACGGGGGTAAGGCACTGATTGCGCGTGCACTGTCGCACTGTTTCCTAAACACCGTCATCGCTCCGAGCATCCGCAGCTTAGCATTTACTTGATTGTCGCAGAACCACTACTGCGGGCTCATACCTCTATCACGGGGCTTTACGCACTACATTCCATCGTCAGTGTTAGCTGACGCCACCTCGAAAGACGAAGCACGAGCATAGAAGCACGCATTCGGGAAAGGGCTGAAACAATGTATGCCGTCATAGCTCACCCACACTCTCCTCAAACGGGCGTCAATGTTCCAAACTACGCACGCCACGGTACTGGTTAGAGAACACTCGAACTTTAGGTGTCTGATGGTAGTAATGGTGCCGCTACTGAAGGGTGACGATAATTTGGCCTAGCGGTCTGTGCCGTGTGGTATCTTGGTATAAGAAAATAATTTTTCTCACCCGTGAGCAGTTCACTTTTGCGAATGAGGCATTTACTTGCGTGAACACAAGAAGGAATTTTCGTAACGCATTTGAGCAGCGTTGTTTCTCTTTGTGTCGAAACGCAGCTGATAGCGTTCTGAGCGTCTGGCCTTCCTTCCCTCTGCGAGCTACATAGGAATGGCGACCACAGCCAGTGCAGTAAGTATATAATAGCAGTCATGTCTTTTTGGCACAGCGCGGGTCCCATAAATGTGATTTATTTTCTGATATGCGTGACACAATGTGAACTACAAGTATTAACTTACCGAACTTGTGCTGATAACGTCGTCATCGTGCGGTGAAGTGGGTCAGGGAGTCACCGAAAGCATGCGAAATTTACGTCTGCTGCTGGGAAAGTTACGGCGCGAAGATTCCAGCTATAGTCTCCCACTTTTTTTTTTCTTTCTTTAGCGTGAGCTACACTGGACCGAGGTTAAGCAGTTTTGCGTGGCTTATGGTGAGCAGTGCTGCGTATGTGCGAGGATAAGTGAATGCGCGCACCTCGGCGGTCGGCGTATTGCAGAGAAGTGATGTCAACGTCGCGGCAGCCGCATCCTGATAGTACCCCATGACTCGTGCACCTTGAGCGACGCTGCTGTCTTCTTTAGGGCTCTTCCACGCGCTTCCCGCACAGCCGCAACGCACGTGCCGGAACTCCTGCCGCACGCAAGCGGGGCACGAATAAACCAATCGGCGACGCTGCGGAGGGTGAAAGAGCGTCGCCAATTGGCTTATTTGTCCCCTGCTTGCGTGCGGTAAGGGTCCCGGCACGTGCGTTGCGGCTGTGCGGGAAGCGCGTGAAACGGCCCTCAGTCAAGTCTGCCTCGGCGCTACATGCAGACTGCCGGTTGTTTGCCACTATGGTATAGCCACGGAGAAGAGCATCTCACTTGCTACTATGTGACGCATAAGAACTGACAAGCTTAATTCATCGGGTCCCAAAGTATTTGCCTGGCATTTAGCGGGTGACCGCAGGAAGAACAAACAGAAGAAGGTTAAACGTGCTGGGGAGGAACGTCAAGCGAATTGTGTCGCCAGGAGGCTGAATGACTCGACCGACTATTTCAGCAGCGTCAGCAACAAGGCGCCTTCGATGACGTCAAGGCTCGCCGATTGACTATACGGTGAAACTTAGCGAAAACGCCAGTATGACTCAGATCTTCGATGTGGAATTTGTAAACAGTCCGTTCGGATGTGTGTGTGCGACTTTTGTGAAAGGAGTAGCGTTATGCGATAAAGGTTGAGTTTAACGGCGCCACCATAGCTCACGCTACATATATCCTGGCATAGCCGAGCTAAGCCACCGCTAATGTTTTTCTTACTACTAACAGAAACACCTGTTCCCCTCTCTTGTTCTTTTGCACTCCCTTTTCCCCTCCAAAGCACACGGCAGCAAATTGAGGTCTTCCACTGGTTGACCTCCCTGTCTTTCCTTTATCTTTCTCTCTCTCTTATGGCTATAGTAAAGCGAATGCATAAGGTGAACAATCTTCTTTGTAACTGAATAAAAAAACAATACTCGACATGCTTAAGTTGAAAAATTCTGGAGACAAATTCCAGCATTAGTCCTCTCTCTCTCTCTCTAAAAAAAGAGCAAGAAAGAATAATGCGTTTGACGAAAATTCGTTCTTCCTTGCTGACGCATGTAGATTTATGAAGAAAGCGTTGTGCCTCAAAACGTTGAGCTCACTTGATCAACGTATACGTGTACTACGTAAGTACTGCGATACTGGGACATTCGTTTGTGCACTAGCGTTTTAGTTTAAACCAACCAGACTGTTAACCTCGGTTGCCCTTTGGAGTTTGCGTAGTTTTCTTGTCTTCATTTTTGTGTTGCTCGAACGAGATGTTGGTGAAGCGACCTTTATGAATAGAGCATTGATGTAGAGGCAGCTATAGTTTGTTGCGGCAAAAGCCACTTTCGACTTTACGGCTTACATTGTAGTAATCCGCCATTTAAACTACTCTAGTAACATCATACAATAAAAAGCACGCCCCAAGTAGTTCAATTACTCACTACAGGGTATCCCTATCGTGTTCAACTCTTAAACAGAGAGCTGAAGGGTCCCCCGATTCTTTGTGTACGCACCTATATTTTCGCTCACGAATGTTCGTAGCCATGCCCTGAATTCGAAACCACGCAGAGTAGAGCTCGAAGATGGAACTTATAACTGTCGTTCAGAATCAACAACAGCGCAATTTTCGCCCGACTATCAAGCTATTGTTAAGTGATGTGCCCTGTGTGTGTACTAATCGGCAGATAATAATTCAGCCAGCTGAAATCACGCACTCATGTCTTCTCGGTATAACGACAAGTTCAAGAAGTGATCTCTGTAGAGGAACATGCGATTGTTTTGTTCAATATAAAAGGTAGTGTAAAGGACAATGAAGAAGTTTCCTTTTACGTAGAAATATGAAGTTCGCGTGAAGTCTGCGTGAAAGGATGAATGATCTAAAACAAAAACGCCATGCTTGGGAGAGAGTTTCGTTCAATTCAATAAAAGTGGCGGTTAGTAGGTGACGTGCGTTAAATCTTTTTGTTGTCTCCGTTGCGGCTTTGGACGGCACGACTTGATGCGTGTATATATAGTGGATACGGCCTGTGCCCGCCAGTGACAAAGTGAAGTCAGAATAAAAGTGCGTAGCTTGCGTGTACGACCACCAAAAATTCACATTGCGTCGAGTGCCATGAACCCTGAATTTTTGTTGTTCCCACTTGTTTAATTTCTTGTCTGACACGACGCAGTATATGCGTGATTTAGGCCGTTTCTTTCCGTGCGCTGCGCTTCGTCTACAGCGGTCCTTCTCCGCCCGATCGAGGCGGCGCTATACTTCGCGACAGTCATTAGGCAGCAAAGGTCGGCAAAACCTACGGAGTTCACTCACACTCACCCGTGAAATGTATATCAGTTTTGCACCCACTCGGACTTACTCTCACCAAAATTCACTTCATCCGGACTATCGGGCTCAAACTCCTCAAAATATTACTCGCTCATACTCGGGCTCACTGCTCGATCTGAGTCTGAGCCAGTCCGAGCGAGTCGACTCATGAGTCTATCAGCCTAGAATCACCTTCTGCGACGATCGTGTCAGTGCTCTTTAACACCGATATTTTACGTTGACGGTGCTTTTTTTGGTGCCGTTTATTATAGTATCTCCGAAAACGAGTTATGATTCCTTCCAAGCCAGTTGAGTCATTTTGCTAGGAAAAGATGACAGCATAAGATATACCAATCAAGATATTTCCCCGGAAGAGTTGGGGGGGAGGGGGGGAGATGAAGGCACCCTTCCTACATAATTCGTGCCTTTTATTATAAATGTTGAATCATTGCATTAATGAAACTGCTTTAATATACCTGTGAGTAGACGTCAGTACTAAAGTGAACTCAGGTAGGGCTGATAGTAATGCTGATGAGGATGGATAGAACCTTACACCCGTATTCTACAACGCTTCACCCAACGCTGTGGTCAACGCTGTGGTCAACTCTGTCAAGTGAAGGGTGAAAGTTGAGTGGAAAAGCGTTACGGGGGTTATGCCTGCAAAAGACAGTGAATCTCACTCAAACACAGTTAAGAAATATATTTTGTGCTTAGTGGTCACTCGGACTGAGACACGTCAAAATCTTCCTGAGCCGAACTCACCCGTACTCACGCTCGCAAAAATTTTCTCCAACCGGACTCCCTCGGACTCATCAAACTCAGCAAATACTACTCACCCAAACTCACTCAGACTTACCTTTCGGTCTAAATCTGAGTGAGTCCGGGTTTGTCGACTTATGAGTCAGTTTGCCGATTTATGCTCGGTAGGTTCATTCAAGAAACCGCTGGAAAAGTGCACATGAATCTGTCACTTGCTCGCGGCAAGTAAATGTTACAAAAAGTTTGAATTACCACATATATGAAATGTAAATGTTGACATCGTTTCCATTGAAATGCTCACGAAATCGTTTTTTCGGTGAATAATATTGTAAAATGATAATGAGTGGGCGGATAGACGGGCACTAAAGAAGAATACAGCGTTATGCAGTGCCATTCGTAATCAAAGCTTAAGGAAAGATAGTGCTGGAGTTATTGAGATGGCGTGTTCATCCAAGAAAGTTAGCGCTCTGTATAATTTCAAGAAAGCTTAGTTCAACGTAAGTCGGTACGGTATGGTGCAAATTAATATAAGTTACGCGTACCATGTCAATTGCAATCGATGGCTAACAACGTTACTTTCTTGAAATCCTGTTTCATGTTGTCATAGCGGGCAGCGGCACAGATTTGCTCACTGCGGATTGCTCAAACCAACGCGACATATGAACACGAACATTTTTTCAATGGCACAGCTCTTTGAGCTGGGCGTAAGGACTGGAATAGAAATGGTATGTGCGAAATATTTCCTATCATATTATAGCAATGTAAAATGTAGTATAGAAAGCCGTGGGTAAGGAAAGTGACGGTGAGGAGGAGAGATGTAATGGTGGTGGTGAATAAAGGAGGCGTCCACAGCAAGTGCGCATGCGCCAAACTTCTTCTACAGTATAGCATAACCATGTGCATAGTGTATAGTATAACAAAGGTGCGGAAAGGGAAGTCGTGGTGGGGAGGAGTAATGAGAGGTCAAGGAGGAAGGATTGGACGACGGGAGAGAGTAAAGCATGGCCGTAGACTTGTATAGCATTGTTAGCAAGAGTATCAGAAACGGATGTGAGGTTGTGGAGGACATACGCAAGGGTGGTACGAGAAAAATGAGGATGTTAAAGAAAGGAGGACGATGGGAGAAGCGATGCGAAACCTAGGGTATGTGAAAGGGGGAGGAAGGTTAATAAAGAAAGAAAGACGCATGAAAGAAAGAAAGAAAGAAAGGAAGGAAGAAAGAAATGAAAAAAGAGAGAAAGAAAGAAAGAATGAAAGAAAGAAAGAAAGAAAGAAAGAAAGAAAGAAAGAATGAGAGAAAAGGAAAGAAAGAATAGCATGATGAAAGATTCAATGTCCGTTCACCGGGCGGTCACGTTCGCTTGCCGAACCATCTCTGAGAAAGAGCTTTTCCTAGTTTGTAAAAGCCTAGAAAATAATCGGAAAGCCATGTTAAGCCTTAAGAAACATATAAAAGCCACACATATTAAGATCAGCCCGGAAAAGCCAGAGGTGCCAAGCGAAGCCACGTTAATATTGAGGAAGGCTGCCCCTGTTCTTTCAGGCTCAGCACCGGTTCGAATCTGTGCCCTACATTTTTAATGATGTTCTTCCAACGAAAAATAGGAAGTAAATAGATGCAAAAGAAAAAGCAAGTGCTGACAAAATGATAATCATAACTTTCTACCGTAAAACAGAGCCCTTATTTGCTTCTGTTGAGTCTCCAAGCCCGGGCAATGACCAGCGCCTTTTTGGCTTAGCTTTGACTTCTTTCAAAAATGTTCGCACGTTTTCTGCGTACGTCGTATGACCTAGTCGCTCAGTAAATCTCGGCCGAAGGCATTCCGCGAACGGGGACATTCATGTGGCGAACTCCAACGCTACCAGCGTGCAGTGGAAGTTTTGTTTTCGAATCTTTGCCAATGTAACTTGCGTGGCCTGTGTGGACTGCACCGGCGGAGAGGCAAGGCTGTTGGATAATCTCTCCAGAGAGAAAAAAAAAAGTTCGACTTACTATGGCAATCTCTTCGTTTGTATTATAAGTTTGTACGTGGCTCGTTTTTTACGAGAGTTTCAGTCATGATAACAAGAATTTCGTGGGGCTGGCTGCGGGCGATGATGCAAAAGAGACCGCTGAGTGGTCCACGCGACAATCCTCCCTGTTGTGATATGATCCTGTTTTGTACGGGGAGTCATTGCAATGCAAGCACATCTGGTAATCGTAAACACATCAAGTAATATCAAGAATGAGTATGTTGATTCGCTCATTCTTTTAATAAGCTATGTATACCTGTAACGCGTATCCAAAGATAATTGTTGAGTCAGATTTGGTCGATATCTATAGCGCTTGAGAGTTTCCCGGATATGAAAGTCACAGCGCATAACTTGCGATGTAATGCTTGTTTAGGAAACAGCTCATCTGTACTTCAACGTTTCTTTTCATTTGCCTTGCGCTTGTATCTGTTATTTTTATTATTTAGGCTTGCAGGCAAGGAGAGATCCTTGTTTCACTATGTAGCAGTGTCGGAGCCTGATCATGTGCGATATTGTTTTTGTAATCCTCTTTTTGTACGAACCTGATAAGATTCTCACACTGTTATCTAACCGGCCGACCGAGTTGCTATATAAATAATTACATGAATAAAACTCAACGATGTACCTCCAAGATACCGGTGTATTTTCGAAGAAAATTGCCCTTCGACTCTACGCAAAGTGCTGTGAAATCTTCTTTGTATGATGGTCCAATGTGGCAGTATTTGCTCGTGCGCAGGTTGCCTTTACAAAACGGTATATATGTATACAAGAGGCCATGCTTTACCGCCTGTCCTCTTCCTTTCCTTCCCATCTGCCTCAATTTCTTTTCACACCCCTTGCTGCCCTATACTAGGCAACGACATGCAATACTAAGAGCTGCTTGGCACATACCTCTTTTCTGCAGCGCACACCCGCTGAGTTTTCTGAGAACTGTTGCCTTAGCGAGGGTAGCAAACCGGGCGTGTGCCTGGTTAACCTCCCTGACTTCTCTCTTGTTGTTCATCTCCCCTCCCCCTCGTAGGCTTAGCGACTGCCGCTATTGGCAGAACATGAGTTCGGTGATCTGCAATAGCGCGAGGGCTACCAAATCTCGGAGTTGATAATAATGTGGAAATGTTTGCTTATTCCTAATTTTTTTAGATGCCGCGACCAGTCCAACAGTCGAAAACCCATTCATCGCTAGCAAAAGTATTGAAGGTTTATGTTTCCGTCTACGACTAAATTTACGAAACCAAACGAGAAAAAGAAAAATCATCGCTTGTTGCCAGACCGTTATGGTGTCCTCAGCTAAATCTGTTGTGTTATTCTGCGCGAATGCGATTGTGAAAAAGAGCTTGACATTTTCCGCGCGTTACGTCCGCGAACCCGGCACAGATGGCAGAAATCTGCGCCGTGAGGTCACGTGAAGCGCTGTCTACCACGGAAACGACGGATTCGGTCCGTCGTCTGGATACACACTCAACGTGCACCCAAATCTGAGCGCACGGGCCTACAACATTTCCGCCTCAATCGAAAATGCAGCCGCCGCAGCCGCGATTCGATCCCGCGACCTGCGGTTCAGCAGCCGAGTACCTTAGCCACTAGACCATCGTGGCGGGGCCTCTACACCCCGTCGCGAAAGGAAGTCGCTTACGTGGTTGTGCACTATCTGCGCGTAATCGTAACGTGGGCCACACAGTCTTTCAACGCGGAAGACGTTCACGTACACTCGTCGGGGTTTTCCCGTGGGACGCGTTATCAGCAGCCGCGCGGTTCAGTCCTTCACCTACTCGTGGTAGTCACGCGAAATTTATGCCTTGCGGAAAAGGAAGAGTGGCCTTCGAAATTCGGGAGTCATCAGGGCTTACTGTATGTCGATGTTTATCGTTTGCACCAGAAAGCGAGATTTCTCTTTACTTGTAGAGTTACCCTACTACTCTAGAGGAAAAGCTCTTCTTATCATAGGGCCCATGCATTTAAACATATAACTGGGACTCGCTCTCTGGAGTTAGTGCCGACCGGTTGTGCCCCCGCGATCTCCCGACGACAGCGCAGCTCTGGCCGACTGGGCTTGCCCTACGCCATCTCCTGACGCCGACAAGAGCTCTCTCTCCGAGTGGTGTCCCGTCCTCGGACTCGTGCAACCGTGTCCATCTTTCCTGCCTTCTCCTTACTTCGGTCGTTTTCTGTCGTTCGCTGTCCCTGCGCCTCGCTCTCTCCTTCTTGTCTATCTCTTTACCTTTTAAACCTATCCTTTTAATTCCTTCTTTACCCTCACCCCTCGTGAGTTACTGTTGAGGTGTCCTCCTCCTGAGAGGCAGTTACGGGGCTCACTTTTCTCTTCCTTTCATTGAAAAACACTCACTCACAAACATATAACCGCATGAGTGTCGCCATGATAAAATGATACTCAGCTTTCGGGTGGTCTCACTCGCACTCGCCAGTGCATGCTACAATCACCCCTGGCATTTTGATCTGTTTTGTCACTCTGTTACATTGCAGTTTGAGACTGTCATATGAAGTTGAAATGTTCGCTCATGGTTAAAAAAACAAAAAACACGGACCATGACACACGGTGATGTCAAGATATCAGTGGTTTGATGGGTATGACTTTACCGGCTCAGCTTTTTCTCTAGAATCTGTCATATTATTTCTATGCACTTACTGGAGAGAACCGTGGCACTGCGATCGTTCAGCCAACACGGAAACGCTTGGTACGTGGCTTTGCCTACAGTCTACGCACTTGCGGCTTGGAACGTACTGGTGTTTTGCTTATTCATGTGTTTTGGCGTTTGTTTCGGATAAAAGAATGACTCGTTCTGAACCTCGTGACTTTATTTGAATTGGTCTGCCTAAAAGGGCGAAGGTGCTGAAGCGGGGCTGCTGAACTCTTGCTGAGCATGGTCTTGCGGCAATGTGGCTCCAAGTAACACCAAGCTGAAAGAACTAGGTTTAGGCAAATCAATGTACTACCCATTATTCTCGTGCCGCCAGAAGCGCTATGCGTGACAGCTCCCACAGAAACTATCGCCAAGTTTTTATACCTTATCATAAAACTCTATGCCGGGAGAGTCCGAAGTGTGCGCTAAACTGTACCTCTCGTTGCAGTGGTTATGATTTTTTTATGTACTCGCCCCGATTTTGTTTCATCGATACAGACAATGTCGTTGTAACGAAGTTGCACAAGGAACATACAATAATTTTTTTTACTAATTGTTATACACAGTATTCGTTGTAACAGTTGAGGTAGAAATCGACTATACCTTTATATACAAAACCGCTCTAATATAGGCTCCAAATCACTTATAAACAAAGTAACTTCACCTGTATTTACATGTAATTCCCAAATAATATGCTTCGAAAAGTGCTGCAAGTCAAGTGCATTTTTATTTTTTTTGTGCGCTGAGGGGCCAAACATTTTGCATTTACTTAACACATTTCACCAACTCTTTATAAAAAAACCAGAATAAAGTATTTCGTTGTGTTATTTCAATATTCATGTTGCTTTTAGAATTTCGAGTTTCGCGCGAGCCATATTTTTCTTCGTTGCTGCCACTTTCGTAACTTCCCTGGTATTTCCGATTTTTTTTTTATAGAAAGAAAGGTCACTGGAATGAAGCATTCGTTGTTAACTCGCTATGACCGATAATTCGATAGCGATCTTTGCTACGAAGTTCAACTATACTGCATTGCATGATCAGGTAGAAGAGTACTGTGAAAGGAATCAAGTCTGCCGATAATTCTATATTTAAGGCGCTGGCTCGTACGTACTGCGTCGATTGACGAACTTCTCAGCTTGACGTTAGAAGTGCCTAGCCGATGGACTTTTAGCAGCCTCTTGCTCACATTTCATGCACAGGCGTTATCTACCTGTTCATTCGCAACACCTTCTATTTACGATCGCAATGTGAAAAGAACAGGAGTTACGTTAGAAGGGCACAGTGCAACAAAGTAATATCGTTCACGTTTGTTCATATTTCTTCGGCTTGCACGACGAACAGTTGAAATATTCAACAGCTTGTAAGCACACAAGTTGAATTTCACAGCTGGCCGCAATGCCAAATGCGTTTAAAAGCGCTCGGAAACATCCGTCTATGTCACATGACTGCGTAGTCGATGCTGCAAGCTAACTAGCAACACGTCTATTCTGAAAGAGCGATAATATGTGTGGCGGTGCAGCTGCATATACAGCTTGTTTTCGAGAATGACACATTGCTGTTCGCCCCTCCATCTCTCTTTCTGGCACGCCTTCTCCGCCCACACACACGCAGGCGCGCACGCACGCACACACACACATGCGCGCGCACACACACACACACACTTACACACACACACACATACACACACACACACACTTACACACACACACATACACACACGCACACACACACACTTACACACACACACACACACACAGACTTACACACACACACACACACACACACTCACTCACTCACTCACTCACTCACTCACCCACATACACACGCACGCGTGCCCACACACTCACGCACAAACTCGCAGTATGCGGCGTACCCGTTATTCGCCGCAGGGGGTCGCTACGCCTAATTGTGTTCTCGTATGTACAAGCTTCTATTCTCCCATGGCTTGTCATCTCGAGGGCGGGCAGGACGCAATGCTGATGTAGGCACCACATAAGCGAACCTCAGCTGGTCCTGTTCCCACCGTTGGGAATGAAAAGCGTATATTTCAACTTTTCGAGCGCTATTTAAGGGAAGCGTGCAGCGCATCTGTTTATGCGCCAGCTGCGATAACGAGTTCCGTCGTCAGAATTTCCGTGAGAGAAGCGTAATGGAAGCTTCGTTTTGGCTGGGAAACTTACATTTAAATAGATGCAAATGCAGTCGGTTGGGGATTTTAGCTCGCTGTAAGTGAGATCCCTTGCGCATCTCTTTTGCATTTTTTATTGAATATTACATAATTATCTGTACACTCTGAAGTTGCCTCTTAGGACAACTAAGAGGCAACTTCACCGCTTTGCCGGCAGCGCCTTCCTCTTAGGAAGGCGCTGCCGGCAAAGCGGCAAAATCGAAAAGTTTGTAAAACTACGGTAGGGTTTTGAAAGTGTTTTTTTTTGTGTGTACATTGCAGGTAGGCGGCGATCTTAGTAGCATTCTGTGTCCCTAGTCGTGCGGTCCTTGCGAAGCAAGGTTGTCGTCTGTGACACCATTAGCTTGTCTCGGCTCTTTCCGGAGCCCTCCGCTACGGCGTCTCTCATAATCATATGGTGGTTTTGGGACGTTAAACCCCGCTTATCAATCAATCGATTGTCTTGGCTCGTTCTCAAAAAAAAAAGGCAGATCCCGCATTCATTGGTAATCGCTTACATGCGAAGCACGGGTGATAAAGGTTGATAAGTCACTTTAAAATCAGTACAACGTTACGAGGCGGACGTAAATTCTGCTATACATCACTTCCATGTCCTGATTATCATGTTTGCGCCTGGTAATTGTTTTCGTCATCAATTCACGTCACGTAATACCAAATTTGGTATATGAGAAGATATCAAAATGGCCATGAGCACGCTTTGGGCGTAGCATGTATTCATATTTTACATGACACGCATCTTGAGACTCATGCTCGCACCAGCCATATACCTTCGTCGTCCATTTACGTCCGGTAATACCAAATTTGATATATGGGAAGCTAGCGAAATGACCGCGAGCGCACCATGAGCGTGGCGTGTAGTCATGGTTTACATGACATGCATGTCATGATTTCCACGATAGGGTCCGTCACCAATGTTAGCCATGCAGTCATATCATACCCTACTAGTTTTGCAATATGTCGTGTGAACGAAACCACCGCAAGAGCAGCAAAGCCATGAAATGTAAATCAAGACTCGTCAGTGGTGGTCGTCGTACGGTCAAGTTATGGCGTGTCAATTTTGGTGGGGATACATTATCGAAACGGCCAGTAGAGGTAAAAGTCGTAGGCGTTTAGATTGATAGATAGATAGATAGATAGATAGATAGATAGATAGATAGATAGATAGATAGATAGATAGATAGATAGATAGAGACGCTCAATAGATAGATAGATAGATAGATAGATAGATAGATAGATAGATAGATAGATAGATAGATAGATAGATAGATAGATAGATAGATAGATAGATAGATAGACAGACAGACAGACAGACAGACAGACAGACAGACAGACAGACAGACAGACAGACAGACAGACAGACAGACAGACAGACAGATAGATAGATAGATAGATAGATAGATAGATAGATAGATAGATAGATAGATAGATAGATAGATAGATAGATAGATAGATAGATAGATAGATAGATAGATAGATAGATAGATAGATAGATAGATAGATAGATAGATAGATAGATAGATAGATAGATAGATACGGTCAAAGTCGCTGAAGTTCGCCAAGAAATGCTTCACATTTATTTTCAGAATACAAATACAACCGGTGAGCGAGGCCCCGTAGGAATGGGAGGTAAACGACTATGGGCTTGATCTGGTGGCTTTCATGAAGGCTCTAGGTTGGGGAGCGAGTGGGGAGAGCGTTTGCTGCGCTCGGTGGCGGGAACGACCGAGAAAGTGAGTGTGTGGCGCACGCAGCGCAGTGCGAGCACCCTGTGCCAGGAGTGGGCCCCTGTTGTTTTTGACTCATAGCATCTTCGGGAATCGTGCCCCGGACAGCTTTTTGCTCTCCCATAGTAGAGTAGTAATTAGTCTGAATCGTTAAGAACTTTTTCTAAACACACAAAATTTTATAATTGCGACAAATGGTACTGCCTTCGTGATTCGGTATTTTTCATCATCAGCGTCGTAGAACGGGACGGCTTCAAGCTCGCCCATGCATATTAGAGTTTCTATAATACTCTAAATCGTTATAAACTTTTTCTAAACACACAAATTTTATCTTTCTTCATGTGTTAAATACAATGGGCCTTCTCAGGCCTGTGCAGGATATGGCGTACGATGTCAAGGAGATTTCGTATTAGGGAAGAAGAAAAAAAAAAGGGAAAAGGTGCTCAACAAACAACAACAGCAGCAGCTTTGTATTTCAAGAATTTGATTATTGAAGGTGTCTGCGCATTGGGCATACTGGGCGAACCTGCGCAGGTGACGAAAATTGGTGCAGTCTCTCTGACTGTGTTGTGCGTCGTTCGATGTTTTAATTCGGTATTCTGGTGCGTTGATTTTCTAAGCTTGATGGAGGCGGAAATGTCGTAGGCCCGTGTGCTCAGATTTAGGTGCACGTTGAAGAACCCCGGGTAGTCTAATTTTCCGGAGTCCCCCACAATGACGTCTCTTATAATCATATGGTGGTTCTTGGACGTTAAGCCCCACATATCAAATCGAATCAATCAATCAATCAATTTTCTAAGCTTACTTTTGGGTTAACGCCAGGAGTCATCCAAACCTTTATGTCCACAACGTGAAAGAAGGTTCTGAATCTTGCATAGACTGTCCCACTTTTGCTGCAAGAAGCACTTGTGGTTTCCAATTGAACGACCACCTCCTTTCCTCATTGCCCGCTTTTTTCCCTTTCGCGTGTGATATGATCAGAGAAGTCGCAAATACTCTGTACGTATAGATGGCGTGCCAGCCGATTGTTTTCATAAAGGCGATCAATTTCTTCACTATTGCAGGGCAAATGAGGGAAAATAGAAAAATGTTTCATCTCTTTCTTGACGTCTATAGCAAGTCGGGAAGTAAGGTTAGTGTTGTTGCTATCGAAGTTACTGCTTAATCAGCAAAGTAGGCGCGCGTGTGGCGGTTATTTTGACATCAGAAAGATATGAGGCATCGCATCACGTCAGGCCGTACAGAAGCCTTTTTTTTTCCTATGTCTGCGCAGTCATTTGTTATTGAAACATGGTCTCACGTATCTTTCGTACAGATTGCTTTTTTTCTTCTTTGCTTAGTTGACGTGTTTCCTTTTTCTGTACAGGCCCACTCAAAGCAATTTAAAAGCCGCGTAACATTTCGTTCAACGTCGGACAGGCCGACATTGAACTATCTTACGAAACCATGTAATCATGTTCGTGGATATGTTACCGGTTGTTTCCTTTTTTTCTTCCCTTGCGACAAAATTTTCTCATCATGGCGGAAAAACTATCGCGAAGAAGAAGGGAAAAACAAAATAAACGTATGGCTGAACTTTCAACAGTTTTTGTATTTCCAGGCTTTATGTCTTCGTCTTTGAACGTCGCCAAGCTAGCTAGAACACGCAGCTGCCTCGTTTTGACCTTTACGCGCATTCTACTTACAGGTGTTCTGTGGTGAAAAAAGAGAAAACGAAACCTAACCGAGAATATTTATGAGCTGAAGCAATGTATAGCATCCTTCCATTGGCGCATTCATGTCATTAGCCTTTGACAGAGCTTGCCGACTCTTTGGCGAAAAACAGAACAAAACACAAAAACAGTGAAACTTCATTGGTGGTGGTTGTTGGTCTGTATAGCACAAGTGATGAATCCATACATTGATAGCATAACTCGAATAAATTCCCGCCCAGCAACAGATGTGGTGAACTTTTAAGAAACAGCATGACGTTAAGGAGCACAAAAACTGTAACCATTAACGCTGTACACTTTCCGTTTGAAGTGCAAACAAAGGTTAATACATCAGCATTTTTAAGTTATGGGCCAAATAACTGTGCTGTGACTGATAACTTTTTGTATGGAGATTGGACGCTATAGTTTCTGTGTTAGTCATTCAGTATAGAAAGTGTGATGTCGTATATGGGGAATGGTATTCGCTTCTTTTCTTGGAACCACGTCGCGGCATAATTTATTGAAGTGACAGACAAGAAGACTTCGTCGCATGACTGCAGGTCCGTGCACTATGTTCTTGTGCTACGAAGAAGTAAGGTATTTCACGTGTTCCTAATCAACGCCCTTTGTGTGTAGCTCTGTATCCTCCGTCGGCATCACGTGCTTTCGTAGACGGCCTGCTATAGACCGCCAGAAGTGTTACACGGGGTTGAAATACGATCCTTGGTATGTTTCAGGAACAGTGTAGGAAAAACCAGGAAGTGCTCGGAGTAATAATTTACTCCGGGGCTTCTGTTACTGGTTGGGCGATCGGAGGGTCGACTTGGAGGGGCCGCATGTACGGCGTGCATGCTCCTGCATGCATACTTGAGAAAATCGCGAGAGAGTCGTCCCTAGGAATTTTCTTCGTGTGAAGCATGTAGGGCAAGATACATTCTTGCGCGAAGTGATCGGGTAGTGAGACGAAGTGTTGATCTTACACTCAGCTGATCCAACAAATTTGGGCGAGGTAGACATACGTGATGACGAATATGCGCCTATGGAATGATAGCAAGTACGCTTGAAGAGCTGAATATTCTCGAACATGTGGCGTCACTGGAGCCAACGCGTTGATAAGTCGTCTGTGGTCATTTTGAAGCCTTCAAGAAGACAAGAGTACCTCTCGAAACGCCGGCTCCTGCGGCACTCCATTTTCGAGAATGTTTAGATCTTCAAGTTTCTCATCTACTCTTGCTGCCTTGTTCCAATAAGCGAAATATTATTTTGCTTACGATGATAATATTGAGATTGATTATTGTTCGCATGGATGATATTGAGATATGATGACATATGACAACACACGGTATGTGAGTAAGCAAAATATTTCAAGCCTTGTAAAATTTGGTGTTTTGTGCCTCGTTTTCTGTCAGCGGAAAAAAAAACGGTTGTCTGACAGCGGGAAATTCTTCTTACCCGCGAACGTTTAGCGTTACAATTGTATTCCTCCAGAAACTGGTTGGCGTAACGGATAACCAGAAAATTTCTCTTTCCCCGCACAGAAAGAATCCGCGTCGTGGCGACATCGTTCGAGTATATATGTTGCTGCGTTCTCTGAGTCATGCGATACAACTTCGATTCGTTGTCCTCACTCACAGACGTCATCGCTGAAATTTACGAAGTGCTGGCGTTTACAGCGAAAGTTCAAGGACGTACCCTGAGATTGATCGATCGCGGAGAAATCATGACGCGAGCACTGCGAGTGGCATTAAATAGAAAGCGCAGACACTGGACAAACGCGACAGTTCCGCTTGAGAGCCTGCTATCAATTAAACGAACTTTGGGTCACTTAATTATGCTTTTTTGTTTACGGCGAAGCTTGATGTGACTATAGGAAGTAGGAAAATAAACACTAATGATTACGTTCCTGCCCAATGCGAATTCTTAGTGCAGCTGTTTAGGTGCGTTCGCTTCGCGATTAGTTGAGGCAAACAATGTGGGAGAGACGTGTATGTGTCTATACTTGCATACCACGCCGGGAGTAGCCTGACTGGCGCGGACAATTTCGCGCAGCCCGTTTTGCACAAACCGCCGCGCACGGAACGTAGCGTGACTGTCTCGCTGACCGGGATACCGCGGAAGGCAGCGCATCGGCAACGTTCCACAGCAGCCATCGCAGACATGCCTCCGTCCATGCAGCGCTTTATTTCCATTTATGGCATGCGCGAACGCGCTCTCCTCGTCCCTCAGTGATGACGTCATCGGCGACCGCGCGAGAGCGTGCGCTACTGTGGCGCCGCGCAACCTGTCGGCTCCCTTCTGTCGTTCTCTTCTGCTCGTGCTCTCCTTGCTGTCGCCGATGTGAATCTTCCACTGAGCTCGGAACTCGCTCTTTTTCGTTCTCGTTCGCCCTGCCGCTTACGACGACGCCGACGCTGCTCAACGCAGGAACGGGCTCCTAGGAGTTTCCCTCTGAAAGAAATGACACACGTTTCATCATGAGGCAACGCTAACTGTGCTTGAGCTCTACCTATTCGCGATATAGGGGGGGGGGGGGACACGATAAAAAGACGGTACACATGCGTTGAGGAGGTTGCGTAAGCCTAAATGTGGCGTGAGGGATAAGAAGGCCGAGAAGGGACAACAACTGATAGCGCGGCATGCGGCCTGATGTAAACATGTGGTGTCTCAATGCTTGTGCGCTAAGACACAATAGCGTTTTCTTTTTTTTAATTGCCCTAGAATTGCCTAGTGTGTCCGCCCGGCAGCATGGCAATACAGTTCTAAGGGTTGCCGACTCGTCGCCTCTCGTCGAGGGTTCAGCATGTACCTCTAAGTGTTATAAGACATTGCGCAATAGCACACCGTCTGAAAACGAAGCTGCGAGCTACTGGCAGCGCAGCTCCTTCGTCTCCTTCGTAACAACATAAATAGGCTGCAGCTAGCAGAACGTTTCGCACCCAGAGAAAACCTCTGAAAAAAGTATTCCGGGGGTGCTACGTTGCAGCTCTCGTGTGCAAACAACAACAAAAAATATCAGCCCAAAAATTCCCATGGGGAAATCGAGTAAATGCGTCGCAGAGTGGTGGGGGCATTGCGTGAATGTTGTAAGTGGGCATAGTTTGGAAATGCTTAATTGTTAATTCGTCGTCGCCTTAAATGAGTGGTCGGACGCTGATGTTGGGTTGAAGGTACTGTTGCTGCTATCGCGTCTACTCGAGTCTGGCAAAGCGTCAAATTAAGCGAAAGGCAAGTAAAGACGCCCTTGACTGAATAGGTGACCAGTAAAAGAGCGAGGGATTGTGGGATGCACCGTCTGCTACCGGCTTTCGGTTCGACAAGAGTAGACGACGGCAAACCGCTTCGCCACAAGCCTCAGATTATTCGGGATTCGCGCGTTCGGTTGCCCGTTTATCTTCGTCCTGATAAACCATGGTCTGTTGTTCAGCCGTTGGCTGCTCCAACTCGAGCGTGCAAGGCAAACGCAGGTATCAATTGCCGTGTAAAGAAGACAAAAACAAGGTGGGCCGCGACTGTGAAGAGAGCCACAGCGACAGGTAGCCTTTAAGTACGGAACTTTCAAGCCAGAGTGTGCGAAAATCAGTTTATCACAGGTATATCTGTATTCTACACTAAAAAAAAGCTTACGCTTGAATTCGCTCCAAATATTATATTGAGAAATAAATTGTCGCGCAGGCACGCCTAGCAAAGATATTATGAGAATGAGCGGGCGAAGTCTACCTGCCATACAAGATTAGCGCCGACCATTGCATATATATATATATATATATATATATATATATATATATATATATATATATATATATATATATAGTGGGAGTAATAATTCAATGGGCCAGTTAGTCTTCGTGAAGGTATGGGATATGGCACAACGGGAGCGTTGTCAACAAGGATAAATATATTTATTTCCCAACAGTTTCGGGAGGGGACCTCCCTTCATCAGGGGATGAGTTATACTGACATGAACTTCCTTGCTGCCGCGTCCCTCTCGCCTTGAAAGACATTTGCGAGAGTGAGAGGGAACTGGAAGAAGGAAAAAAAAAGAGAGAAAAAAGACGAAAAAAGAAAGAAAATAAAGAAAGTAAAAAACAGGAAGAACCACTGTCAACACTGAGAGAAGCCAACTGTCCGTCTACATCCACCTACGGTTCATATCACGTGGTGTTCAGTTCTTGGCGTGTGTCGGGCCACCCAAGATTGTCGCCGCGGTGCCGGGAGGGTCCGGGACGGCGTGCCTAAAGAAAGGGGTTTCCCCGTAATTGGTCGTTTGGTCGTTCGGCGGGCGGCGGGCGGTGTGTGTAAAGGAAAGGTTTCTCGTTAATGGGTCGGTCGGCTATTTACCTTTAATCTTCGTCCGTTTCCCTTCAACGGTCATGAAGTGGTAGGCGAACGTAAACACTTTGTATGTGCATGTGGAAAAAAAAAAAAGGACAGTGTACACGTACGAGTCAGTCAGAAAAAAGCATGGTCTCCAGCTATCAATCTTTGTCACCAATTTTCTCCTGGCTTACTTCTCGGAGGCAGTTGAGTTTTCCGGGGTCCTCATTGATACCGGCTACTAATGTACGAAATTTGAAAATAAAATATGCCTCACACTGTTCGCGCTCGCGTCTGTTTGAAAAACCGGACTGCAAAAGAGTTACGCTAATATTTTTAAAACTGTGGTTTGGCAGGCGCAGATGTCTAGATAAAGGTAGCTTCGGCAGTGAAGTGGCGTGGTACCGGTGATTATTGAACCGCAGCCGAAATGGCGTGTCTGTTTGGCCGATATATTCTTGTCCGCAGATGTTGCAATGTAGCATGTATATTACGTTACTGGAGTCACAATTAAGGCTTTCAGTTATGCAGAATTTGAAATCCGAGAAGTTCGCTTTGGATTCACGTGTTGTGACCATCTGTGGGCGTACCTTGCATCGAGATTTTCCGCAGGGATGGCACCCTGATTGAATTTTGGGGGTGTTTGTTTTTGCCCTGACAAGAATGTCCTTCAGATTTTTATCCCGGCGGTACACCACGTGAGGTGGCTTCGCGAAAATAGAAGTTAGTCGTTCGCTTTGCCTGATTATGTTGAAATGGCGGGAAAGTATGTTGTTGATTCGTGGCGCTGATGAGGAGTAAGTTAGTACAAGGTTCGTTTGGGAAGTCGTTTTAGGTACTTTGTTTGGTCCCTTAATTATATCATTCCTGTTCACGTTGCGAGCACGTAGTATGGCATCGTCAATAATGTCTTCCGGATAATTTTGTTTCAATAAGGAATGCTTTAGGTTATCCGGAAGACATTATTGACGATGCCATACTACGTGCTCGCAACGTGAACAGGAATGATATAATTAAGGGACCAAACAAAGTACCTAAAACGACTTCCCAAACGAACCTTGTACTAACTTACTCCTCATCAGCGCCACGAATCAACAACATACTTTCCCGCCATTTCAACATAATCAGGCAAAGCGAACGACTAACTTCTATTTTCGCGAAGCCACCTCACGTGGTGTACCGCCGGGATAAAAATCTGAAGGACATTCTTGTCAGGGCAAAAACAAACACCCCCAAAATTCAATCAGGGTGCCATCCCTGCGGAAAATCTCGATGCAAGGTATGCCCACAGATGCTCACAACACGTGAATCCAAAGCGAACTTCTCGGATTTCAAATTCTGCATAACTGAAAGCCTTAATTGTGACTCCAGTAACGTAATATACATGCTACATTGCAACATCTGTGGACAAGAATATATCGGCCAAACAGACACGCCATTTCGGCTGCGGTTCAATAATCACCGGTACCACGCCACTTCACTGCCGAAGCTACCTTTATCTAGACATCTGCGCCTGCCAAACCACAGTTTTAAAAATATTAGCGTAACTCTTTTGCAGTCCGGTTTTTCAAACAGACGCGAGCGCGAACAGCGTGAGGCATATTTTATTTTCAAATTTCGTACATTAGTAGCCGGTATCAATGAGGACCCCGGAAAACTCAACTGCCTCCGAGAAGTAAGCCAGGAGAAAATTGGTGACAAAGATTGATAGCTGGAGACCATGCTTTTTTCTGACTGACTCGTACGTGTACACTGTCCTTTTTTTTTTTCCACATGCACATACAAAGTGTTTACGTTCGCCTACCACTTCATGACCGTTGAAGGGAAACGGACGAAGATTAAAGGTAAATAGCCGACCGACCCATTAACGAGAAACCTTTCCTTTACACACACCGCCCGCCGCCCGCCGAACGACCAAACGACCAATTACGGGGAAACCCCTTTCTTTAGGCACGCCGTCCCGGACCCTCCCGGCACCGCGGCGACAATCTTGGGTGGCCCGACACACGCCAAGAACTGAACACCACGTGATATGAACCGTAGGTGGATGTAGACGGACAGTTGGCTTCTCTCAGTGTTGACAGTGGTTCTTCCTGTTTTTTACTTTCTTTATTTTCTTTCTTTTTTCGTCTTTTTTCTCTCTTTTTTTTTTCCTTCTTCCAGTTCCCTCTCACTCTCGCAAATGTCTTTCAAGGCGAGAGGGACGCGGCAGCAAGGAAGTTCATGTCAGTATAACTCATCCCCTGATGAAGGGAGGTCCCCTCCCGAAACTGTTGGGAAATAAATATATTTATCCTTGTTGACAACGCTCCCGTTGTGCCATATCCCATATATATATATATATATATATATATATATATACATATATATATATATATATATATATTCATTTATTTATTTATATAAAAGCGCGAAAGCTTCACTCAAGAGTAAGTTTACACGAAGCGCTGGAAGAGTTCATTTTCGTTCATCTTGGTCAACCTGTGCGCCAGGACGGCACCCAAAAGAAGAAGTGCATTAAACAAGCGCAGAATTTTGATTATTCGGTGCCGTCTATGTCTGACTGTATTGTTTATGTGCCGCCGTGTCGTGCAGCTTGACCAAGATCAGCGTTCAAATAAGCATCTGACTTCGACTAAGAAATGCATCTTACAGCACACTAAAGGCTAGAAAAAAAAGATATCTCAATGCGCTCAATAAGTGCTCCACTTCATGCCCATCGACTGACGATGTCGGCCGAAGCAGCGATCCCGAAATGAACTCTTGGCACACTGCTACAGTCATCCCCATCCCCTGAGATCTTTAAAATGGTGACTTTTTATCTGCAGTACCGTATCATACAAGGAAAACTGTTTTGTGTATCGACTGAACTGCTAGCCAAACTGACAGCACCCCCGAGCAGCATAAAAGCATTGCAGATCTTTTTAGTGCGACAAAAAAGTTTCCGGATCGTTCATCCCTTTCGTAGCTTGTCAACGTCAGTTACGGTTGAAAAAAAAAATAAAGCACTGACATTGAACGGCGAGGTGGCTTTTTCAACGGAGCAGTACAAAAAAATTGGCAGCATATCCACGGAGTGAATGATGGAGAGTGGGGCGAAGCATTCATCCGACCATTCGTTCTTGCTTCCGTCCGTCGATGCGTCCGTCTGTGTGACCGTCCATGCGTCCATCCGCCCGTCCGTGCGTGCGTCTGTTCGTGCGTCCGTCCCTGCGTTCGTCCATGCATCCGCCCCTGCGTCCGTTCATGCGTCCATCCATGCATCTGTCTGTGTGTCTGTTCGTCCATTTATTCAACACTCCAAGTACCACCATCTCGCACCTTTTCATCATATATTCCCCATATAAAAGCCCCGCCATCCAGCGGACATTCCAAGGACTAAACGAGAGGTGGCACACGCACACTTTCTTACGGCTTGCGCTTCGGGTCTACTTCACACCTTTAACCGCCTCGAGTTCATGGTATATACTAGTTCATTGTATTCATGGCACTGCGGCTCAACGCTCGCTAAACCTTTCTAAAACTAAGGAGGTTGCACCCAGCGAGTATAACGTAGGAACCCTTTCTTGTCAGATAGTGCTCAGTGTACACGCCAATGACTGCTAATGGGGATCGCAGCGTGCGCGTTTACTAAAGGCCGAATGCTCCTGTCTCTAATTTCCCTATAGCAGCTATTGGCGTGTACATTGAGCACCATTTTTTGTTGTTCAACAACGCACAGAAGAAATCTCTCACCGGTACCACCTTGGAGGTCAAAGTGTTATACTTGTTACATACTACAACGGCTACGAGGGACGAACGGGTGCCGTTATAAGCAGCTTCACCCCTAAAATGCGCGCGTGCCGCTCTTGACTCGTGCGGTGCGTCGAACCGGACGCCGTTGTTACCCAGAGTTCCCTGCGATTGCCCACTTTACCGGTCACCTATTCCGAACGCGCGTTCTGCCGCTTATATGCACACTGCCCGCTATTCATATAGGAAGAGGTGGTGCGAAGTGAGCATCATACATTGGCGTAATAGAAAGGAAGCTCCCTCCTAATGCTGAGCTTAGACACGTAAACGTGAAGAAACGAAGGAATAGAAAGAAAGCTCCCTCCTTCGCTATCTACGAGAAGCCGGCCGAGGAAAGCGGAAGGCCGAGAGTGAACTATAATTGTAACTAACTTTAGCTGTGCTTCGCCCGAGCATTGGACGAAGTTTGGGATAAAGAGTATGGCTTGGGGTAAAGGTTGTGTTTAACCTCCCGCGGCTCTATTCGCGCAAGGTGGTTAAATTGAATTATAGTGCGAACGACGTACTCTATAGTTACAGCCTCACTACATGACGAACTATAACTACTTAGAGCGTATGATAACCAGTTATGTAATTTCAAGAACACTATGAGGGACCCTTCAATACAATTTCCTTCAGTCATAAATCTTCGTGTGCCGTGTTCGGGCTAAAAGCGAACGGTGAGGGCAGTATTAAAATCAAACCTTCGAGCTACTTCACCGTAGTGCTTGATGTGCTGCGCCCCATTTCATGCCGTTGTTTTCATATCATGCGTCGCTCCGATTGGCCAGTCACAGAGAGCTACTGGCGGTGCTGGGACATATCAGCCATTTACTAAAGGGCAGAGGTACCTGAGGTCAGATAATGGATCGCAGTGAGGAACGGCTTAAAGGGCACCTGGGATGAGAGACGCATTGATTGCGAGTAATTCGATTTGGACATGCTACTTGACAATTAGACCCACTAGACAGAACCGCCCTCCCCTGCCCCTTCCATGCCTTCCCATGCTAGAAAGAGTTCTTGCCCCGTCTCAGCGATTGCAAACATCGCCAGCCTTGTGCATCTCACGTGGTTTCGTGGTGCGTCCGAGGTCTGTTCATCTTCGACTGGACGATGATGTCTTGAGGAGACTTTATAATCTGACGTCGAGTTATCTGACATCAGGATGAATTCAGGTATGCCATCAATCTATAGCCTTATAGCGTGAGAGAGAGAAATTGCATTTATTTTGGTTGTCAGTACGTTGACGGGACGGGAGAGGGAGGGAAAATCCGTCTGTGTTGACCTGAAGTCCAAAGGCTCCGGTGGCACCCTCGCCTGCCTGTACAGCCATGACATGATTCTTTTTCTTCACCGTTAGTGTTGACGCTGATGCCACACGTAGTGTTTGATAAGGCATTCAAGTATTTCTCCTACGTGCGACTTATGGGACACATTAAACTGGTCACCTTTCTGTGTTCTGGCGGTGCGCTGTGCATTTGTTTTTATTCGAGGCTCGCGGCGTGGCACATTCACGCATTTAAGTCTGAGCGCCGCGCTTTTCAGCCATGAAAGCGCTCAGTGGACTTTTCCACCTTTTTGTCGGGATCGCT
Source organism: Rhipicephalus microplus (assembly GCF_043290135.1). Taxonomy (NCBI): domain Eukaryota; kingdom Metazoa; phylum Arthropoda; class Arachnida; order Ixodida; family Ixodidae; genus Rhipicephalus; species Rhipicephalus microplus. The sequence goes on along the minus strand of NC_134702.1, from coordinate 67,229,138 downwards.
ACGGATATCCGACTTCAATTCCTCTCACGCGGCAGCTGCAACTTCCTTCGTTGACTTGCAACGCCCTGTATTTTCCTATACCTTTCTCCCAGGAGCTTTGCGGGGCATGTGTCCGCTCAGTCTGTTTACAAAGGTGAGAGCGCCAAAGTATCTCGGTCCACTTTCGTCTTGAAAATGTTTCGGCTTCCAGTGGCCGAACATTTGGCTTGGCTGGTCTTTCTCAAAAAGAAATATCCTGATTCTATGCATTTTTTCAGACTGGCCTCATGTTCACACACACACACACACACACACACACACACACACACACACACACACACACACACACACACACACACACACACACACACACACACACACACACACACACACACACACACACACACACACACACACACACACACACACACACACACACACACACACACACACACACACACACACACACACACACACACACACACACACACACACACACACACACACACACACACACACACACACACACACACACACACACACACACACACACACACACACACACACACACACACACACACACACACACACACACACACACACACACACACACACACACACACACACGTGCGCGCGCGCACACACACAATTAGCTTACGCTATACACTTTTTAAGGAGGAACTTCAGCGAGTTTTAAGTACAGTCTAGTTATGAACGAACAAACTTTGTGAATGCGCAAGTCCCAGGGCCCCTAATTTCCGCGAATTTCTTCAATTCACAAGCACCATTGTTTTTAGCGCTCTTTTCTATTCTGTAGTTGTCTTCTTTCACGATGCATGGTTAGTATATATATAAATATGTCAACCAGTGTCCTCGCGTGAATTAAGTTTCACTTCGCACTTGTGGCCCGGCACTTGTTATTGCGAAGCATATGTGTTAACAGTTTATGCTCAGTATGATACAGGTGGACCTCTGGAAAGACCATTACCACCAACGTAGCTCACAGCGCATAGACTTCGATGACGCACTCAACCCTGTGTTGCATAGCTGTGCTGAAGTAATGGGAAGATCCTATGCGCTTCTTTGCTGAGCATGATAGGTATAAAAATCTTTCTGCACCCCAGAATGTCCGCGAAACTGATGCTGGGTAGGTGGGGGGCGGGGGGGGGGGGGGTTCGCGTTTTTTTTTAACGCTTCGATAGACCCCGCGACAACAGCTCTTCCGATTTTCGTATGCTTCACCGCATGACGCTACGTTTACATTGCAGCGGTGTCGACCTATGTTTTCCCTCGACGAGATGGCTGCAAAGCTTTTGTTGCACTTTTCTGCGACATATGCATAGCATGATTTTCTCCAGGATTGCATACTTGGGGAAACCAGCACGACAAGAAGAAGCTTGAATGTGGCTGTAGACTATGCAACTAATTGACAAGATGCTGGTGTGTTTAGAAAAAGTGTTTAACGATTTAGAGTACATCGTACTCTACTATGGGAGAGCATAATGCCGTCCCGATTACCTGGTGCTGTTGTAGAGCGTATGAGATCAAATTGGCGTGATAATTTGTCCCTTCTTGGCCAGGCAGGGTAGCCAGCTGGTACGAAAGCTGGCTAACCTCCATGTCGTCTTACTCTTCATTTTTCTGAACACATTATCATAAAGCTTTCTCGGCTTGCAAACACAGGAACAAAAAAGAAGCGAGGACAACTTCTTGTCCGACCTTCTATCTTGCGTCAGTGTTTGCACACTAATTGTCGCTTATTATGAATATATGCTAATCAGATCAAGCATCTAACATCCTGTGTGTATCGTTTAGACACGGCATTCCAGTATTCCCAGAAAAGAGGGGCGCGGAAACAGTTGCTACAGTGGTTTACCCCTTCTCCTTGCGTTGAATTTTAGTTGTGCTTAATGGACGGACTGAACCAAATCAAAGTTGACGGTGCACTCGCTTGCGTGCTAATTTCATGTGTATTAGTAAAACACTCGCAAAGGTTAACCCTGTTTGTAATGGTAAAAGTAAACAGCCTTGACGCAAACTGAAGTAGCGATAATGACTGCTGCATTCGTGACAGAGTTCCGGAGATCATCCTTGATAAGGACAACGCGGGACGGCAGTTCTATTAACAAAGAAAACGTCGATATTTGTGGTACCTAGACACTAAGAATCGGAATGACTTCCTTGTTGAAGGAAGCTAATAATTTGTGGCTGAAGAAAGAAACATTCCTGCTTTGGTTCCCTTTTTAATAGGTAGACAGCCAGCTTAAGTATTTATAAACTGATTCTCTGGAGAGACCTCGCTTACAAACGTACGCGATTAGGAGTGAATTAACGAAAGAGTGGTAGCGTTAGTATTCATCACCACTACTCATTATCGAGTCTTAAGTAAGTAATTAAATGACGGCGGGCGACTAATAAGCAATTTTTGATGACACCCTGTCAGCTGGTCACCTTTCTTTCTGTTCTTGTCCTGTGCACTGTGGATACTTGCGCACAAGTATCCACAGTGCGAATGCAAAAGTGAAGTATAGTAGGTTAAAATGAATTTCACAATGTTTTTGTCGATAAAATTACGGGAGGCGTAATCTTTGTCTCTACTTCGAACCATATGATCTGAAGCATTGCCTCCGAGATGTGGCGCACAGCAATTCATTTCTAGAGCAGACGACGGCTGACAACTTGTCCTAAAGCGTCTTCTTCAGTCTAATGCGGCAGTCTTCGTGCCCCGAATGATAAAAATTTGTTATGAATCGTTTATGACCTCATTCAACATTGAATTCTCTTACCCAACGTGTTGCAGACACATGGCCGTCACAGCAGCTCCATCTGTGTGGCAGTAATGGAGAGGCACCACATATTAGAAGTCTCAGTGCTCTACGTATAAGAGTGAATTCAGATACTGTAGAATACCGTGTTCAAAATAGTTACTCCTATCTGCTAAAACAGCCTTTCTTCACCAAATGCGGTCACGTTTACTCGCGTTTGAAGGTTATTGCCGCTTTTCCGTTCCGATTTCTAGATTTCTCCACTTATCAGTGCATTCTCGAAAAGCTTTGATTTGTACCACGAATATTGTCACTAAAAACAAAATAATGCGACATGTTTTTCTATATTACTCTATGATGGCCTTCGGTTGTGTATTTACGAGATTTTAAGAAAAATCGAAGTTGGCGTTTTTTTATTATTCAAATTTCAGTGGAGTACACTTTTGCCAATATGAGAATTTTGAGGCAATATATAAAAATTTAAATTTGCCCTACGGCAGCAATAATTCATGTACCTAATGACACACACTATCCTTAAAACATGCCAAGTTTGAAAACGCTGCTTGCATTTCTATCGGAGAAAAAAACGGGGAATATGTAACTTATTTTAAACTGTCGCAAAATTAGACATTTCGAAAGCTATTTTCTTTAGGTCTACAAACTTGAAACCGTATGAATTCATTCTTAATTAGACATGCATTTCAGGTAAAAAATATCTTCTTTGAAACAAAAATATTTGTCTTTTTATAGCATACACAATTTTCGAAAATGACAGGTGACGAAATTGGTGCCTCCGTGTTGGTGAAGTTTGATTTTTTTTTCTCGTAAGTTATGCCGTTAATCACAAAATGGGGTTGACTTTCGGGCTACCTGGTTAGAGGTGCACGAAATATAAAATACTCAATGAAATCTAAAATATCAACTTTTGGACCCTGTCGATCTCTCGTGGAATCACCCAGATACTAGTTCATTGTATTCATGGCACTGAGGCTCAACACTCGCTAAACCTTTCTAAAACTAAGGAGGTTACACCCAGCGAGTATAATGTAGCAACCCTTTCTTGTCAGATAGTGCTCAACGTACATGCCAATGGCTGCTAATGGGGAATGAGAGACATGAGCATTCGGCTTTTAGTTAACGCGCACGCCGCGAACATTTTTATTGCTCAACAAAACACAGGAGAAATATCCCACCGGCACCACCTTGCAGGTCCAAATGTAACACTTGTTACACACGACTACGACTACGAGGGACTAATGGGCGCCGCTTTAAGGAGCTTCGCCCCTAAAACAAAACAAAGAAGAAAGGTGTTCAACGCTATGGCGCGTGCTGACGAAGGGATGCATCTCCCTCTTGTCAGCCATTGTCCTAGCGTAGCTTTCGGTACGCTCGCTAGAACAAAAGAAGGGAGAGCCCTAGAAGGCTGTGACGAATACTTTTCACCCCGCTCGTAGTTCATGGATTGTAAAAACCACTTGCAGTGGTTGATTCTTTTAAACAGTTAGCTTTTTAAATGAAGCCATTGAATAACTACTAGGAAATGTGTTGCAGGGCTTCATCAAAAAGGCCTACATCGAAGAGGTATTGCCTTCTTGAGGCCGCATTCATTTTTTTTCGTGATCTTTCACGTGTGCAACAGATAACGTACCTTATCTCATGAATATCTCAGGACAACCACTATAGTGATTGTAAGTAGATGTGTCTTCAATAAAACACTGTGATGCTGCAGATAACTTGAACGCCAATCTCGTCAATCTCAGCAGTCACTTATCGAAACTATGCAAACTAATGCTGATTGTTCGTGAGACTAGCGCCTTGAAATAGCTTTGCGCGACGCACATCAAGAAAGAGAATGCATGTTCAACAACTGTCATATTCTTTGTAGGTGAAGTGACAGGCATAACGTGGACGGGAAGGAAGGTTCGTTGGTGATTACGCAGTAATTGGTCTAGGTAATTGTCAAGTTGAGTTGGTAACGTTGCGCAGTGCATAACTCAAACAAATGGTGATCCATTATACAACACAACGAATTCCAAAGACTGATGTGTCAGTGGGCGAGGTGGCGCAATTACTTTCAGAAATTAGCAAGCGTGGCTTGGATTCTGATGACTCTAAAGAAGGATGATTAATGGTCGCCCTGAATGACTTTCGCGTTGCAGGAAGAATAAAATAGTGTTAGCAAACTATTATGTTCACCGAAATCAGCTGCATGCGCTGTAGTCGACATTGTAGCCGCAGCTAAACGCTATGGAATACATATCCACCTGTACCTCAACGTGACAGCTCTAGAACAGCTGTTCTTACTGCGCACATAACACTTGCAGACAATAGTATTAAATCAGATCATTTTCTAACGAGGCACTTATTCAAACTGTGAAGTAATGAGAACTTACAGTATAAACTGATCTGAATAGCACGGGAATGTAGCGCGACGAATTGTGTGAAAGTCTTGTATATGCCACGTTCAATGCGTGATCTGTAAGGTTAAGATATGGGCGAAAATAAGAAAAAAAAAACTAGTGCGATCAATATTCGTGGGCTTCATCTTCCCAGCTGCACGCACTCATTATCATCATTCTCGCCGCGGCTTTTGGGCTCCGACTCGGCAAATAATAGAAGAGGCTAGCGCCTGAACATTGCTTCGCAATCGGTGGATGTGTGGGGTGTCGATCCTAGTGACCCTCGCTTGTTGTTTTGGGTTAAAGTACTCGTTGTTTGGGCTAAAACGAAAGGCTGGCTATCTTCAACAATGCCACCTGTGATTTGACAACCATTCCAATGTTCAAGTGAGTTTTCAGTTTAACTTCGAGTGTACGCGACCTACGCAGTCTTCGCAACCTTTGCAATCAGCATTTGACCACGGGTATAGCCCTGATTGCTGCTGTCGTGAGATTTGAAATGTTCAAAGCTTCGTTTTGTTAGCTTCTGCAGAATGCAACGATTATTCAAAATACCGCATCAAAGACGTCAGCCGAAGCATTGATTGATTGATTTGTGGGGTTTAGCGTCCCAAAACCACCATATGATTATGAGAGGCGCCGTAGTGCAGGCCTCCGAAAATTTCGACCACCTGGGGTTCTTTAACGTGCACCCAAATCTGAGCACATGGGCCTACAACATTTCCGCCTCCATAGGAAATGCAGCCGCCGCAGCCGGGATTCGAGCCGGCGACGTGCGGGTCAGCAGCCGAGTACCTTAGCCACTAGACCACCGCGGCGGGGCTTCAGCCGAAGCATGGTATAGTGACAGTAGCAATGCTTTGCAGCGTGAAATAACGAAGTCACCCGGTACGCAAGTTATGGTTTCGTAATACACAAGTTACAAAAAAAATCACTGCCCTTGAACTTCGTGCAAATGTTTAACTAGCGAAAACTGAAACGTGCGACCCCGGTGTCTAGCAGTGGGTTAAACCCGACGTGGCACTGAAGCCTTTCACAGTAATTGATTACAAGTGCGTGCTTCTTAATGAGCTTAGACCCACGTTTCACTGGGGTTTAACCAGCGCCTCCTCTGGTTCGACGCAGTTTTTATTTCACATGCCGGGCACTGTGCCTCGCATGACCATGGCCATGAAGGAACGTCATGAGCGGTTAAATGCGTTTCGCAATGCGTTAATAGAAGTGGTGCTTCTCGAACGACGGTCACAGACGTCGCAGCCTAAGCCACTGTGCCGCTGTAGAAACTGCCACAGAAAGCATGCGTTCGTCGCGCTGAACGCGTTTCCGCAATCATCGCACTGACGTCGCGACGCCGCGTTGTTGAAAGCGTTTGACAACGCGAGCTAACTTGGAGGCGTGGTTTGCAGGATCCACCTGCCACCGGCGCTTGCGTTCCCGTTCGCGAAATAGTGCAGCTTGGAAGACTGCAGGATCAGAGATACGCAGTTTCTGTCACTACTCGGCCTCCGGCGCCTGTTTTTGTGCCAGGACTGCGCTATCGGTACAGTGTACTAGAAGTGTACCGTCGGCCCGGAAAATGCGAGCTCTTTGACCTTAACACTGTCGGCACTCTTCTAAAGTTGTCTGTGGCATACCCATGTGGAACGTTTAAGGGGAACTCTATGCGCGCGTGCTCAGCTTCACGGCCAACGTTACGTGGGCAACTGCTATGACGGGATGGACGTCGTCACTCACAACGCTGCCAATGGCGAACGTTCTTGAGCATGACGCTGTGAACGACCTAACTGATAACACAGCCAATGGAGACGGCTCGTGACACCGATGCCGGACGGTCTTCCGTTTCTCCTAGCCATGTACAGCTTTCGATGTGAAAATTTCTATTTTTCACATTATTCCTGAATGGATATGTTCCACAGGAGCAGTTTGCTATGTGTGGTCCAACTTTTCTAGAGCGTATGCCATGGCATAGCGCCAGGATTTGTGTCCTCGCATGGTGACATGGCTTTTCTTCGTTGTAAATATAAGTCTCCTATTGAACAGAGAAAGATACTCGGATGTTTTTCTTAACAAAAGTCAAATCATTGTTTCCCTCGTCTATGGCCTATGATGTCACTCCACGAGTTAGAAGAGAGGGAGAGAAGAAGAGAGAGATAGATACATGCTTTCTTAGGAATGCCGCATAAGTTTGCCGGCTGGCACGCCAGCCTAGCGACTCCAGATGTGTATGACGAAAATTGAAGTCATCTGCACAGTACGAGTCAGTTACAACAAGCGAAACACACCACAACAGTTAACGTACTAAGGCATTTCTATGAGAAGTGCGTCTTCAAAGTCTGCGTGCTAAGTACTCGCAGGCAGAGTTTAATTCAGAAAGTGTCTCAATTGATAATTGATCTTCCTGGCATATACTCTATTAAGCCACGAAGGCTGTTCTTTTCTAGAAATAAAATTTGCAACACCAGAAGACGCACGGCAAGACAGAACATTCCCTCTTCTTCTGTGGACAGCCTTTAGTTTAGGTTCCCGGCCAGTCATAAAACGCGCTGAACACGCGTACAATGCGATCTGACCGAATGCAGTCCCAAATGGCTGAAATATTCAAAGTTATCGTGGACTTGGTGGCCTCTAAATGTTTGGTGCCGACTGTACGTTGACCTTGCGTGATCACAGGCGATATACGACGGGCTCGGCTGTTGCAAGTACGCTCGCATGGTCGCGTGTGCAGCCGTGCCAAACTCGCGTTGCACAAACGCATTTGTTCTGCGCGCATAACGGTGCTTTGTTTATCCCTGGCGGCCTCGGTGCGATTTAGCTGCGACGCAATAGCTTCCGTTGTGCTCCGAAAGGGTACTTGCAGTGCTCCACGGCATTGCCACTTCTTTTGATTAATGACGCGGCAGTCCCGAGTGGGGAATGCCCGTGGAGAATCTCTGAACCTTTCCAGCGGAGACGTGCGACTGTAATCGTGTTATTGGGTTCTGGAGCCCTCCACTACGGCGTCTCTCATATTCGTATGGTGGTTTTGGGACGTTGAACCCCACACATAAATCAATCAATCGTGTTATTGGTAATTAACAAAATTAGGCGGTCGTGGTCGTTACAACGTGCTTTCCTACGAATTCGAAGCGTTCGTGCGATTTCGCGCCTTTTGGTAGCTGTTTGTTTCACTTATTTATGCTTTAGCTTTTAAAGTTGTGGTGTTTCTGGTATACTGAGTCACGAATCTCGTGATGCTGCGTTTACTAATGTAGTTGCTACAGAAGAGATGGAAAACTAATTAGCGATTTGAATGAGACCAATGAAACAAGAGTTGCTTTTTTTTAGAGGAGATGACTCGGTATTATGGTGCTTGCTTTCCTGGATGAGGAAATAAAGAAAAAAAGAAATGCAACTGCGTGTTAAAATAAGTGCTAGGCACTTCCTACCAAGTTTTTATAAAATATTTGATATCTCCTTTGTTCGCCTTTTCTAAGCCAATTGGAATACAGTGATGATAAAATTCTTCAATGGCATTGCGCGAAGAGTCCGCCTCGGTGAAACAGTGGCTCGGCTGCTTACCAAATGTTGCTATTGGATCCAGACCGCGGCAGTAGCATTTCAATTTAGGCGATATGGTAAAGGCCCGTGTACTGGGCTAAGCCAGAACACGTTACGGAACCCCAGATTGTGAAACTTTCTGGAGCCTTCCACTGCGGCGCCTCTCCTAATCATATCGTGGTTTTGGGACGTAGAATCCGAGATGTTATCACCAGCACTACCATTATCATCATTGTGGGATTGCGCAAAGACAAAATGCTTGTGATTACTTCGCCGTAGAATACTGAAATTTATTCTCGCTTTCTTGACACCAGTAGAATATATTTATACCGCCCGGTACAACGCAGCTGGTGTATTGCGGCTTTTTGAAGGCGGCTGGTTAACTGCAAAACGTGAACTCATGAGTCATTACACGGGGTGCAATGTGAGTACGCTGAGATGAAGTACTCCCCAAAAGGAGTTTTTTTGACACGGTAAACGAATATGCTTGACCGCTGAGCAATGAGCATGTGGGCTAGAGTATCTACAACTGATGGCATGAACTCTATTGCATGTCACGACACGTTCCCGCCTATATAAGCTTCCAGGATATAAAAATACTTGGCAGATTTATTACAGACTGCTATGTAGTTGCAAACATGATAGCATTGACCGGTTTCTTTGTGTGTGTGTGTGTGTGTGTGTGTGTGTGTGTGTGTGTGTGTGTGTGTGTGTGTGTGTGTGTGTGTGTGTGTGTGTGTGTGTGCGTGTGTGTGTGTGTGTGCGTGTGCGTGTGTGTGTGTGTGTGTGTGTTTGCGTGTGTGTGTGTTCAAGTTTCAACTGAAGCTTCTGCCTCCGCGCGCGCATCTTTATGTCACCGTTTGTCAGGTGGCTCGGAGCAATGGTGATTACGCTTGTACTGTAACGATGTCCGAGATCTGCGGCGTGGAGGTAAATCATGTCACCCAATCTCCACGACCATACCATTAGTGCGGTTCATTTGGGACAAATGTTTCTGTCTTTCTCATCTCATGCAGTTTCCTTGTACATTTGAACGCAATAGTTAGGGCATCGTGTTTTTCTTTTTTTGCCGTTCGAAAGTAGGTGTGGTGACAAAGCTTGGAGCTTACGAACGACAGTCAAGGCGCGGTCGATTCAGCGGTAATGATCAACAAAGAGGCAGTCTGAAAATTCGCGGCAGTTGAAGAAAGATAAAGGTGCATGGACAAGACGAAAAAAAAAAAGAAGACACACACTGGTGATCAAGCAGCCTCTACAGAACAGTTTAAAGAAAGCGTCAGGAAGTTTAGTGCCTAAAGGCTGCCTTGCCTAATAATAACTCGCGTGTGACGTTCTACAACCACGATGATACTATGAGTGATTCCATAGGACAGGGCTCCGAAATTTTCGACTGCCTGGTATTATTTAACGCGCACCTAAATAACTTTCGCTAGCCCCAAATATATCGTATGCATCGAAATGTAACAGTCGATCCTGCGACCTTCGGGCCGGCACACAACTTGCCTTTCCTTGCAGTCGTTTGGGAGCAGTGTTTTTGTGTTGGTTATCGGAGCTTTGCTATCACTTGTTGCAGTATAAACTGGAACGTAAGGCATCGCCTCATCCTTATTGGCGGTCTCACCAATCCAGCAGCCTTGCGGTTTCGCCATTATATCTACTACAGAATATAAGGTATGATTACACAAAACTCTTTTGATAAAGCACATTTTCGATAATCGTAATGTATCGTTGTTCTCCTCGCAGAGTGTGCTCACATAACGAATCGATGATCCACCATTGGCTAGATGGGCTGCCTATTAATATCCCGCGTGTTTCTCTGCTCCGCTGTGGTAATCATCTATATAGATTTGCAGTTTTTCCCGTGACTCACGATAAACTCCGATTCAGGTGGTGATAAATTACTTGCTTGCTCATGAATATATTCTTTGTTTTGTAATTTATCCACGAAACATTGTCCTTCCTCAGCACTGTATTGTATTCCGCTAATTTAATGACAATTTTCATTTCCATTTATCGAGAGCTCCAGTGTTTCTTTTTGCGATTTGTAATCACAGGAAATAATGGCAGTATCGCGATTAAAAAATCAATATTCTCGTTTTCAACAACGCTTTAAGTTTTATAAATTTTATTGATAGCGTGTATGATGCAGTAGACGGGGATGAAACACTAGATTATAAACGCGCAGCTACAACATAAGCAGCTGAATCGAAACGCAGCTGCATCGTGGTCGTTTAGCAGTCCCGTTATAACCATACCTTATTTAGGACTATAGTTATGTCATGCAGTGAGCAACCGTATAAAGCAACATTCGTGCAGGGCAGACGCGAAAATTCTCATAGCACATCACCAATGTCTGTTGATTTCGTTTAATAGCATGATTTCATTTCAAGTACATCGAGGGCCTTCTGACACACTCGCGCTGAGCTACGTTAAGAATCGTATTTGGAGAATGCGGTACAATGGCTGCACTCGCTCGCACGTAGCAAGCAGAGCTTCAGGATCTGTAAAGAAATTACACTTCTGCCTTTAATATTAAGGCATCACTTTTCTTGTGAGATAAGGCACGACTGATACCAAGCGCTCCAGGAAGAACATGAAATTGGATTTCAATTATTGGTAAGTCGTTACAGAATTGGGGGCAATGACGGCGCCAGTGGAGCTGCTCGATCGGCTCGCGACCAAGACCTGCGGGTGCTCGTACCACTCTTGAGAACGAACGCTCCACGACGATTGCAATCACTTGCTCGTCGTATCAAGCTTCTACAATGGAATATACGCAGGGTTTCGCCAATGCGCGCCTGTATGCGATCGACCCATATTTGCAACTTCGTTTGCCATCCGGGCTCTTACGACGCGATGAAACGTTGCTTTGTTGCATATGGTTGGGTGTGGTATTTACGAAGGCGTATTGGTGTCTCATTAGAATGTCCAGCAGTGCGGCATGCTACGTTTGCGCCTGCGAGGAGACGCTTGAGCACGATCAATGCCACTGACCATCATACGTGCAGGTGATGCGCATCTGCGAAACACGGTAGGCCAAGTTCACGGGATTTTCTTATCTGTCGGTGCTGTTGAATACAGGTGACGGAGCTTGGCTTCCGTACCACGTTGTTTTAGTCTGGCAGGTTGGGTGATGCCATCTAATTTAGTGTAGGCTATGGGTACACCGAGGACCGCCCAGATTTTTTTGTTTGTCCAACAGATAAAAAGACAAACTTTCGGACTCGAGCATTACTAGTTTATTATCTACTGCCAATCTAATAGTCGAAGCAAGGCGAAGTATTCCGTGGGCTTATCTCGGACGTCTTTGTATAGCTGACGCTTGGCGTGCCGTCCACTTTTATAACCTCGTCCAGGTTGAGGTGTGATGGACGTCTATAATATGCGCGTAAGGTTTATGCCTGTAAATATGTCTATTACGCTTTGCTTCGGTGAACCCTTTGCCCGATAGAATAAGACATCATTGCGAATAATCCCCGCGGTGATTTATACGGTTTCGTGTGGGCGAGGTTGAAAACAATTTCCGAACGCAAATATAATAGCTGCTCTCGCATCGCTGTTGAGTGCTGGAGCTCCGTTGACGTGGAATCAATGCGCCATAAGTGTTGGCGCATTTATGATGTACCAGACCATCCCCGCTTTAGCGTACGGACATATATGTCGAGTAATTTTCTCGCCCGATTTGTGCAATGAACCGCGTTAGTTCGGGAATATGTCCTTCTTCATCGTCGATTCTGGATGAGAAAGTGGCGCGATGCGTTTGGGCTTTATATCAGTTATACACGGCAAACCTCCGCCCGTCGTTGTGACGCTTGTGCATCATTAACGTCGATAGAGTCAATGGATAGCACGGTGCCTTCATGATCGGTCGCTGATGCGCGTTCTCCTTATGAAAACGAAATGGTTTTGAAAACAGACATAGATTTGCAGAAACATTTAAAGGTGTAGTCTCTGAAGATCTGGGGTCGGCGCATCGGTTTAGCTCCTTGCAATTTTCATGTGCACCTAAGTGCACCGTCAAAGATGCAGTGAAAAATGAGTTAGTTGGATGGGAAAGGTACGATGAACAGGGCTTCGACAATGCGCGTGGAATTGAAAGTAAATCAAATAGCTATATTTAAGTAGTTATTGCCTTGGACATATACTTTACTATCAGAATGATTGGACGAACGAACGAATGAATAAATGAATTGGAAATGGTTTATTCTAGAACAGAGCGTGATAGACAGGTAAAGTCGTTTTAACGGTTGAACTTTAACGAATGGTTAAGGCTTGTAAGCTTACCCTAGACTTCCCTAGATGGTACGTTTCATTATTATTTGATCTTAAGATCCTTCAAGTTTCCCTGAAGGTTTGCTATCCGTGTGTGTATGGGGCGGATGCTGCAACTATGCTCCCAACCAAAAAGTTTTCATCAAAGATAAATCATGAGACATGCGGTGAACTTTCTGAGTTGTTCCGGATTACTCTCTGAAACAAATGTTCTTTTTCTTGCATTATTAATAGAAGACAAACGAACGTATAAAAGGCAATCTATGCTCGTATGTTAGTTACAGGCGACAACTGGAATAAAAAAATATTTTTACCGCAAAGGCGAAGCAGTGGATGCGAAAGCAATAATTGGGAATGTTACACGAGGAAAAAAAAATTCACAGCATATCCACAAAGTGGACGATGTTAAGTGGGGCGTTTGTCAGTCCGTGCGCGATTCCGTCCGTCCTTTCGGTCTTGCTTCCGTCTGTCCATGCGTCCGGCTATGCGTCCTTCCATCCGTGCGTCCATCCGTCTGTGCGTCTGCCCATCTGTCCACGAGTCCGTCCAAGATGACGGTACTTGGAGGTAACACTCCAAGTACCGGCATCTCGCATCTTTTCATAATATATATTCATCATACAGAAGTACCACAATCCAGTAGGCAAATGTTGCACGCATAAGTCATATGTTGAAGAGTTGCAGTTGTTCATATAACAAGTTGCTTGCACTTGCGCAACTATGCCAACTGGAACATGTGTATTAGCAACGCCAAAAGCTTATATGAAGCCCCGATGCTCGCGAAGATGTTGGCCCTGGACACTGCTACATAAATCAACATCAGAGCATGGCAAGTAACCACAATTGGCAGTAATCCGACGTGACGGCTGTATGAAAAGAGTACATATGTAATGTTTATAAAATTGCCTATAGGCAGTACTGTTACCACTATCGATGTTTCACGAAGGTTAGCGTCTATTTGATAAGTAGTTCTGAGACCTGGCGTAGCTCTGTGGTAAACTGCTTCATTGCCACGCAGAATGCTCGTGTTCGATTCTAGCTGGGACACTGACTTTAATTCTATGCATTTGTCGAGTATACACTACCGATGTCGCGTGTTTCTTAACGCTCGCGTGTTAAAATTGCTCGTGTGTATTCTCGTCGTTCGTGGGTAGATAGATACTATGTGTCAGCGGAAATGTTGTAGGCCTGTGTACTCAGATTTGGGTGCACGTTAAAGAACCCCAGGTGGTCGAAATTTCCGGAGCCCTCCACTACGGCGTCTCTCATAATCATGTAGGGGTTTTGGGACGTTAAACCCCACAAATCAATCAATCAGATACTATGTGTCAATCACCTGTGGCACATACCTGCATACCAGCGGCAGATACCCGCCCGTGGGTATGTGCCACTGTCTGGTGGGAAGTGTTTGACGAGTTACGTGACGGGATTGTGACATTATTCATGTCTTGACCAGAGCGTTATATTCCTCAAACCACCTTACCCTTCCATGCTAATTTTTATTCACGCCAAGTTAAGGGGGTGACCACGAGAGCACCCAAACGTAAGCGGCTAGATAGATAGATAGATAGATAGATAGATAGATAGATAGATAGATAGATAGATAGATAGATAGATAGATAGATAGATAGATAGATAGATAGATAGATAGATAGATAGATAGTTTGACAGACGGTCAGGGACAGATAGATAGATAGATAGATGGATAGATAGATAGATAAAATGAGATAGATAGATAGATAAAATGAGATAGATAGATAGATAGATAGATAGATAGATAGATAGATAGATAGATAGATAGATAGATAGATAGATAGATAGATAGAGAACTGCATATTTTCTCGCTAGCTAAGTGTGTTACTTCTCTTTATTGGTTAGAATGAACAACTCCGAAAATGTCTCCCGCCGAATAACAATTGTACAACCCAATGGCAAGCGTTTCTGTTCGTTCCACACAACAGCGTGGGCTTATATACGCTATACACGTTTTTTTTTTGTTGTTGTTGTTGGCGCCGCCGTTTTTTTTTTTTGAGGGCGGCCTTTTTTTGGTCTGGCAACCTATCTGCCATGCGGGAAGCTTGCGGTTTGCATAGATGGTAAGCGTGCTGCAACGGTTTTATCGTTTCTCCTTCGTTTTACGCGCTGAATTCCGACTGAAGTGATGGAGGTTCTTGAGGAAATGAGTCTATGAAATGTTCTGACCAGGTTCAAGTCGTTGAGGGTCAATTGTTTTACTACACAGTGCCACAAACGAGTCCGTCTCTGTTGATGCAGTATATTCACAGCACCGACTTTTTGCTCGAAAAATGCGCAGTATTTTCAGGTCTTTGTTTTCCAGAATGAACTACAAAACTTCGAGATCTTAGTGATAATCCTTATTGAGCTGTAGTCATCCGGTTTTATAACAAGATTTCTCTACGCCAGCCATCTCATCCGCTACCGCTTTTGCATGAAGCAGTGCGTTGGACTGTAGTGGTTAGTCTTTATTTCGTGGCAATAACGCTTTTCGTTAACTGCTCACTTACTGTTTAAATTGATTTTCAACTCTGAAGGGGTGACCGTATATTAATCGTTCGTTTGTTTTTACAGGTGTGCACTTGAATACAGCTCTTATATATACATCAAACGACGATGACATGCTTCCGCGTCCCTTTTGTATCTGTTTCTTTTTTGACCACGATATTTGAGTGACTCTTGGTGCCGCGGTAGTTTGACCTGCGATAGAGAGAAATGTTACGTGGGGCTATTCATCTGAGAAATATTGTCATCGTTGGAATAGCTGTAGGCTGCGTACCTTCCGTTCATAGCCAAAAATGAGCATGGGAGTCGAAGTCGTTGCTGTGCGTTCGCCTGAGAATGTTTTTTAACATACCCGAGAGCCCGCGGAAGGTACAAAGCTCTTCTTGTCTGAGCTTGTAAGCCATAGAAGCCGCTGCTCCTCGTCAACATGGAAACAATGCAAATTGAAGAAGAGTCCACTGCACCAAAAACAGCACAGTGGTTTCCTGATGACCAATCCTTGGCCGTCATAGCGATGAAGAAAAACAAAATTTGCAGGTTGGCTTAATACACGGCAAATTGCTCCATAACACCACACATATCAGCATCAACAGACACACCCCAAACCGTCGCCCGCACGCCAGAGAGGAGGAATGCGTTGGTTGCCAGATTGAACCTCCTCGCCCGATGCAAAGGTCTATAGCAATGCCCCTTCTTTTCAGTAGTAACATCCACTTGCGTCAAGTTCCCGTCGATATTCTCTTGATATATTTATTCCGTGACCTAGTTTTTGCAGGCGGCTTCATAATACACGCATATATTAACGAATTCAGTCGATATGTTTTGGAGGAACAGCGAAACATTTTTATCCCGTAGCAGTAATGTTTGTGACTGCAAATAGAAATGTTCTCACTCTGCCACAGATAAAATCAATTTTTATTTATGTATTTATTTATTTATTTAGTACATATTGAGAACCATAAATGGTCCAAGCAGGAAGGGCACATCACATAAAAAAACAGGAATAACATGCTCCATACATAATGCAATTCACTCTACTTAATTCACAATGAATGGGGATCACATAATTTGTTCCAATCAGACACTGTCCGTGGAAAGAAAGAATACATAAAGACATCAGTTCTCGCGAAATATGGGGTAAACACATTGAGATGGTGATGTCGGGTCTGCCTAGTTGATAGGAAAGATAGATACGGTGATGGATCAATGGCGACTTTATTGTTAAGTAACAAGAAAAAGAAATCAAGCCGTTGTTTGAGTCTGCGCGAAGCAAGTGGCTGAATGTCATTTGTAGTCATTAGTGCAGAGGGTGAATCAGATGGTAAGTATTTGTTGTATATAAAACGAACTGCTTTTCTTTCCTTGAATGAAACGGGCTGCGTAATCAACTGGTTTCTCCCCTTCTTTTTGCACCTGCTGTTAAAGGCAAAACATTTATTAGCGAACTTTGAGCGTATCTATCCATCTATATATATATATATATATATATATATATATATATATATATATATATATATATATATGATGTATGAAGTGATGGTAGATAGAAGCAGAGAAGGAAGAAGTGCAGAACGGAATAAACATGACGTATGAGCCAGGCCACGTCTCCCGCATCTAGCGTCCACACGATTGTAAGGTTTGAGTTGTGAATGGCCCTCTTTCTGCGCAACTAACGATGCGAGCTGTTCTGGCGCATGAATCTGGGTGGTAAGTCCAGGGCTTGGCGTAGCATCGTCCGAGCTCCGCAGCTCTATCCCGACCATTGTAAGCGTGCTAGATTTGAGATGGACATTTTGAGTCACGAAGGAGCCAAGCGATGGAAAACCAGGAGCCGGGCCACGTCACCCATTCATCGTAGCATCACACGAGTCGACAGGATGAAGACCTCGGAACCACTTCATCGCCCAGCCATCATCATCAAAGACCTCAGCGAGACGCAGTGACCGAACGCGGACCACAGAAAAACGCGGACCACCAAGACCACCAAGCATCATGACAGCAGCATCAGACGACCTTGACATCCCTAAGTACACCGGATCAGCGGACGACGGACCCGTACAGGACTGGTTCAACCTGTTCGAGCTCCATGCCACCGCTGCATCATGGTCGGAACGGGAAATGATCGCCAACTTTACCGACTACATCTCCGGTGAGGCATTTAAGTTTTACCTGATACACATATTCGAAAACGACGAATCATGGCAAAAGATCAGGGAAGAGATGATTGCCCGTTTTAATGACTACGACAAGGACGTCTTCATTACCGACCGTCTGCATACAACCACACTCGACCGTCACAGTCCATGCTTATTTCTCAAGAAACGTGGCGTTCCACCACGTTTCTCTTCACGAAAGTTGGCATTTCCAAAGTCGTGGCACCAACATACGACACGAGACGTCGCTCACCCTACTGATGCCTTTCATTCTTCGTCTCGCTTACATGGTCTCCCACCTGGTTTTCTACGACGCAGCTCTTCAAAGGCTCCTAACTGTCGCTATTCGTGTCATAAGGACGCCTGGTTTATGGAAGACCAGCTGACACATGGGGAAAATACCAAACGATGCCAAGATGACGAGTGTTTACGATAGACCGAACCAGAGCATATAGTTGTCATGCCGTGTCACTTCTTTACAATGCCATGAGAACCATGAACTCACGTACCTTCATTAGTGGACCGGGCGCCCCATCGGTGGCGTCACTCTGACCAACATGTTGTGTTATTCCCTGAAATATTATGGAAAGTTCTTTGGAACAATCTTAATGGTAATATTTTTAGAGGCGAATCCTTAAGGCAAGGGCTGGGCGTCTCCTGTATGTAGCCACCTCTCGTTTAGTTCTTGCAGTGTTCACTAGATTACGGTACTTGTAGCTGATGTTGGAAATATGCAAGATACTATAAACTAGACGGTGGTACTTGTAGTTCATGATGAAAGATGCGAGTTGTTATGAAATAGGTATGGTGTCATATATGGCGCGTGTCATTGGTGGAAGGCAATCGTTCGATTTAGTGCGGCGACGTATGCTAGGGGGAGCGTTGTGATAAAATCGAGTGAGAAAAAATGTACGGAGTATTCATGGTTTACCAGGTTTACCTCCGGAGGTTCACCCACTCAATCATTCACTTCATGCATATGGCTGCACTTTTTTATCTGATATGCCAATACATTATCTACTTTGATTTGGAGCCTTTATGTATAGATCTAACTGCGGAAGTTGGATTGCCTGCTTTTATGCGGCATAATATGACACGTTTGCGTGGTCTAGGTGCTTGACAATGTTTCGTAAAACCTCCTGCGTCGGATATATTTGTAGCCACAGATGTCATCGTGTGCCATCAACGAAGATTAAATTCTGAATGGTGTAGCTAAAAGAACATATGCTGTCGATAAAGTAGATCAGACCAGTCCATCAACATATTAGCGGCGCCCCTGAGTCGTAGTAAACATGCCCGACAGCTGTCATGGACACTCAGTAAACATTCTGTGAATGTCAAATTAATTTAATTGTCACTTGAAGACATTTTTTTTCTCGTCACTATTTCTAAAAAACTTAGGCTCAGATGAAGACCACGTTCATAGTCGTATTACGTAGTCCAGTTTAGAAAAAGATCGTGCAAGAATCATCGGTGAAATGGTCCTTCATAAACTTAATCTTTCTGGACGAAATTCGTATATTTATACTGCTTTGTGTTATCCTAATACATTTCCACACTTCATAATGCCCAGGACGTATTGCTCTAACACTATAAGGAGAGAATGTACAAAAGATAGGGTAAACAGGTATGGTACCCACAAAGACAAGACGAGGTGGTGCCAAAAAAAGGAAGGGGATGGGGCTCCCTTTACACCTTAGACTGGTTGCCCCCCCCCCCCCCCCACGCTTTGTTTCCGAAAGATGTCACTTTTGCGTACACTACCAGTAAATACTTTCTGTCGCCGCCCTTTCACAGGAGCGGTGACTTCAAGGAGAACCGAACCACTTTGATACCTTGCAATGCGTGTATTACAAAGGAAAATGAATGCGAAAGAAGAGGACAAGTTAAAGGGGGCTTTCATGTGGGTGTTCAACATGCAGACACCGTGACAAAGCGAATTACCTTAGCGGAGAACCGCAGTTTCGAAGGCCGAAAGGCACGCCTTTGCGCATAGAGTTTCCCAAAATTAACTTGAGGGCACTGTGGCGCTGCGATCGTTCAGCGACCATGGGAATGATGGGTAGCACACACATTTGCCTAGTCTTCATACTTGCGGGTGGCGAATTTTACTTGCTGCTTCGTTTATTGCTGGTTACGGTTTTGTCTTCAAAAAAAAAAAAAAAAACGAACCCTTTTGAACTTAGTGACTTGATTCAAAATGGTAAGCCTAAAAATTAAGGTTGTGAAGCGCAAATAGTGAACATTTGCTAATTTATGTTTTCGTGAAAAAAACAGCTCCAAGCCACACGAACACACACAGAACCACAAGCAGGCCAGAAGTTCGAAAATTAGACAAATGTGTGTACTACCCATCATTCCCATGCTCGCTGAAGCGCCGTGTGTTGCAGCTCCCATAGACACTAGCGCCAGAGTTCCCTCTAGTGTATATTAAGAAACTCTATGCCTTTGCGTGCGTCTCCAAGCGCGCTAAAGCAACGATTCGAAAATGGCCACCCGCATCTTTTAGAGATGCATCTACTCACTCCTCTTGCCGAGCTCGCAGTGTCTATCGGCCGTGGTATTGAAGTTTGACGCATGGCCGGGACAAAAAAAAAAAAAAAACATTTGCGCGTATAGCTAGCTCTTTTATGTGCAATTGATAGCACGATGCTGACGCCTAAAATTAATTCTTGGTAAAGAGATGTTGCGGCGCGTGGGCCCATAGGATTTATAGACACAAACCCGCATGTATATGCGATGCTCCGAGGGCAAAGTAAACGCTGCAAGCTGGTTGACAATAGCGTTCCGGGTCGTCGGATACCTAATGCATAAACATACGCCCTCGGGTGGGATTCGACGTTGACAAACACACGAGGCTCGGGCGGACGCATTAATTGCTTTGTGCGGGTGTGCTGCGTGTTGTTCGGAGTATGCGCTTCGATCGTGGACAACGTGGCTGGGGTGTCGTAGTCGCTTTGAGGAGGACATATCGTACAATGGACCCGAGTTATTCTCCGACATGGTTTCATGAAAGCGCGAGATCTAGTGGGTCGTGTGGTGCTTAAAAAAAAAAGAAAGTAAAAGGTCGAAGTGCTCGCTACCAATACGTCGTTCATAAAAGGTCTTCCCAGAATGTCCCTCGGTGCCCGTTCTTTTGCACGTCGCAATTATTTCGCAATGAGTTCGTCCGTACGCTCCATTGTCGCGTATGAATCTCCCCCCCCCCCTTTTTTTTTTGACGCAGCAGCAAGAAGCACGTGCGAGAAGGTCGGTGTGCTGTCTCGGGCATTTCGCCCGAAGAGCATCTGGAGAGATTGGCATTTATCTTAAGGTGGGTGTTGCTGAAAGCTTGAAACTGTGTGTCGACCGAGCTGTTTGAAGACATTTCGAGTGGCTTGAGTCCGCACACCGTGATGGTTGCGTGGCTTCGGGTCGCTTAGATGGCGATGGATGGGCTTGTCCTTTTTATTTTATATATAGTTTGTTTATGCGGACATTTTCATTTTAATAATGCTTGGAAGGTTGCCTAATGTTGCTCACTACGCAAGAGAAAAATAGCGGCTCCGTCCACATCCATCGCTGTCCTTCCCACATAAAGTTAGCATGAGTGCTCCATCCAATAGTGTTCACTCATCTTCGTGACGTGAAGCACTGATAGAGCGATTCATATATATGAGCCTTCTGTACACACACATGTTTTTATTGCTGATTTTATGTCAGAAGTTTTTAAATACTTTTTATATATATAGAGAGAGACAGAGATACAAATAGATAAAAAGGAAAATGCTGAGAAGTTAACGTAGTAGGAAAACCAGTTTACTATCCTGCAGAGCGGAGACAGGGATAAATAAAAACAAACAGAGTCATTCACAAACGCACACATGCAGGTCATTCTGGTCAGAGTCGTCTGGAGAGATCGGTTGAACGCGGCCCCTGCACAACCTACTTTAGGTGCCGTTCTGTCTCTGGCGCAGGATGCTTTCTCGCTAAAGAGTCCAGGAGATTGAATACACTGAAAAGTGACTCTATTCGCGAACAGTATTGTGTGGACATTCACGCGACTACTAGTATACCTTAGATCCAACTGCTAGTTTCGAAATTCTTACAGGGCTTCGCCGAGGTGACACTACCCTACTGCGCAGGCTGTGGCTGGGTGTCGCATTGGTAAATGCGACATAGTAAAAGCGTTCCGCATATGAATGACCGACACCACAGCCTGTGACCACTGCGGCAGTGACAAAACAATTCAGAATATTTGTATATTGAAACGTTACATGTGACTGTAGAACTGGCAAAGCCGTCGGAGGCTGGAACGACAGAGCCTGGGTGGCACATTGAGACCTTTGGAGTGAGACACGGCATTTAAGGTGGCACTGATAAACTCGGACATCCTGGTAAATTTCCTCGCACGTTCCGACATCGTTGCTCTGCCAAGCGTATTACTTAGGTATTAGCGACGAACCTATAACTATTAAAGTGGGTGTTATTTCAATTAGCTAATACACAGATACGGTCCGATTAGAAACCATGGCTAGCATGGCTGCGCTCTGCCGCGGCCCGATAGGTGGAGTGATGTGATAGATTGCAACCGAGTATAGAGCTGGCAGTGTCGTATAGTCTCGCCGAGCATTTTTAAACATTTAGGGGTGCGCCCGCTTCCCGCTTCTGTTCTAGCACCGTCTCTCTCTCTCTCTCTTGATATATATATATAGACTGTTTTTTTTTTTGCTGACTTCAGTAATATTGCTGCCGTTATGTGATAAAAACGAAAGATGATCTTCACAATGACTCTAATGAGAAGGTGGTGGTATCAGTAACGCTGGGTGATTATAATGAGCAAGAACGAAACCACGTGTACTGTGCAAGGGAGGAAGGGAAGTTAACTAGGCACATGCCTGGTTTGCTACCCTGCGCTAGGAAAAAGCAATTGAGCTGAGTGAGGGGTTACCCCCATAACGCCGTGTTCTCCATTCATGCATCTTCATTTTGCAGGCCCCGACATGGTGCCTTCACCAAGGAATAGTTATTAGAGCCTTTCGTCGGTGGTTTTCTGTGTTATTCAACATAAAGGTGCATTTCATCGTTGTTAATAAAGCAGCTGCTATAGTTTTCGCTCGTGGTGTCCATTCTACCATTGTTCATGTGCGTGTTGCGCAGCCAGTCTTGACTCCATTCATAGTTTTTGTTTGTGCCGCTGGAGAGGAGCGAAGTTAGATAAGGTGCAGCTTTTCAACGTGCTTACATTATAACGATAAAGCCACACGATGAAGCCTGCATTTAGTTGTTTAAGTCACCGTGGTCTTCAGGCTATATTATTCAACTCATGTGCCCGCGTTCTGAAGCAGTTAGGCATAATGTTGGCCACAGTTGTCCCCTGGTGACGCAGTAAATACAGGGTTTGCAGATTTGTTTACGTCATAGCCGATAGCGATGGACCAATGGCGGCAAACTTTGTGATCAGGACAAAGATTGCGAAAGCTCGGGGTCGTTCTGTGTACTGTATACACTCGCAGGCCACAGCTGAAGACAGGTAGTCAGTTGCAAGCGATGAAAATCTGTTAGAACGTTCGAGCGTCACAACAGAAAGCGATAAAGGTATGGCTGAGAGCGAGAGAGAGAACGTTTATCAGCAGGAAGTTTGAGAAGATGAATTTTATCAAATGTTCCCTAAAACTAAATTGTGTGGCGCCCTTTGTACAGTGCTACACTGACTATATCAGCCAGCCGGGACTGGTCCTGTGTTGGCAGTTGGTTTGCCAAGGTCTGTTCCAAAAGTCGCGCCTCCCACGACCAGAGTGGTAATCTCTCTGTGTTTGAGCGTAGAGTTTGCCGTAGTGGAGTGCGAGGGACACTTGAATGTAAGGTGTGTCGGTGTACGCACCCTTCCGCTGAAAAACTATCGTACTCCCGTGTATGAGCGTGTCTGTGTTTTTTCATTATATTTTCAACCTTCACTCTCCTCTTTTCCTACCTTCTTGTCCGTCCTTTATACCTCTTCTCGAGTACAGGGCAGCAAACCAGGGAGGTTTCTGGTCAATCATCGGGGTTTTCACTTGACATTTAGTCATATGCCTGGTAGGCAACTACTCTCCCAGAATGCAATGCGGGGGCATTGCTGTTACGGTACTTGCCTACTAACCCCAAAGTCGCAGGTTCGACCCCTGCTGCGGCGGTTGAATTTTAATGGAGGTGGTAAACGGGCCTTTCTAGAGTCCCTTGTACCTTGCAATGTCAGTGTACGTAAAAGACCCCGAATGGTCGAAGCTCATCTGTAGTTGCCCTCTGCGGCGTGTACCGTAATCATATGGTTCTTACAACTCGCAAATCTTCACAAGTTAGATAGATAGATAGATATGTGGGGCTTATCGTCCCAAAACCACGATATGATTATGAGAGCCGCCGTAGTGGAGGGCTCCGGAAATTTTGACCACCTGGGGTTCTTTACCGTGCACCCAAATTTGAGTACAATGGGCCTACAACACTTCACAAATTATCCAACGCTCTTTTAGTGAGCCGTCTGAATCACCACGCTGTGCGTAAGCTCACTTTTTCACAGTGCCACGCCATGTCATTCGTTGATTCGCCCCCCCCCCCCCGGCGCTAGTTGCTTTTGTGTACGGGCATTCGTATTGTGACATCACGTTGAATGCGCTTTTAACACTGCGTGTACCCAGTGGAAGAGAGCGCCAGAGACACGTGGTCCTACGAAAGATTTGGTGACGCCGCCGATGAAACTCGCACCATACCCGCCCTAGATGGATTTGCAAAAAAAAAAAAAAAAAGGAAGCACGTTTCTCCTCACGTGGTCTTGCACAAGAGGCGCACATCGAGTGTCCCGATAAATTTAATCTCGTTGAACAAAGGCCGCCTATCGCCGTGTCTCTTCAGTGCGTGCGTACAATGCGAGACAAAATGAAGTTTCATCGCGACCGGTTTATCGGCGGCGCGTATACTTTGCTTTCATGGCATAGATAAGGTTATCGCTGTTCGAGGCGGATGTTGCCACTGATCGCCTGTTCATTCGTACACGACAAGTGGAGTATATACTAGCGGCTCCTGTGCCGTTGACACACTCTTCTGCCCTATATTCTGTATAGGAGGCTGCGGGTGAGGACAAGCTAAATCTATTTTTATTACACAAGAGTATGAAGTTGTAATATGTATTCAAATCTATCGCTCCAAAACACCCCCCAGATAAAGGGCTCGTAGCAGGAACACCCCATACAACACCGCTTAATTAAGAGAGAGAGAGAGAGAGAGAGAGAGAGAGAAGAAATCATGACAAATCCACGAAGTGAATGACGATCATTGGGTGAAGCAGTGAGATTGTTTGGGGCTACCATTGTTCACTCACGCAATAAAATGAGTGACAAAGCGGTGTACAGTTACATACAATGTTTATCGGTCATAAGTAGTATGTTTTGTTAAGTTGTAAATTTCGTTTCGCTTTGATTATTACTCCTTTGTGCCGTTGGATCTAACTTGAGGTTGGCAAACGCGAGATCTGTGCACGTACCCCTGGTGGTTGTTGGTTGTTTCCAGGAATAAGAAATGCATAGCAGTGCTTATCGGGACGTCATTTACTGAACAATTTAGTCGTTGTTCGGGGTGGTCATCATCTTTATCGTCATCAGCGTCATGGCCATGGCGTATAGTTGGGTACAGTTTCCTAAATTTAACTAGACGGGACTCTGGCGCTGCGATCGTTCAGCAACCATGGGAATTATGGGACACAGATTTGCCTAGCCTTCGTACTTGCGGGCGGCAAATCGTACTTGCGGCCTCGTTTATTGCTAGCTTCGGTTTCATTTTGGAGGAATAAACAAACACAGTTGAATTTCGTGACCCGATTCGAAATGGTAAGCATAAAAGAATAAGGTAGTGAGGCGCAACCACTGAACATTTGCCTATTTTTGTTTCGTGAGAAAACGGCTTCAATCTACACGAATGCACACGGAGCCAGAAGCAGACCAGAAGTACGAATACTAGACAAATACGTGTACTACCCATCATATCCATGCTCGCTGAAGCGCCGTGCGTTGCAGCTTCCATAGACACCAGCGCCAGTGTTCCCTCTAGTGTATATTAGGACTCTCTATGACAGTGGGTGCCTTGTATGTGCTCGGCCATAGTGCACGCCAACGCCGTTAACGACAATCTTCACCCTCGAGCAGCTGAATAATATGTGGGGTTTAACATCCCAAAACCACCATATGAATATGAGAGACGCCGTAAAGGAGGGCTCCGGAAATTTCGACCACTTGGGTTTCTTTAACGTGCACCGAAATCTGAGCACACGGGCCTACAACATTTCCGCTTCCATCGGAAATGCAGCCGCTGCAGCCGGAATTCGAACCCGCGACCTGTGAGTCAGCAGCCGATTACCTTAGCCACTAGACCACCGCGGCGGGGCAACTTCGAGCAGCTTCACCCCTAGAAAAAAAAGAAAACGCATTTGGTTTCAGATATAAGCCCATGGGGGAGTAAACTTTAGAATGCACGATATATACACAGCCACACCCATCGGAGATGCTATTGGAAAGCGCCCGAATAATTTCTGCGAGTTCTCGTGCGAGCGGCGTTTTCTCAACGTCCTTTTCCTTCTGTTTTGTAACTGACACATCAAGAGCCCTTATCGAACAGCACTTCGCTCGACCGGCTTTACGCATTTATCTTTAGCTGTCGCGCGATATAAAAGCTGTCGTCGACTGTTTGCTGGCCACTTGCACGATGGACGCGCAGTGCTTCGCGCGTTCGAATCGTCTCTTTCTCCAAAGCCCAACGCAGATGACGAGAGGCCGTAAAGAAAATGCATGCGCAGGCAATTTGCCTGCAGCGTTCGCCGTTTCGCTTATCCTCCGCCGTTGGATTTTATCGAAAGATTCAGGCCAGAGTGATGACGCACGTCTCGGATACTGTCGATAGCGCCAGGACGCGTGCACGTTCCCCTTGCAGAGATGTCTGAAGTTCTAGGACTACGTACCCACCTCTACTGCGACGCCTCTCGCCCTGCCGCGATGGTCTAGTGGCTAAGGTACTCGGCTGCTGACCCGCAGTTAGCGGGATCAAATTATCGGCTGCGGCGGCTGCATTTCCGATAGAGGCGGAAATGTTGTGTAGGCCCGTGTGCTCAGATTTGGGTGCACGTTAAAGAACCCCAGGTGGTAGAAATTTCCGTAGTCCTCCACTACAGCGTCTCTTGTAATCATATGGTGGTTTTGGGACGTTATATCCCACATAGCATCAGTATTACGATGCCTCTCTGGGCACTCTGTACCAGGCATGTAGCCAGGAATTTTTTTTTCGGGGGAGGGGGCGTGGTTTAATCGTTCGAAAGAAAGTCTTTTGATGTTATCTGGAACTATGACGGACTGGACGAAATTTGGGGGCTTGGTCCCTGGGCTGTCCTTTTTCTACGTGCCTGCTCTCAACTGTTACGTTTGACTGCCGCTATCGGTCACGTCGTACGTGTAGGTGCGTGCGTTAATCGGCAAAAGTGAATGAAGGGCATGACTGGGTTCTAATGTGTGGTTGGACTTGCGTCTACGTCGCACACGTGGTTACTTGCTTGTCGCTGGTGTTGACCAGCAAATATAAGAAAAAAAACGTCCTTTATGTATTCGCCTCAGCAAAACCTAAGGCGAAAGCCACGTTCTTCTTTATTTTCTCTGCCTGTGTATTAACACTCTCACGACACCCTGCGGAAACTTTCTGTAACTCACGCGGCTTATAGCACTGGCTCCAAGATCGGATGCATTGCAGGCATTCTGCACCTTAACTCGTCTCGCACTTTCTCCGTGATTTGACCATTTTCGGCCAAGCGGGGACGCGACGTGATGACGCCATCACGTAGCGTCACAAAATGTATTGACCTGTCATGTGATAATGGTGTCATAACGTGGTGATGATTTTCTGCATCACTCGTGTTGATCCCGATGCCGTGAAACGCTGGTGACAGTCATTTCTTTTATTTTCAAGAGGAATATAGTGCTCTCGCCCTCATAACCGCAATTCATGAAAGGCTTCGAGGAAGTGCCTGACTGTCGGTCCTTATTGCACGAAGCTTTGATGCTTTCAGTACCTCCGTTTTCGTTGGTTAAGTGTTCTCACGCGAATCAATAGAGCCCTCAAAGCGTCAGTGTTGATTGCACCGCAGCAGTGTCGCCTTTGTATACACTACGCTGGCACCGCAGTTGACCGCTGCTGGCATTTACATTGATTGATTGATTTCTGGGGTTTAACGTCCCAAAACCACCATAAGATTACGAGAGACGCCGCAGTGGAGGGCTCCGGAAATTTCGACCACCTGGGATTCTTTAACGTGCACCCAAATCTGAGTACACGAGCCTACAACATTTCCGCCTCCATCGGAAATGCAGCCGCCACAGCCAGGATTCGATCCCACAACCTGCGGGTCAGCAGACGAGTACCTTAGCCGCTAGACCACCGTGGCGGGGCTGCTGGCATATTCATTGATTGATTTGTGGGGTTTAACGTCCCAAAACCACCATATGATTATGAGAGACGCCGTAGTGGAGGGCTCCGGAAATTTAGACCACCTGGGGTTCTTTAACGTGCACCCAAATCTGAGTACACGGGCCTACAACATTTCTGCCTCCATCGGAAATGCAGCCGCCACAGCCGGCATTCGTGCAACTTGTTGGAAGGCAAAGTCTTACAACGTCGCTTCGGTTTCACTTTCAGTAGTTACTGACAAGCTGTAGACAGTTACGTCACATCTGCTTCTACACGTCATGTATAGACTCGCTGTTGTCGCATGGAGATTACTTTTTTCACGCCCGTATATGATACCGCTGCTCGGCTGAAACAGTGCATTTTTGTTTCTTTGACTGAAACTAAACGCCAGAGCTTTATAAATGCCCTGCAGTTTCACCGGCTTACTTCGATAGAAAAGCTTAACTTCAGTGTTCAGAGGAGTCCCGACTAAACAAAAGTGTCCGAGCAAAAAAGCGTAAAGGAAAAATCGCTGAAAATAAAGCTTCCGTTTATTGTGACATAAGGCCCACATGTTGAAAGATGAACATCTATTTCTTCCTAGTTAACACACGCGTGTTCACTCGCTGATGAAAATTCCGATGTAAATAGATTCATGCAGAATACGTTTAAAATGCGTGTTCACTGATAGAAATTGCAATGCAAGTAGATTCATGTAGTCTACGTTTAATAATACCTATTGATTTAAAAGAAACAAGATTGAAGTCGATCATGTTTTTCCACTTTGTGTCGCCAATGCGATACGACCATATGGTCAGTTCTGATGTATCTAGCCTAATCATTCGAGTGAAATCGAAGCAATGTGTTTTTTTTTGTTCTTACCTGTGAATCAAGACTGTAGTTTTGTGCAAGGGAGGTGTTTTTATGTTTACACTGCATGTCAATTTTTGTGCCAGGCGCATGTTATGTTCAATTATCAAAAAAAAATTACGCGTCGCGGAAGTACTCGTAGGTCATGACGTGGGCTATCAACGTCTTGTGGCCCTTATAGGCGGTGACGACACAACCTGCAAAGAAGAAAGACGGATTAAAGTACTGCAATGTTCGTAAAATATTCTATTTAGATAACAAACTTACTTGTTCCCATACAAAATGCAACATGGGATACGCATTCAGAAAACGACTGCTGGCTCCGTTTCTTTGCCTTATCGAGATTGTAGTTCACAAAGACGCCTGAAATAGTTTCGTTGAAGGTATCTCAAGCCCTAGGTTGCATGACTGGCTTGCGAGAAGCAAAGGCTACAAATACAGTTGGCAACGACGGAGATGAGCAAATGACATCAGGTGACGGCTCGCTAGAGCAGCTACGGAAGGGTGACATGCGACCTTTGCTCGCAGCTTTATGAATATCAAGGAAACGCGTTGATAAGCTCTAACCAGGCCAGTGTTTGTATTTGAGGCTGGAATAGCACGATCGCTCATAGAAGTACTAGAAAACGCAGCGCCATGTTTCCGGGCGCGTTTGCTTAGTGCCAGCCGTTCAAATATTACACACGTTTTTTTTTTTTTTCAATTTGATAAGAGCAACCGTATACGTGTACATTCCGCTCCGTGTTTGCTAGAGCGACTTGAATCAAAAGCCAAAATGAAGGCACCACTTTGGTTTAATAACGTGAGTTGATAACACGAGTTGGCTAACGTGTATGGAGGCTCAAGAATTGTTGACGGCCATACAGTTTTGTTTTGTACATTGACGGACATGATATGTCGAAAATTGTTTCATGTATTTGTAGCTAGGCTCCCTAGAACACTTTGGACGACTACCGAATGCGGTTAGCGGTGCACCAAACGGCGAATGACAAGTGCTGGTTCCCCGCTTCATTTGTGTAAGCCGAATTGAATTGTCTGTGCTCCGTTCCGCAGCTCCTCGCAACAATTTCGAGACACTCAAGCAGGAGCAAGAACTTGCCGATGCTTGGGTGGAAAGAGCGGGGCCAACTTGTTATTTTGCCTCTAACCTACAGATGTATCAACCGCACAGAGTAGCAGCGTATAAAAGCATTGTAGAAGCTTCCAAGAAGAGGAGATGATATGTGGACACTTCGCAATTCAAAGCGTCCTTCTTATTGTTCAGTACTGCGTTAGAAGCTTGTTACGGCACTTTGTGATACGACTGTAGAAAAATTGACATATAAATGGGGTGGCATATAGGTTTCGTGAGTTGGAGTGCATGGTTGTAATACTGATGGCTGTATTTCATTAGGAAGTAATGTGGGAGGTCAGCTACTTTGGTGTAGCCTATACATCACGTTTTGTCGAAGATTATGTGCTTTTTATGCGCATCACTCGAGTTTCTTTGCGGTAGCGAGGTTCTCCGTATAGAAGTTCGGCCCATATTGCTTTCCTGTTTGAAAAATTTAGGCATTCAGGACGACCTTTTGATACATGGAACACACTTACGAGGCACGCATGCCCTATTGGTGTACTCTGTGATGTTTAGAGTCGATCTAGCGACGAACGAATCTTACGGACGAAAACGTTTATAATATTGGCTCTCAATAGATACAGAGAACGTCGACAGCCGTTCTCTTAAACAGTTGCCACGCACAGAAAAGTGTCGCCTATTCAATAGTTTGTTCATGCTGCAAGCAGTCACTATCTGCGTGTTGTCGCTAGGTCTACTTCATTATGGATATATTTGTACCAGAACCAACTTCGATCTACAGTTTGGTTCTAGTAACGTTTGACGAAGAACGACACTTGCCTGGATCGGACCGCTGCCTGCACAACATGAACACAAGAGGCACACGTGACGCGTGACACTACGCCGAGGAAGTTAGTTTACGCACACTTCCATCGCCGCGGTGGCTCCCAGTGGTCAACGTATCGTCATGTTCTGTACTAAGCGGCCGGGAAAGTTGTAGGCGTGCGGGCAGCGGCAAGAATGCCGCGCTTTGCTGCTGCTACACGCAATGACGGCGTTCTATCGGATACTATCTCGCGAAGCACGGCCAGCGTGGATATTGATTTCCTCGGGCCTCCCGTTTCGCAAATATATCTTATCGTTTGCTTTGTTAGGAGCATGGTTTCCTCAGACATGCTGTGTTTACCTGACCGAGATAACTAATGATAGCGTCCCCGTTTGCGCACGATCGGCCTGTGCTGATTAGAGAAAATGCTGACGTGCAGAGAGGAAACAACTTTCTCGTATCACTTGTTAGCTCAAGATGTCACGTGCGTGACTTCTCAGTCACGCACTGATTGCTTTGTGGTCTTTATGAGTTTTGGGGGGTGAGTCAAAACGCACCTCTATCGCACCCCCTTAACTAGACAAACATCGTTGACGGCGGATAACATTGTTGCAGAGCGTACCACTTACACCACTTCTTCCTACTGCTTCTGCTTCTCTGATTCGCTTTACCTAGTACGAAATGAACATCGCTGTTGTCGCCACTCGCTGGTGATGACATGTTGAATTGACTCTGTTATTATGTGAGATAAAGGTGGAAGAGAAATATACGTAGTCGCCGTGGCTGTGTCGGTATCGCTCGAATGGCGTCGAAGGTAAAGGGACACGTATGCACTTATATTCATTGTTCTGCCAAAGTGTGCCTAATAACGGCACCCAAAAATACCTAGCTTCCATCTCTCTATTGAAGGGAAGAGCCTCACCCCGGCTGACATGACACCTACGGTTGGCATGCGAGGGTTCATTGGTCAGCTGCCGGTTCGTGCAAACAGCAAGAGCCATATGACTCTCTCTGGTAAGAAAGAGTGTTCAACGCTCGCATCTGGGCTGTATACGAGTGGCGCTGACTAACAATTACAAAGGATTTACGTACAAAACGAGCGAACTAAGTGTGCAGGGAAGCGTCTTCCTTCGTACCCCACTGGCAGCGCATCAGACGCGTAATCGAAGGTTGTGGGTGCAGATGCCCCTGACAGAAAGGGTACATTTTTGTCTACAATTCATTTCAGTTTACGTTGCATTTGGTACACTGCAGGTAACTGCAATGTTTAGCATTCTCTACGTTTCGTGACCTAAATGTCTGGTCTTTTCATTTGCTTGAGTGCTATGCACTTAAGAACGGAACGTTGGGCGAGTTGGTATTCCGTCATGGATGGCCTATGCGCGCCCTGTTTTTGATGCGAAGCATCTAATGCCGGAGGCTGTGTCCCGTGTCCGTCAGTCCTACGGTGTCCACTTCCACACTGCGCATGTGCGCCCCCTCTCTTTCCCTCTCCTCTTCTACGCTCCCCCTTTCTCGCCACGCAACGCCGACGCAGGCAGCGTCTGCTAGTGAGTTTGTGTTTAGAAAAAAGTTGTTAACTACTTAAAGTACTTGGTACTCTACTACGAGGAAGCAAAAAGCCTTCCCGTGGGCCTCACATTTCATGAGGCCTTGGGGTGTATCTAGAAAAAAAATTTTTAACGATTTTAAGTACTTGGTACTCTAATATGGGACAGCATAGAGCCGTGCCGTGATGAGGTCATTGCACCACGTCTTCAGTATAAATAAGAAGACATAACCATCATAGTTTTTTTTTTTACCTATAGGAAAAGTACACGATTGCTCGCACTGCACAACCGTTCTCTGGCTATCCCTTATACATAGACGCCTCACCGCGGTGGTCTAGTGGCTAAGGTACTCGGCTGCTGACCCGCAGGGCGCGGGTTCGAATCCCGGCTGCGGCGGCTGCATTTGCGATGGAGGCGGAAATGTTGTAGGCCCGTGTGCTCAGATTTGGGTGCACGTCAAAGAACCCCAGTCGGTCGAAATTTTCGAAGCCCTCCACCACGACGTTTCTCATGTGTGTTTAGAAAAAGTGCGTAACGATTCAGAGTACCAGGTACTCTACTATGGTGAGTACAACTTATTAAAAAAAATACCTTCAGATATAAATTGACACAGTAAAAACAGATGTAATCATATGGTGGTTTTGGGACGTGCTGGTTAGATATTCCTACTTCGTGTTGTTAAACAATAAAAATTCGAAGCGTGCGCGCTAACTAAAAAGGAACTGCGGGTCTCCGTGTACAATTGGTGTTTATTTTTTTTTATTGGTGCCAGTATGCTCTACGGCATAAGTTAAATTAAGAGAAAGTGCAGTCGCACCGAAGCGGAATATGTTGATACACAATGCTGCAGGAGTCAAGTTAAGTTCAACTGTACACATAAAGCGGGCTTTCGCTTCAGTGAAAGAGCCTTGATTGGCCATAACGATCACACAATCTTGGTACCTGATTCTCATCTCCTTACAATGCTCATTCTGTCGCTGTGTAAGGAAGTTGTGTGACCAAAGACTGTGTTATGAAAGGTGACGCTGTCCATGATGAAGTCGTGATGAACGGCTTACTTCGATAGCACACCTAACTTTCTCGCAGCTGTACAGCTTGGAAGATCGACGGACAGATGAACAATGTTCTGTCAGCTCGCTTGCTACAAATAACGCGTGGGAGAGGGGGGAGGAGTGCGCAAAAAAAAAAAGATCAATGTGGTCCTTGTGTCTGGAGGCTCCGAGATCGATCACGCTCAGTGAGTGCGCATTTGTGCAAATTTGCCTTTCTGCATGTGAGCAAGCCGAGGTGCAGGTTTAGACAAGACAGAGGGGAAAGTTATGGCTCATGCTCGAATGTCCATCACTCATCACCCAGCTTCGAGTCTGCGTAGTAACATTGGTTTCCTCTCGCTAAAGAGCCTCCCGCGACGCGTATACTTGCACTGACTCAACATGCGAAGTTGATCATAATTTTTCGCATAACTCCTTTTCCGCGTCTGGAAAGGAAAGAACGACTGAGACAGGCGCTGATCAATCAAACGTGTTTAATCAGATGTCCCCTCCAGGCGTAGGTGAACTATCGTCGCACCTATCTGCTTTGTGTGGCCGTACGGGGGCTCTTTACGAAAAAAAAAAAAAAAACGAGTGCCTTTGGGGACTTGGGTATTGTAAGAGGGGAGTGGCGGTGACTCTTCGTCATCCGGGAGCCGTGAGTTTCTGCTTATAATTTATTTTTCGTATTTAACGAATAGTTATTTCGCTCGTTACTGCCATCTGATTGAGCTGCAGTTTACGTATTTCTGTAATCACGTGGGGACTTCATACTCTTGGTAGAGGTTCGTATGCATAATAACGAGATTGAGCACTCCATATCGCTATCGTTTTCCTGCATCCAGTGTCTCGTGATATTGTACACTCCTAGCTGAAATTCGCCAAAGTTGGTCAAACTGCAGTCATTAAACCAACAGACGAATGGTTTGTTCAAAAGGGACTAAATGAGTGACAGTTCATGTCGTTCGCAAACGCCCAGCACTGAAGGGATCAACGGGGAGGGTAACTGCGCCGCCATCGCCTTCTATCGATGCTGCACTACAATGCTCAGCCGGATGGGCTATCACGAAAACGAGTAATATCGGCTATACGCCACTGCGAAAGTAAAGAACTACAAAACGAATGGAAGCTGTTATGAGAGGCAAGTTCAACACGCAGTGAATGTACACAGCAAGCACCCTCGCGTTTCCACCATGCCGGCACGGGCGGCCCGAAAACAAGTGAAAGTGTCCGAGCACGGGGAATGCCGATAACTCGCTTCAGTGTGCTGAATTAGTTAGGACTACGAAGAACACTGACAGTGCTAATAAAAGTAAGCTGTTTGTCAGCGGTCATGAATCTGCTAAATCACCGGCCGCAACTTCAAAGAGATATATAGAAAAAGTAGGCCTCGCACGACATCGGTGTCAAGCGTGCTGCCGGTGTGAGTGCATTGCCGGCACACGCGAAGGAAACGTTGCATACACAATTTTTTTCACAGAAGATAATGTCTCCTGCATTAAAGCTCTGATAAAAGTCTTATTTTTCTCCATGCGACAATCGTTGTGAAAGATGAAGCGTGAAGGCGATCGCGGATACAACTAATCGTGCGGCCGACGGTGCACAGCGAGCGACTATGAAAGAACCGTGCCTGCGAATGGTCTCGTCTCTGTAAGTATAAACATATCTGCGTCACTCCGAAATACACCATGAACAGTGGACACCTACCTATTGTTCATTTGTGACTATAAAACAACGACGACGAAAATTCTTTACGAGTCGCATGTTCCGATCGCCGGTTGTCGTTTAGCCGTACTCCTCGTAAGCATATATAGCGACGCCGTCGGCAAGCCGTCACGGTGGCATCGGTGGTGCGCCTGGCTGCGTCTCCGTCTTTCCTGCATAAGCGCCGCTGCTATGTTCGTGTTTGTGAACTCGTGTGCCAGCTTTGCGAACGCTGCTTAGGCTGACATGATCGAACGCCAGCTGATAGTTCATATTCTCGGACTAGAGGGATGTTGAAGATTAGATGGATCCATATTAAAAGGTCGGTGTGCTTTGGTGCTACAAATCGGCACGCTTCGGTGCGCTACAGTTCGGTTGGCTTTGGGGCTACAAAAAGCCCACGTAAGTTCTCACGTTACGGTGTCAATGTTTATTGTTCTTTTTTTTTAGGTCGAGCAAACGTCGCCCGCCGTCCCTACACGGGAGGTCAAAATGCTGTGTTATAAGTATCCGGTATATAGTTCGTTCCGTGTAGTGTATAGCACGTGCGGTCAGTGTTTGCGGTGCTTTACATTAAAAGAATAGAACGTGTGTATATCTATCTGTGGGTGTTGGATTACAAATACACTGCGTTCTTCAGTGCTGATTAAACTGGAATAAACATAAAATATACTCCAGATGTGCAGGGTCGCCATTTTTTTTTCATTTGCCTAGACGGTTCAACTGTTAGTCCCACTCGAGCATTCTACGAAAACCAACATTCAAACCAAGAGGAGTAAGTGCTAGGGGGTAACAGTTGAACCCTTGCAGTTGCTCCCGCAGTTAGTCCGAATTGGTTAAAAATCTGTGGCAGCGCATTTTGTCCACTAAAGGACCAATGGTTTACCCCGCTTTAGTTCTTTTCGGCTGAGAGTTAAGTACTGCGCCATATTGAACGCATACCAGACAACGAATCCCGCGCCTCCAGCAAGGAAAATTATTCTATCGCGTCATTGATCGTGAAACGGACACAAACGAGACTTCCAAAAGGATCAATTCGACACGTAATGCTCAATTCAGGCTTTGCTCGTTCCCAATTGTTTTATTGCGTGTACCCCTTTCCTTTCAATCTTTCATTCTAGGACTGTGGTGGTCCCCTGCCCATTTTATTCTGCTGGCCGTCGTCGTAATGGTTCGAGTATTACTTTGCCAACGGAAACAAACTCGCTCGATATTCCTATTTTTAGGTTCCTGCCGTTTGATTTATTGTCAAGCGTGCCTTTGAATGAGGCATCGAAATGACTTTCTACTCGTCAGCCTCACAGTGTGTGCTTATCGCCAATCCCGTATGCATGTATTCATTACAACAGAGGTTCGACTGACTGATAATCCATACTTTCTGGGTCGACTCGTTACGGAAATAAAGACAATGTTCGCCAGTACATCTACTTACGCCTAGTGCGTACGTGTTGAAACATTAGTGAGGGAATTGATAAAGAACTCTCTGTTTGCATGATAACATTGTTATTCCATAAACAACCTTTCATTGCCTATTTTTAGGAATGCTTTAGCGATCATCCCAGAAATCTCGCGTTTCCGGAATCGATCGCGCGCAACAAGTCACAAGTCACTCGAACTGAGATGGTGTTTTTCAAGACATGGGATAATCACGTTTGGATACACGGGATTACTAGAAATCTTTAACTGAGTCTAGTGGTTGATGTTAGGTTTGTTGTTGATGATCGTGGTAGTGTTTTGTAGGATTGATACGCAGACCTGCACGCACTGTTTCGTTCCTCAAAGCAGTCCTCATTATGACAGTAGCGAAAAATCACTGCATATATATTCATGGAGCATGTTGATTTCAAGCAGTAATTTTTGCTTAAAATTCACGAATCTCCAGAACTCATGTTAGCAACCTTTCGTTAAATTACTTTTTTTTCCAGTCTGGGCGGGAATAGTGTGATAGAGTGAAATAAATAAAACGCCTTTTTTCCAGAGAATGCCTGTTTTTATATCTTATACCATTTTAATTTCTGCTTAGTTCCTTATTATGAATGCAAGGGATGGGCAAAATGCCATAGCAAAATGAAAAATGAACTGGTCACGTTAATAACTTGTAGAAGCAAACGGGCTGAATCATCGATCGTGAGTGATGTCGCAATTCTACATTATCAATTTCGCACCAGGAAGCTTTAGAAGTTTCCGTTGCCTGAAAAACAAGACAGACTTTCGATATCTGGAAAAAGCAAAAAAAAAAAGTGATGTAGTCGGGAAGCGCACCTGCAGAGCCACCCCCCCACATGCGTGGGAACCACGGCGAATCTCGTGGTTCAATAACTTCAACTGCGCATAGAAGACCCATAACAGCTGCTGATGCTGTTGGAGTTAATGTCGGTTTCCCCCTGTTCGCTTCGTAATGTCGAAGCTTCCGAAAATAGGATCGCTTGCGTCGCCAGACAGTGACACTCACGCCATCTGTTATTCGTTATAAATAGAAGCCTCGTTTGCTGTTTTGGTGCGTTGCGTCGCTTCTACGTACTCGCCGGCGCGTTTATGCCACGCGACGAGCGATTTCTATGGATTCGCTACTAATGAAGTGGCATTTACCAGCGCGTTCTTTCAGGTGCATGTCCTGTCATAAACATCTCATCTTGGATATCATGCGCATTCGCATAGCTGCACACGAAGCGCAGGGGCTTGTTGGGGTGACGTATACATTCTAGAACGATAGATATTGCTTGCATCCGAGCCCTTTTTTGTTTTTGTTTTTGTTTTTTGGTAAACTACAGTGCTAAGTGATTACAATGAGGGCATTGAGAGTTAGACCGAAAAACAGGTCGGGGAACGTCAGGTTATGTCGGGTTGGATCTCGTTGCGTCGGTTGGGATTGGGTCGGCAAAGTTTGGGTCGGTTGGGCGATAGAGACGGTCGGGAAGGTCCATCGGCCTTGTGTCAGTTTCTCAGCTTTTATTGCGGTACTACTATCGATATCGATGGAAATTCATTCAATGGTAACACTTCGACAATCGGTCCACTACCACCGCTTTAGACGAATGGTTCGGTGGACTAAGATAGGCCAATTTTTTTTTGCATTAGCTTCGCGTAATTCGTGATTGAATTCTGTGTCAACAGAGGTCACAATGGTGCACTTCTTCAAGGGTAGAGTTTCCTAAATATACACTAGAGTGAATTCTGGTGCTAGTGTCTACGGGAACTGCAACGCACGGCGCTTCAGCAAGCATGAGAATGATGGACTGTGCACGGATTTGTCTAATTTTTGCACTTCTGGCCCCGTGTGTGTTCGAGTGGCTTGGAGCTGTTTTCTCACGAAACAAAAATCAACGACTGTTCAGCGGTTGCGCTTAACCATCTTAATCATTTAGGCTTACTGCTTCGAATCGGGTCACGAAGCTGAAAAGTTTCCTTCGAAACAGAACTGAAACAGAACTGAAACACAGCAATAAACGAAGCCACAAATACAATTCGCAAGCCGCAAGAACGATGACTAGGCAAATGTGTGTACTACCCATCATACGATATAGTCGCTGAACGAGTGCAGCGCCAAAGTCTCCTCTAAATAATTTTCCATTCTTTTTCACTTCCATTTCCATTATCCATTCCTACGTAACACGGATGCCATCACAATATGTTCAAAAATACTTTTAGCTAGTTCTTCCACCGACCAATGTTTTCTCTCTCAAGAGTGGACGCCGGAATAAAACTATAGGCTGACCGATTGCACTGTTGGCGCCGTTTGGGTGGAGCAGCAGCTGGCAACAAGTGCCAATAACAGCCGTCCAACCACCTCGTTTTGAGGTGTGAAGTAGCAGCTGAGCAAAGAAGTAACATAACTTTTAAAATGACTATTTTCTTTTTTTTTTATTTCTACCACACGAGGGGCTGGCTTCTTGAAGTGCACCAAGAATTTTATGATTCCACAGATTTTGTACACACGAAGTCTGGCTGTCTTTCGTCGTCGTTTACTTCAGCTGACAGTATAAAAGCAGCAGCTGGTGTCTACAAAAGCACTTAGTGCTTAACAGCGAAAGTTTTGCTTGTCCCTAATGGTGTGAGCCTGTCATTAGGCACTGCATGCGCTGGTGAGTCACGGCCAGCATGAAAAGAGCTTTTCCGTATAGCAGCGTATTCGTGCGCCTCTCGCTACTTAATTGTGGCTCACACAATCTTTCCACGAAAACTTTCGTGCAAAACTGTACATTAAGACCCGTGTAAGGATGTTGACAGGCGCGCCACTAGAGTGGATAAGCTTACGAGTATTGCATTACGCCATTATGATCCATGCAAGGCAGAATTGTTTACCGGTGTCTCGGTATTGAACGTACTTTCCTGAAAGGTCCGGATCCACAATAGGTGCAGACAAGCAGTATCCTGATGCAGGTATCGGTGAAACGACCAGAGTTTGCGAACGGTTATGCTAGTGGCACTACTGCTTCTACATCTGTCGAGCGTATACAATGAGAGAACAGAAGGGAGATCTGTTTGGATATTGGGGGCGGTGATAATGTTTGACCGTGGCCTCCAAGATTTGGCGCCGGTACCTGGTGGTGTGCACCATTTTAGAGGCCACGCTTTTTGACTCGGGAGCCTCGTAGTGGCATTCGCACGTCGGTCGAATGCCACTTATTGTATTTTTTTTGTATTACAGTGCTGCTTCATCACGCTACCGAAGTGACCTCTGGGGCCACGTTTCAATCAGCGTTTTATTATGCTGCAGTTCAATATAACTAGTAAATTATGCAAAACCATCATTGCATCACTTCTATTTTCAGCAGACTTGCTGAACATCCTCGAAACCGGAAGTAAGTGATTGACCGGAAGCGCTTCGAGGAGAAACAATATGGCCACTCACTGGTCGTTAGACTACGAGAGAAAGCAAAGAAAGACAAGTAGCTACGCAACTCAAGGGAAGAAATCACAATAATTACTTCAGTTTGCAATACACCACGACGCCTTTCTTCTATGCATACACACATTCCCACTATCATTAGTAATCACTCAAACGCAGAAACGCAAGTCGCGCGAAAACTGATAACAACAGAAGAGAGGCGCGACTTCTTGGCCCGACTTCAATTAGTGAGGGGTCGAGTGTTGCAATTGACACACCTGTCACACTTGAAGCGAATCAATTTTTTACGAGGACAAAAGAAGGGCGCGGCTTGTATAGGTCACGCCGAAGTACAACACCAGAACAGTATGGCGTTATACGTCGCTACTCACACACGCCATACACAAAAGCGTGCGAGATCCGGTGAGCAGGCAGTAGGCTTTTTTTTTTTTGTCCTCCAGTGCTGCAGCGCGCCATCTTTGACTCAGGTGGCTAAGAAACGCTAGCACATTGATCGCGAATAAAGAGAGCGTCCTCGTACGACAAGAACGCGGTAACTGAAAAAAAAAAACAAAAAGAAGAAGAATATCGACCGGAGGCACGCGTTATTCTATTCTCCCCGCGTCTCGCCTTCTTGCACGTTTGTTTTGTTTGTGAACCGTATGTGAAAGCGGAGTCTGCTTCGGTCAAGCCGTTGTTTCGCGAGGTTTGCATGCGGAGATGTCCCGCGCTGGTGTCCGGACAGCGTGCCTGTGGAGTGGCCGCGGTGCCCAATCGATGCGACGTTCTGTGTGATCTCGAGTCACGGCTTGGTTGGCGCTCGTTCAGGAATAGCCTAGTCGTTCGTCCAAACTTGGGTGCGGCGATGGCACGCCATGTTTAGACTGTATAGCGCAACGAGGAAGGAAGGAGTGGCCGCTTACATATATATTTTCGTCTCGCCGCAATTGCTCATCTGGTTTTCGTATTCCACTAATTGACGGGCGCAAAAAATTTATCATCCTTCTTTATACATAAACAAGTAAAGTCGCCAATGCCAATGCATTCTCGTGTTAATCATTTCGGCTCCACCACGCCCTATGAATAAGAACTTTCTTGCTCTTCCAAATTGTATAAGTTAGAAAAAATCAACTTTTTTAATTTAAAGCCCGTGTGTTGATTCTGTGTACACGACAGTGATCATCTAAAAAACGTATATAGTCCGTCCCGTGAAACCTAATTTGCGTGCGAGTCGTTCATCTTTCTTAAAATATATGCTAATTAACAAATGAGTTTAGTGCCTAATTTAGCGATGCCAGCTGCAACTCTCGCGCATACAAACTAAACCCGTTTTTTTTTTTTCGCGATGATTAGAATGCGTGTGTTTTCACACGCGAGAAATTTTATTTCTTGTTATCCAGTCAATAAAACAGCGTTTGAAAGATCGAGCAAGCAGCGCAACGTTCCTTTTTAGCGGTTGTTATTGCGCCAGCGTGTGAATTGTTTTGTGGAGTTCTCGTCGCTACATATGACAAAATCCTTACGTCCGAAACTTTCCAGATATACGAGTTGTGAAACTTTGAGGATACGGCGAAGAGCCTAGATGTATACAAATGAAAAAAAAAATCCCCACATATCCACGGAGGGACTTATAATGAGTGAGGCGAAGCGTCCGTCTGTCCATCCGTCCGTGCTTCCGCCCGTCCGTCCGTCTGTCCTTGCATGCTTCCATCCGTCTGTCCATGAGTCCGTCCATCCGTCTGTCTGTCCGTCCGTTTGCGTGCCCGTGTGGCTGTCCATCCGTCTGTCTCTTCGTCCGTGCGTCCGTCCGGACGCACGAATTGATGGACTCACGCACGGGCAGATGAACGCCTCACGCCAATCAACCTCATCCACTTGAAGGTTCTGTTGTGAAAACCACTAACGCCATCTATTTAAATTATTACCAACAACATATACATACAGCGCCATCTATTGAGCAAGTCATAAACTAGAGGTGGCAGCATACATACGGAAGATGGAATGACCCACGGCCTAAGCAGCTTCGCCCCTAAAAGCTGCGGTGGAATTATGTATACGCATTAAGCATTATTCGGAGTTTTATTATATGAGTGTGTAATAAAACAATACGAATAGTTGTAAGCTTAGCCATGCAAATATTTTTTACACTATATTATGCAACAGGTATTTTTTTTAAACTCCGTACCAAAAGGCGTTCAATATCCAGTAACGCCAAGGTAATTAGCAATAAGGAAAAAATACGATCATTCTGTTTGACAGTGCTTTCATCGCGTTTCGCTTGCTGGTGGTGCACAAATAGGAGGAAAAGCGCATTCAGGTGTGCGAATACGACTTCAAAGAACGCGCATTAAAGGCACGCTCTTTAGGAAATCGTATACCTGGCGTGATATGTTCCAAGCGCTTGCTTCTTAACTAGAAGTATTTCGAAATTGTATGGGAATATTTGTAGGTGCCCGCACCGGCTCCGAGTTCCGAAAAAAGCACGGCCCATTAACGAAACATGAGAAGGCACAGAGGCACAGGACAAGTTAATGGCGGTGCTGCCTTCTGAATGAATTTCTGAGAAGCCCAATTTTACACTGCAGCGAATGAAAGCACGACGAAGGGTGGTGTTGTTTTGACATTCTATTCACAGCGAATCGCTTTGTATAGTGCTTTCTGTTGGAGCAATGTTTCGCCACGTGCGCGGGATCAAGTTCTGAAGTGATTAAGACGGTTGCGTTTTTCCGAGTATTAGGATATATGAACTCACCTACGCTTCGCCGCTTCTTTCCTATACCGACGCGTTTAGATTGGGTGAGGTAGCAGCTGACCCGAAGCAGCTGCCACCTCGCCCAGCTATATTCCAGGGACAAAAACGACTCATTAAATCATACATGCCGCAGATAGGCTTTTGGATACTCGAAAAGTTGCCTTGAACCTTCCAACAATCTGAGGGTGTTTAGTAAGAGTTGTCTGCACAATGACTATCTCATTCCTAGCGATGCTCCTGAGGAGAATGATCATGCCATCGCATTATGCTCTCGCATTTAAGCAAGCTTCACGGCTTAGTTGCCCGGTCGACAGAAATCATGAACGTAAGTCCACGTGTTGCCTGAATGCGCCTTTCCCCAGAGTTACTGTATATGCTACCTTTAGTAACTCTACCTTTCCAGAAAACGCAGCGCCGCGCCTTCCCCTGGTGGATCGGCACTGGGGCATTATGGGAGAGCGAAACACCGGGCGGGCAGAGCAGACGACGCTTTCCGGCTTTCGGCTGCTTTCACATCCGCGCCGTGATTTGTTTTGGCTGGCGTAAGTATATGTTATGAAAAAAAGGGGGCTACTGCTGAGTGCTCCGACTTTCATGCACTCAAACTAAGCTGTGTTGTTCGTCTGAAACAACGAGAACATGCCGAAAAAGTAGGAAAGCGGCGGACCAACTTGCTTGGATGCAATAACACGCGCGAAAGGCTCCGCATGTTTCGATTCATTGCTTGGTGCTACTTCAGGGCCTGAATTTTACACGGTTAGGAAATCAGAGCGCAGGTCACGTGCGGCGCCGTGATTGTCTGCCGCCGCCGGTGTCCGCAACCAGTATCGAAAGAAAGAAAAAAAAAACTTTATACCGGGTTTGTTGCGTACTAGCCCAGTATGTTTCCAAGGAGCCACACCAGTGCTTGGAACTCGTTTTCAAACTGGCGTTAGGCAAGCTTGATGGCAGGAAACGAATCGCGTTAACATGAGTAATAGAGTGCTTTAGAACAACAAAGGAACAGCCAGGCGTCACACAAAGCGAATTGCGTAACGAGTGGGTTGTCCAATGCTCCAATCTATTCGAAAAGTTGTGATCTGTTC
The DNA here is from genome assembly GCF_043290135.1 of Rhipicephalus microplus. NCBI lineage: Eukaryota > Metazoa > Arthropoda > Arachnida > Ixodida > Ixodidae > Rhipicephalus > Rhipicephalus microplus. The sequence goes on along the minus strand of NC_134702.1, from coordinate 67,185,376 downwards.
ATCGTCGTCAGCCAATGCATCAAAAATTGTACAAAGTTTTAAAAAAAAAAGGCAGCGGATACCACGCATCTCCAAAGAATAACGAAGGATAGCATAGTCAATAGGGGCCTACTACAGAAAAATATGTATATTTATGCCGTAGTGGGTACCCAGTAGTGTGCTTGTGGCAGTTTCTTGAACAGTGTATAGAAACGTTTTTGAAAGGCCGCTGTTCTAGCTTTCGCTGTCACTGTGCTGCGCGGTTCGCGCAGGCATGGCGTTTTTTTTTTTTTTGTTATGCTGCAGTCGTGTTCAGGGCCAGCCAGCATCCTCACGAGCATTAGCGCTTCATATCAGCTTCTCGTGTTGCTAATGCGCATGTCCCAGTTGGCAACGTTGCGCAAGTGAAAACAACTTGTTATATAAACATCTGCAAGTCATAAACATAAATCGTTGCGCACAACATTTGTACATATATTTAGCATCATTTCATGACGTGTCGCTCAATAAAAAAAATTGTAACACGATCACCTTCCCTCCGCATGCTTCACACAACGTAGTTTCCCAAGGTACGTGGGATCTGCCGATTTTTTTTTTTGTAGTCGATGCACTGATTCTACATGCCAGTTTATGAGAGTCGGCAGTACTTTGTCATGTGTGCAAACTATTGATGCAAACCCGTTTTGCATCGCGGCTCGAGGAAGGGAAGAGTACTTGTGTAGCTTGGGTGTGCCTGTGGCCTATGTGACAGGAAAACCAGCTGATAATCGTAACTGGCTCATTTAGAGAGTGTTGAAAAAAAAAGTGCCGCCATATCCACGAAGTGAATGATGATAAGTGGGCGAAGCTCCGGAGGTAAACCTGGTAAACCATGAATCCTCTGTACATTTTGCCCACTCGATTTTATTACATCGCTCCCCCTAGCGTACGTCGCCGCACTAAATCGAACGATTGCCTTCAACCAATGGCACGCGCCATATGTGACATCATTCCTATTTTATAAGATCTCGCGTCTTTCATCAACTACAAGTACCGCTTTCTAGTTTATAACATCTTGCATCTTTTCATCATCAGCTACAAGTACCACCATCTAGTAAACACTACAAGAACTAAACGAGAGGTGGCTACATACAGGAGACGGTACCGCCATCTAGTGAACACTGCAAGAACTAAACTAGAGGTGGCTACATACAGGGGACGGTACCGCCATCTAGTGAACACAGCAAGAACTATACTAGAGGTGGCTACATACAGGGGACGCACAGCCCACGCCCTAAGGAGCTTCGCCCCTAAAAAATAGGCCACTTACCTCCAACAGCCTGTTTCGGTAAAGCACTAATCCTTACGCACACAAAGAGGCTGTGTGGGTGAGAAAAATACCCGCCCCCATTTTTCAAATTCTGGTGAGGCGATAGCGTGTTCTGGTTGCTTGAAATTGCTTGAAGGGTGCGAAGCGGTTTACACTGTGAACCCAGAAAAGCATAACAAAATAAAACACACAAAGAATATAATGATCATTTAATCAATTTACATTACCGCAGAAGCTGCGCCCACTAGCCGCCTCAGTACGAAGAAGTGCTGGTCAGACAGTATTCATCAGCAGAGAAACTCCACACGGTACCACAATACACAAATTTTCAGATACCACACAGCTTTTGCGGCTCATGAAAGAAACATTACGTGAGGATCGAACTTGTGCTTTAGGTACAAAGCTAAAATAAGAAAAAAGATAAATTAACTAATTAATAATATTATTAGCCTTTAAATGGCAGAAAGGAAGAGAGTGTTAAATTCACTTTATTACGTGGTGTTCTTGATCACTTATATTCGTTGTACTAAATACGTATATTTGCCCCGCCGCGGTGGTCTAAAATACTCTGCTGGTGGCCCGCAGGTTGCGGGATGGAATCCCAGCTGCGGCAGCTGCATTTCCGATGGAGGCGGAAATGCTGTAGTCCTGTGTGCTCAGATTTGGGTGCACGTTAAAAACCCCAAGTGGTCAAAATTTCTGGAGCCCTCGACTACGGCGTCTCTCATAATGATTCTTTATTTATTCTTTATCCATTAAATATTAAATAGCCCGCAGGAACACCCGAGAGCATTATAGCTAGGGGGGGGGGGGGGGGCTACATCAATGAATGACGTACATCATCGTATTCAGGCACTGCGCCGTGCTCCCGACCGGGTTGCAGAAATTAGGTGCCTTTTCTCATCTTCTAACCACTACCACCACCACACAAAATACATCAATAACTGAAATACACCTTTGTTAACAACACATAATACAGTCATTTTCACACATAAGTATATCTTCGTTCAGCTTACAGCATGAGATTACATCATTGAATAAAATACATCGTCATTCGCACTATGGACTTGATTTTCAATTAGCTTATTTCACTGTTTAATTGTTCTAGGAAAAAATGAATAGGCATACATGTTCGTTTAGCTTGGTATTCCAAGATTTTGCAACTATGATAAAAAGGTTTCGATATGAGGCTTGTGCAGGTAAATGTCTATTTATTCCAGTTTTATTATTGCAAATCAAATAAAAGAACTTCAATCTCTGTTTATGGCGGCAGTCAACAAGACACTCCCATCCTAGCTCAGCCTTTGCAGTGCAGCTCTCCCACCTTCCGTACCGGCCCAAGACGAACCTAACAGCGCGATTCTGAATTCGTTCAAGAGCAGCGATAAAGGTTACCTGGGCGGGGTCCCACACGTTTCGTGGCGTTAAACCCCACATATTATTAAATACATATTGCTACCTGTAGGCTGCCACAAACCATAGTGCGAATGCGCGTGTGCGCCCGACGAGGAAGATGAGGCTCGCTGGCTGCTCGAGCTCGGAGCCAGACTGGCCAGTGCTGCAACCGCTCTTGCAAATATATTTTTCGAATATATTCGCAATACTTTGTCTCGTTACTCACGTAACATATTTGGTGGAGGTGGAACGATCCCCGTCCTCACCACGCAGCTCCGCAGTGGCCGCATCCTCCAGCTTTCCGCCATGGCTTCCAGTGACAACGCGTCCGCTTCATCATCTGCGGCTTCTCCGACAACCTTTGTCGCCGTCCAAACACCACGTGATCCCGGGACATTTTCTGCGCAACCTGGCCTCGACGTCGACAAATGGCTTCGCCTTTATGAACGGGTCAGTCAAACTCACCGTTGGGACCCTACCATGATGCTCGCTAACGTTCTCTTCTACTTGGACGGAACCCCGCGTGTCTGGTACGAGACAAATGAGTCCGAACTCACCAGCTGGGACACGTTCAAGGAGAAGCTACGTGACATCTTTGGGGACCCGACCGGTCGCCACGCAGCTGCACGACAGGAGCTGGCTACCCGTGTCCAGTCGCCAACTGAATCGTATGTGTCATACATCCAAGAAGTTCTCGCTCTTTGCCGAAAAGTGGACGAGGCGATGTCTGAGGCTGAAAAGGTTGGACACGTTTTGAAGGGGATCGCGGACGACGCCTTCAATTTGCTGGTGTACACTAACGTCTCGACCATCGACCGTGTAATTCAAGAATGCCGCCGTTTCGAAACAGCAAAAAGCCGTCGGGTGCGCCCTCCTTTTTCTCGGTTGCCAAACACGGCGGCTACGTCCACCTGCTCCGATTCTACCGTCACACCGCCCTTTGAGCAGAGTGTAACGCGTATCGTTCGACGGGAACTTGAAGCAGCAAGTCCAGCGCCGCTTCAGCCCACTTCTTTCGAACATACGATACCGACAACCCCCGCGATCTCCGTTATTCAGGCGGTCGTACGACAAGAATTCGCCAACCGCGGGTTCCCTGATGCTTGCCCCATCTCTTGCCCCTCCTCCAGACCAATTCCCACTAATGCACCTCGACGTGACCCATTTGTTGCTCCACGATCTCGCAACCCGGCGGAATGGCGAACTCCTGACGACAAACCGATCTGCTTCCGGTGCCACCGCGTTGGACATGTCTCCCGCTACTGCCGTGCCTCCTGGACGCCGCCACATAGGAGCCAGTTTTTCGCACCTTATAGCCCATATGAAGATCTTCGCCGGTATTCGTCCAGCCGTACCGCCCCTGCTTTCGACACGTCTAACAGCCGCCTTCCTGCTCGTTCTCCGTCCCCTCAACGCCGTCGTTCCCCGTCGCCCCAGCCACGCCGCCATCACTCGCCGCCTAACTTTTCATCGTACCCGACGGAAAACTAGACAGTGCAGCCCCTGGAGGTAGTGCTGCATCATCCCTGTCTGAACCAAACCCTCCATTGACGCTTCATACGAACAAAAATCTTGTCGATGTACACGTGGACGGTATTTCTCTGTCGGCACTAGTCGATACTGGCGCTCATGTGTCCATCATCAGCGTTCATCTTTGTCGCCGCTTAAGAAAAGTACTCACGCCCCCTGCTACCGAAGCTGTACGTGTGGCCGATGGCGGCACTGTTCCTGTCATTGGCATGTGTACGGCTCGCATACGCATCGCCGACCGTTACATCCCTGTTCTATTCACGGTGCTCCAGAACTGTCCTCATGACCTCATCTTAGGGATGGACTTCCTGTCGACCCATTCTGCTCTCATCGACTGTTCCGCTGGTACTCTTTGCTTAGACCTTCCTCTTCAGCCGGATATTCACCCTGAACCTCAACACGGCCTTTCTGCCACAGACTTCCTCCGCTTACCGCCTAAAGCCCTCACATTCACCGAATTTGCCACGACCTCACCCGTATTGGATGGGAATTACATCGTCACGCCGATTCCTGATGTCCTACTGGCACGTGACGTCACCGTCCCTCACTGCATCGTAACTGTAGCCTCCAACCGGACCCGTCTACCCGTCATAAATTTCGGCTTCACAAAGCAAGTCCTCCCTGAAGGCATCCTAATTGCCACGTTGCGGTCCTTAGCCGATGATCACGTCACCACTTTCGCAGCCGACGCATGCCCCAATTTTCCTTGTCGCCCACTCGATGCCACATGCCTCGACATGTCAATACGTCCCATGATCGACCCTGACCTTCCCCCAGCGCAATCAGCCGCTCTCGCACGCCTTCTAGCTTCCTACCGTGACATCTTCGACCTTGACGACCGCCCACTCGGCCAAACTTCTCTTGTAAAGCACCGCATCAACACCGGTGATGCTGCTCCCATTCACCGTCGACCGTATCGCGTGTCCGCGTCGGAGCGCCAGATTATTCAAGCTGAAGTGAATAAGATGTTAACTAAAGGCATTATTGAGCCCTCATCAAGCCCATGGGCGTCACCCGTCGTCCTGGTTAAAAAGAAGGACAACACATGGCGTTTTTGCATCGATTACCGGCATCTAAATCGAATCACCAAAAAGGACGTGTATCCTTTACCACGTATTGATGACGCCCTCGATTGTCTCCACGGCGCACGCTACTTTTCATCCATCGACCTTCGTTCTGGTTATTGGCAGATTGCCGTAGACGAGAAAGACCAAGAAAAGACCGCCTTCATCACTCCAGATGGCCTATACCAATTCAAGGTTATGCCCTTCGGTCTATGCAATGCCCCCGCCACGTTCGAACGTATGATGGACTCTCTGCTACACGGGTTCAAATGGTCAACATGCCTGTGTTACCTAGACGACGTCCTCGTATTTGCACCTACGTTTGAGACCCACCTTGAGCGTCTGTCGGCCATTCTCGACGTCTTCCGCAAAGCTGGCCTCCAGTTGAACTCCTCGAAGTGTCACTTCGGCCGCCGACAGATTACCGTGCTGGGCCACCTTGTCGATGCTTCTGGTGTGAGACCGGACCCTGAGAAAATTCGTGCCGTCACGAGTTTCCCAGTACCCCAATCCGCCAAAGATGTCCGGAGCTTTGTGGGACTTTGCTCCTACTTTAGGCGGTTCGTGAAAGATTTTGCGGCAATCGCCCAACCACTTACCGATCTTTTGAAGAAAGGCGTTCCATTTTCGTGGGGGTCCACTCAAGCTGCCGCCTTCTCTCACCTCATAACACTTTTGACGACGCCCCCTATCCTCGCCCACTTTGACCCATCTGCCCGAACTGAGGTCCGAACTGATGCCAGTGGTCACGGTATCGGAGCCGTTCTCGCCCAATGCCAACAGGGACACGACCGCGTTATCGCGTATGCTAGCCGCCTCCTTACACCTGCAGAGCGTAACTATTCGATCACGGAGCGAGAATGCCTTGCTCTTGTCTGGGCGGTCTCAAAATTCCGTCCATATTTATATGGCACTCACTTTTCCGTCGTCACCGACCACCACGCGCTCTGCTGGCTTTCATCCTTAAGAGATCCTACAGGTCGACTTGGTCGCTGGGCTCTGCGACTGCAAGAATACACCTTTTCTGTGATATACAAGTCTGGACGCCTGCACCAGGACGCCGATTGCCTTTCTCGCTATCCAGTTGACCCATCGGCCACCATACCTGACAACGACGCCTGCGTGTGCTCCGTTTCTCAACTGAACCACATAGCCGACGAGCAACGCCGTGATGCAGCCCTACGAGCTATCATTGAGCGCCTCGACTCCTCCCCATCGAACCGATCCTATCGCTCGTTCGTACTCCAGAATGGCACATTATACCGGCATAACTTCCATCCAGACGGCCCATCTCTGCTGCTTGCCATACCCAAACACCTCCGCTTGGCTGTACTCCACGAACTTCATGACGTTCCTACTGCCGGTCACCTGGGTGTGTCCCGCACATACGACCGGATTCGCCGTCGCTTCTATTGGCCAGGTCTGGCACGGTCCGTCAGAAGATACGTCGCGGCGTGTGAGGAATGTCAGCGCCGCAAAACACCATCGACGCTTCCGGCTGGGCGCCTTCAACCACTCGATATTTCTACGGAACCTTTCTTTCGCGTCGGCTTGGACTTACTCGGCCCTTTTCCTCTGTCTTCTGCTGGCAACAGGTGGATAGCTGTGGCCACAGACTACGCCACACGCTACGCAATCACACGCGCCCTTCCAACAAGTTGCGCCACTGACGTCGCCGATTTTCTTCTACACGACGTGATCTTGCAACATGGTGCTCCACGCCAGCTGCTCACGGACCGAGGCCGCACATTTCTATCGAAAGTCATAGCGGACATCCTACGCTCTTGTGCAACACGCCACAAGCTCACTACGTCGTACCATCCGCAAACAAATGGCCTCACAGAACGCCTGAACCGAACCCTAACTGACATGCTTGCAAAGTACGTTTCCTCAGATCACTCTGACTGGGACATCGCTTTACCATACGTGACATTTGCCTACAATTCTTCGCGCCACGACACGGCTGGTTACTCCCCTTTTTTCTTGCTGTTCGGCCGCGAACCCACATTACCCCTCGATACGACGATTCCGTTACCAGCAGCTCCAACTTCACAATATGCTCTGGACGCCATCAGCCGGGCCGCCCACGCACGCGAAACCGCTCGTGCTCGCCTTCTGACCTCCCAAGCAAACCAACGGCGTCGGTACGACCAACGACACCGCGATGTGCACTTTTCGCCCGGTTCGTTGGTTCTGCTGTGGTCTCCGACCAGGCACGTTGGCCTGTCTGACAAGCTGCTCTCTCGGTACACAGGGCCCTACAGAGTGCTTCGTGAGGTGACTCCCGTCACTTATGAAATCACTCCTGCTGCCTCGCCGTCTTCATCCACCCCTAGGGCCACCGACATCGTACACGTCGCACGCCTGAAGCAGTACCACTCGCCCAATGATCTTGACATCTAGATGCGCCGAGACGGCGCCTTTGCCGACGGGGGTTATGCTACCTGTAGGCTGCCACAAACCATAGTGCGAATGCGCGTGTGCGCCCGACGAGGAAGATGAGGCTCGCTGGCTGCTCGAGCTCGGAGCCAGACTGGCCAGTGCTGCAACCGCTCTTGCAAATATATTTTTCGAATATATTCGCAATACTTTGTCTCGTTACTCACGTAACAATATATTTGTTTAGGTACTGTTTATTTCTTCCATACTGTGAGTCATTACTGAAGAAAGTAGGTAGCCGGCACACTTGCAAAGTGAAATATGAATATGGATTAGCACATGGTAACTGAGTTTATTCGTTCTTTTTTATGTTCAATTGAGACCGTAATATTCAACTATAAATTATAGCGTTGAACAGACACCTCCTGATACCATAAGGATCTCAGTTGATCGATGCTATATTTTTCAAGAAACAGCACTCTATATAGAGGCCTCCAAAAATAAATTGATTCTACGATATTAAAAAAAAAGTGAATTAATGAACAACAAAAATGAGTGCTGTGTATAGCGTGCGAAGGATCATAAAGCACCGCGACCCTGACCGCGAACATCTTTTTTTTTTTCTTTTCGTGCAACTCCTCACAAACTTCAAATTAAATTGACTGCAAAAAGTGCTTCATTGCGCCTTGCGTCGAACGCCAGCTGCTATTCCTCTGCGGGGATCCGGCCATGCAGGTCCCATTTCCTTGTTTGTCTTCCCTCCCAAAGATGGCGCCGCGCGACCCGTTAAATTTGTCTACTCGAGTTGCCTACTGTCCACAGCGCCATCTGCTGCTTACCGACGCGGTTGCAGCCACGCGCGGCACCTGTATGCGCGCGATCGATTTTATTGCGTAGAGCACGTGTGAAACAGTGCAAAGCTGCGAATGAAAACACATTTGGATCACGGATATACTTGTCACGGTAAGCCGATAACCCGTTTATGTCGAGATGTGGATAAGCACATTATAATTCAAAATCCATTTCTGAAACGATGTTTCTTAACCGGATTATGCTCGGATAATGCTTGGATTATCCCACTTGTACTGCTCCTTCTCCATACATACTAACTTACCCTTTCCCTCGGGTAGAGTAACCAACTAGAAACACTGCTGATTAGCATACCTGACTTTCACGTGTGTTTTTTGTGTCTTTATTGTCTTCACCGTAGTCGCAATATTTTTCTTTCATTGCATTTTCACGTAACGCAAGTATACTACGGCGTTGGTTTGGTGCTACGGGGCGAGTGAGAAAGAAAAAAAAAATAAGCACCATGCTAATACACAAATAATTTTGAACAAGAAATGACCACTCGTCTATTGCTCTCCTCGTTCCCTTTTTTCCCAGGTAGTATCACTGCATACTGGCGCCATATTTGGCGATCTAACCTGGCTTAGCACTATACCTGCAAGCGGGGCACAGTCTGTATAAATCGCGATGCAGCTTAACGGTGAAGGATGCGGTGGCGTTGCGTGTCGTGTTGATGTGGCCCGCGAAGAAATGAAAACCTTACTTACGATTTACACAATTGGCAAGTAATTGAAACTTACGATTATGATGTAGCGACAGTTTGGTAGATGAGCCAGTAAAGTATGTCGTTTTGCTTCTGTTTTCTCTCTGTAGTGTTTGCATAATTTGTCGCGCTCCTTGAATGCCCGCGTTGTGCGATTCTGTCACCACCGATTCAAACGCACTTGGAAAAGATCTCTTTCCCGCAGAAGAACAAGCTATCAACAGCGGTGGTTTATAAACCAAAGAACCACGTAGGGATTTTATAAAAAGAGACGAACACAAAGAGAGAAGGTCGACTAATTTGCAGCGGCATAACGCAGTGGATGCCGGGACGCCGTAAAGGAAAGAAGAACGCTCAACCTGCGTTAACTCCTCCGAGCCCAGATGTCGAGTATGGCACCGCACATGTATACCGTGCTTACGTGTCCAGCGAGCAGTGTACAGGTAGAGGTTTGTTTTCTAGAGCGCCAGTTTTGCGAATGTGGCAGTGACAGCTGCACTTGGGACGGGGAGGAATAGCACCGGAAGTGGCGATAATTAAACGACTCTGTTCTTTTTTTTTCTTCTCCTTTTATGCGCTCCGACAAGGACTGAAAAAGAAAAGTACTTGATCGAGAAGGGCTCTTTGGATGGTCGGGGGAGGATGTCGCTGCGTATAGTGAGGAGAGAAGCTACATAACGGCGACTGAGCGCACTTTCACGAAGCGATCGGCCTGCGATACGTGTGCCGTGGTAGGTTACTTTGGAAACAAAGTATATCCACAGAGTGAATGATGACGAGCGGGGCAAGGCTTCGGATGGTTTTATTGGTAAACAGTGATTCGTCCGTTAGCTGGCCGCCTCCATCCATCCGTCCGTACGTCTGTCTGGCTGTTTGTCCGTCCGTCCGTCCACCCGTACGTCCGTCTGCCTGCCTGTCTGTCTCTGTCTGTCTGTCCGTCCATCCGTCCGTCGATCTGTCCGTCCGTCCGTTTGTCTGTCTGTCTGTCCATCCATCCGTCCAGTGAACCCTCCAAGCATCGCAATATCGCATCTTTTCATCATATATTCATCTTATACAACTACTGCCATCCAGCGGACATTCCAAGGGCTAAACGAGAGATGGCTACATACTAGTACTACATAAGTCAAGGGCGCTCAACCCACGGCTTAAAGAGCTTTGCCCTACCCCCAAAAACATTGTGAAAGAACAGTAGGTGCATTCACATGTGTTACGCCTGTAGCATTGTTCGTAAGGGCACCAACCAGGTAATTCCTAACTGATGCTAAAAACAATAGTCAAAAGTAGCCCGCCATTCGCATGGATACACTTTCAAAAAGAAAGCTTTGTTACCTCACAACTGGTGCTTTTCGTCAATGTTGAAGAAAACTTTAGAAGAGTTTCGTTTCTTTCTTGAACTCCGTGCAAGCGCGCGCGCGCGCGCGCACACACACACACACACACACACACACACACACACACACACACACACACACACACACACACACACGCACACGCACACGCACACGCACACACGCACACACACACACACACACAAAATGAGATGAGATTGGCTGAAAACTACGTCACGTCATAATTTGCGGTGTACCATCAAATTAGCACTAATGCCAGATTGCTTGATCATTTACTGGTGCTTTCTCGTTAGATGTGGTTTCAACGTGTGAATTTTAAATAGTGATATGGCGGAGAATAGGTGAATATGTAGGCTCGTAAACACTCATTGACGATTTTGGCTGCCTCCGTTATAATGGCCCTGCAAAATTTTTCTAAAATGGTTGGAAAACGCTGCCGATTAGAAGTCGAGGTGCCTGAGAACACGGGAGCCAGACATTATTGCGCAGCACGCGGCCTGTAATTCACAATTCATGAATAAAAGCAGCAAGAATTCGTTACATTTTCTTACCTATTGTGCGATGTGCCCAAATGACCGTGCCGTGTACCCATATATTACGACCATTGGCTGCTTTGAGCATCGTGAGCGGCATAGTTACCATGACCGCCACGGGAGGCCCCCACATTCCCGCGCGCTTGCTCACGGTCACCCAGAATGTAAGCCGCGCGTTCGAAGAAAAAAAAAATAAAAGTGCTCTATAGGTCATTGCGAGGGCGTGACGCAACTTTTTCAGGTTCATTCTTTCTCGATTTTCTTCCAGTGCACTCGTTGGGACGAGAGCATAGAGAAAGCAACTACTGCGTGCGAGAAATATCGAACTCAGTTCGTATTTGAGGTTCCAAAATTTTTTCGATGGTCCATTCGTGAGGCGATAAAATATTTTAGTGGAGTTAGTGTGATGGTTACTTGTGATGGTTACTAGCTTAGAATTGTTATTGTTACTAAACGCACACCACCACCATGTGTCCGTTTATCGTGGAAGCCGCGACCACGTAAAATACCCTTTCCTTCTCAACCTCTCTAAAAGTGCGGCTCAGGTATCTCAGCTGTGCCCGCTGACAACCGGTATTGCGCTCAGTGTGCATGGTAGGGAGCTTATATATGTGCATACATTTTAAGTCAACGCTCAAAAATTGACTGCGTATGTGCGTGTTTTGCTGCAAACGTCGCCGAAAGACTTCAATGGTCTGCTGGCCAACGAGACGTTCATGAGTTTGGTCTCAGACAGCGCCTGCTTTTGTTAAATCAGCCGCTTCTAGCTGGCAATGATAAAATGGAGGAGAGAGAGAGAGAATAAAACATTTATTTGTGACCGAGGAAGGAATGTCGGTGAGGAGGATCCTTAGTCCGGGATCTCGTTGGCACGGGCCGCTGTCCTCGCTCGTCTCACGAGGGCCTCTTGGGTCTTCGGATCCGAGCTGGACAGAGCTGCCTCCCATCCTACAGTGTTGTGCTGTGCTCTGGGTTGTAGAGGTGGATTGTGTGGGCATTCTCATACCATGTGGTACAGGGTGGCTGTTTTAGTGACGCAGTGCCTGCACTGTGGCGCGTATGTGTCGGGATTTATCTTGGACTGTATGTATGGATCGGGTAAGACAAGGTCTGCAAGCAATGCCACGCTACCTGAGATTCTTTACTGAGCTTTGGCCCCGGGGGCGGAAGTTTCCGTTTTTCGAGTGTTTGATGTTATAGAATATATGTCCATGTTAAGAGCGGGTCCACACGCATAGCGAAGGGTGGGTGCGATATGCCGTGGTCGGAGGTCCGGAAGGCTGATTTTCGGCCCGAGGCATGGGCGAGCTCATTGCCTCTAACTCCGCAGTGGCCGGGTATCCATATCACCTGTTTTCATTCGCCCTCTCAGCGTGAAGATGAGAGTTGTGTAAAAAGTCGATGCGCAATGGGGCCAATGTAGCCTTTACAAAAAGGTCGGTAGGCTGCTTTTGAATATGTTAGAACGACGGTGGACCTTGAGTTTCGTAGAGTGAGGGCAATTCCTGCTTCTTCTATACTAGTTGTGTCTGTGTCCTGGGCTGATACACAATCAACTTTTTTTCTACAATGAATGACGCTTGCTGTATATTTGCCGTTCACTGGTCCAGCTGCATCGACAAAGAAGGTGCCCTCAGTATCTCAGTAGTTGTCGTGAACTTTTGCCCGTGCCCGACGTCGATGTTTGTGGAACTGAGGATGCATGTTGCGTGGTAGTGGTATGATAATGAAGTCCTGCCTCCATTCATGTGGGTTACGTTGTTTTCCCCTTCTCTCAACGGGGGATTCGATGCCAAGTTTTTATAGTGTTTTCCGTCCTGTTTTATTGATGGCGAGGTGCATGACTTGATTCGTGTGGTGTGCATGGAATAGTTCTGATACGGTATTGTGGAGCCCCATCTGAAGCAGACGTTCCGTGAGTGTACACGAGGGAAGGTTCAGAGCCTTCTTGAGAGTCACACGTATGACTCTGTCTATTTTGTTTATGAAATGAAGAGAGAGAGAGAGAATAAAAAAATTATTTGCGACCGAGGAAGGAGTGTCGGTGAGTGGGCACCTTAGTCCGGGATCCCATTGGCACGGGCCGCTGTCCTCGCTCGTCTCACGAGCGCCTCTTGGGTCTTCGGATCCGAGCTGGACAGAGCTGCCTCCCACCCTACAGTGTTATGCTGTGCTCTTGGTTGTAGAGGTGTATTATGTGGGCACTCCCATACTATGTGGTACAGGGTGGCTGTTTTAGTGACGCAGAACCTGCTATGTGGTGCGTATGTGTCGGGATCCATCTTGGACAGTACGTATGGATTGGGGTAAGGCGCTGCTTGAGATATGGATGCCATCTGTCAGTGTCATCGGGAAACATGAGCTTGTGCAGAATCCAGGGCCACTACCAGGTGGAATCACCATATCGTCGGCAGAGAGTTTTTTAGCGCATAGCGTTTCATTTTCAGTGCAGCGTAGGAAAGAGTATTCTCCTTCAAATTACGGTTATATGTACTTTCTAATAAGGAAACGCACCACCTAATACGTACGTATTGATGTGGTGCCTCAGATATATGTAATGTTCGCTGCTTAACCGACAAGACTCACAGGTATGAACGCATGCCACCAGTTGAGGATGGCTGGGCGTTCAGCAAGTGTCTGATCTTTGGCGGGTGACTGAATCGTAGAACAGACTGCCAGACCAAGAGAAGAGAGAGATAATAAGGATGAAAGAAAGGCAGGGATGTTAACTGTGGCTGAGCCTGGTAGGCTATACCTTGCACTGGGAAGGGGGTGAGGGAAATAAAAGTTAGAGACAGAGAAGGAGAGAAATGTCGCTCATGCCGTCGACAAAACGGCAGTTATGTGCTGAACATCACAGACGGCGACTTGCACCCATGTCATAATCAAATGAGCACATTCGTTACACTAACTTGTATGCGCGGTTTCATGCACCTAAAATCTTGCCGATGGTGAAGCCATGATGGTGCCGCTTGCGTTCTCAAGCAGCAGACTTCTGAGGGCTTGAGAGAACTGGAGTGATGGTGTCAAGCAGTTGTGACACGCTTCGAGCTCTCGGCGTCTGCATCTGACCATGGTTACTGACCAGGGTGCTGACCATGCCGATAACCTGTCCTTCGTCTGTCAAGTTATGAGGTACTGACCAAAACTTCTGCGTTCAAAATGGCTATCGTCTTTAAGATGACTAACGGCATGGAACATGTCGAGGATGCTCAGGATCTTTACTGCATCATGCCAGCTCCTTATCCCGTAGTTAGTGTCGGGTGCTCCTTCGCTTGGCTAGGAGCAAGGATGCAACGTAATTATCGCAAGAAACTTACTGGCGGCCATACTGCCGGATATCCGCGCCGTTGCGTCACTACGTTCGCGGAACCAAAGACGAGATCTTATCGTCCCCATGCAGCGTCACAGTTAGCCAGCACGGGGCTGCGATGCAGGGCAAAATACTCCCCTCGGCTGCTTCTGCGTCGCGACAGAGTGCATGTTTTACTTTGTTATTGCTGGAAAAAAGGTTCGTGAAGTACGCACTTGGGGTCCAAACCAGCACTGAAAAGTGGGCACCTAGGGAGTACCGTACTTTGTTGTTTTCGCGAAATGTCGTGAAATCGCGTATTGACGCGCGCACGCACCCCTTCCCCTAAAAGAGTTCAAGAAGTTGAGAGTGCCAAGATGCCATCTGCACTGAGGCGCGGCCCGCACATAGTAATTGAGAGAAAATTGAGAGAGTAATGTCCAGGCGTTTTTTTTAAGTAGAATACAACCGAAGACAAGTTGTTGCGTACACATGTACCTCAAAAACTTCTCTGCACAATAGCGGGCAAAAGTCGTTTGCCAATCCTTTGTGGGCAGAAAAAAACACAGGCCTTATAAGAGCGCTTTTCGTACAATGAATTTAGCTGGTAAAGATTCGCAGTAATTACTCGAAATCGAAGTCTACCTGCTGTGTTATGAAGGAGATAATGCGCCGCATATTTCCTTTCTTCAGCTTAAACTGATGCTTCAGTTTGATGAAGTCGCACCTGGCTGTTTCACTTTCCTTTGGTATCTGTGAGAAGACTGTGCTCTATTTCTGCGTAGCGTGCTGCTGTGTTTAGTTTTTTTTTTCTGTGGTCGGTGGAGCGGTCGTTATAAGAAGCACGTTTTATTAAGTACGCGAGTCACATGCGTCCCAGTATACAATGCATTATATTACTGGCAGATACAATGAATGCAATGCAGTCTGTTACACTATAGGCATGACGCTTTTTGTTTGCACGTTAGATTCATTTTTAATTCGTACTCATTGACACAAAGGAAAGACTGGCAATAACAAGTATCCGACTATATACGACGCAACATGCTTTGTCGCAGTTCCACGAATCAGAGTCGGTCGCAGCTTGAGAACGCTGTGATTGTTTCAGCTTCGCAGGTGTTTGAAGAGGAATGTCACTTTTACCTGATGGCTGCTGTTACCTGACTGGACACATTTACGGACCCACTACGCGGCACAGAAATGGGAGCAGCACAGATGGAAGTCGAGGCATTGCGCGTGTGATGCGCTGCTTCAAGGTTGGCGTGCGCGCTCCGAAATGTTCAATTGTTTGGCGCAACGTGTATGGAAATTAACTCGCGCATACCGAGGCACTATGGACTTGCATTGTCGAAATTCACCGCAATGGATGTCTCTCAGCGCACGCGGAGCATCGGAGCGCCGTGAGATAAGTTAGATCACTCAGAGTTCCAACGAAATACATAGTTAATAGTTAGAAAATAAATAGTTAGAAGCCATGCAGGGGAGTAGGCACCGGTGCTTGGGCCTATTGTGGTATTTGAAGCCACTGGATGGGCAGCGGTTGTCTAGCAGTGTGCCGTAACGCTGGTTCATCCACAAAGTCCTTACCCGCTAGGCACTGCGTGAAGGTAGCTGGCATGAATTATGTATTTTGTCAAAATCTTGAGATGGTAACGAGGCTCGCTACGCGGGACTTGAAGGGGCCATGCAACACTTTTTGAGTATGGTCAGATAACGCTGCCGATCGGTAGTAGAAGCTCCCGACAACACGTGAGCCAAATATTATAACGCAGCACGCGGCCTGGAATTCACAATAAATTATCAAAGTTAGCTAAAAATAGCGTGCTCTTTTCTCGACGAAACACGGAACAAAGCCCAGTAAGCCAACTTATCAGCCATAGGCTGATTTGAACATGGCGCGCTGGGTTGTTACAGAGGCAGCCGCTGAAGGCCGTCGCTGGTCCACGCGTGCGCGCGCGATCACACTGAAAAGCTGCGTATTCGAAGAAAAATAATGGCAGAATACCCACGGGGTGAATGATGGAGAGTGGGGCGAAGCATCCGTCCGTCCATTCGTTCTTGCTTCCGTCCTTCCATGCGATTGTCTGTGTGACCGTCCGTGCGTTTGTTCGTGCGTCCGCACGTGCATTCGTCCATGCATCCGCCCCTGCGTCTGTCCATGCGTCCATCCGTCCGTGCAGCCATTCGCGCGTCCGTTCATGCATCTGTCTGTGTGTCCGTTCGTCCATCTAGTCAGCACTCCAAGTACCACTACCTCGCATCTTTTCGTCATATATTCCGCATATAGAAGCACCACCATCCAGCGGACATTCCTAGGACTAAACGAGAGGTGGCACACGCACACTTTCTTACGACTTGCGCTTCGTGTCTACTTCCCATCTTTAACCATCTCGAGTTCATGGTATATACTAGTTCACTACATTCATGGCGCGGCGGTCCAACGCTCGCTAAACCTTTCCAAAACCAAGGAGGTTACGCCCAGCGAGTATAACGTAGCAACCTTTTTTTTTCAGATAGTGCTCAATGTACATGCCAAAAGCAGCTGATGGTGAATGACAGACAGGAGAATTCGGCTTTTAGTTAACGCGCACGCTGCGAATTTTTTATTGTTCCACAACGCACAGGAAAAATCTCCCACCGGCACCACCTTGCATGGTCAAAGGGTAAGATATGTTACGTACTACGACGAGGGATGAACGGGTGCCGGTTTAAGAAGCATCGCTCTAAAAAAAAATGTTCAAGGTCACGAGGCGCGAGTGACGTTTTTTTGTTTGCCCCTCCCATCTCTCCCTGCTTGGCTTTCAGCGCTTTCGTCGGGACGAGAGAAGAGAGAATGTGATTGCGTGTGACAAATATTTGCAACTCTGCTCCTACTGGACGGATTCTTAAAATTTTTGCGGCGTTCAGTTTGTGAGGTAATACGCTTTTCCAGTGGATTAATTCCATGGTTACTCAGAAAAGTGTTTTAGGGCCCCTTTGAACAATTGAAAATGTCATTACTGGTGTCTTTTGTGTATACTGATGCATTTCGTTTGTTACTCCAAGAAGTTCACGTGCTCTTCGTATGATTCTCGCAGGAAATATCATATGACTCTGCATGTGTATGGAACGTATAACTAAATAGGGATGGAAAGCTCCCTATCCATCGGCTGCCGAAGATAAGGGGGGTATTCGAAGTGTCGAAAAGGAAGCTGCGCCTGCCTGCTTCTCGACTGGAGTGTGCAGGCCTTCAATGTGTGCTGCTCTTCAATTAATGTACAGGCAGAACGTGAGAGGCATCGCCCTTAGTGTTGGACGACCTAGAAATAGTCGTACATGGGTCATTGAGTGATGGCAAAAAAACTCGCGCGTACAGATTACCAAATCGTTGAGAGTTGGTAACGTCCACGCCCGTGTATCCACGAGCCGTTGCCATTAAAGTGGAACTCCCATGCATTTCTGACCATATTGAGGCAATGTCGTTTTCAAATAGCATTGACAGTACTGCGACGATATAGGGTGGTTAATTTTGCTCAGATACTCGTCACTACTTTTAATGAAGCATTGAACAATGGGTCAAAACAGCAAATGAAACAGCGAACTACTCCGTCCCGCACGGTGGGTATCAAATGACATCATGAAATCCGTATCCGACAACGTCACGAATTCTGCTACACACAGCCACGGCTATCTGGGTGTAAACATAGCTCACGTGCTTCGATGGTGCGACAATCGAACTGGCGATGTCATTCTACGTGGTATCATGCTGCGCAAGCTCGTCTTAACTGGCAAGTTGCAAGTTCAATGGTGATTGTAGCCACTATCTGACCGCGAAAGCGTCGGCTTTTGGTTTCGACCTGCTGGTGCAGGAAGCATCTGACGTTCCCCTAAGCGATCTCTTGGTTTCTCAATATTGTGCAAGCAAGACCCGACGTCGACGATGATTATCACGCTCTATGCAGCTGACAAAACTGAACTGTGCGCGCGTCGTCTTCACCTCGTGGAAAAAAGCGTGTGCTGCAACCGTGTGCTGGGCAAGGCGGAGTTTTGAAATAAAAACAAAAATTGGCCCGAATCTACATGTCACACTTTAAATGTCGTCGAAAGACGGTAGTCTTGCGTCTGGAGAGAGTGAACAAACCGTTTATTTGATGTTCTGCGCAAGAAAATTGGTGAATGGTATTCTGAAGGCGCTGCGTTAAAGTGCCTCACACGTGCAGCGGAGACGAACAAGCGCATCTAGGCACGTTAGACACGAGTGCCATCTGTCAGTTATCTTCGAAAACGAAGGCGTGCGCGACCGCGGAGAAAGATGCGCGCCAGTCTCGGAGGTGATTAGGTGTAGAATGCAAAGAGACGGGCAGGTGCCACCACCATGTCGTCGTAGCAAAGCGTTGAAAACACCTCCTTGAGCTTCGCGTTGCACTGTCAGCGCAGCGCGATAAGCGCTACAGTCCTTAGAGTTACTTGAGTGTGCCTCTTCTAGTATAAAGGCAGACATAGAAAGCATAGACGTGTTGTTATGGTGCCTCATATATGCCCAATATTTGCTTTTTCGATTGACAATCGCACAACTAAGAACGCTAAACTTTGAGCAATATTGGTGGAGGCTGTGGATGGGGTTGGCCATTTGGTGCCCTTTGAGGTATCGTTAGGGTGAACAGCAGACAAATGTACAGACAGACAGACCAACATTTTCCTGTCGAAGGTCCCCAAGAAAGACTATCGTCTTTAAAAAAGTACGGACTTACGTCACATACACAGGATGGCCCGCATTTACAAGTGGTATTTAGGAATCAGCTACTATTTTTTTAGTTTGTTTTCTTAGAAACAATCACTTGCGGTTGTATAATTTGGCACATAGTGCCACGGTGCCGATGAGAACACACATGTTCAAAGTTTTATAGAAACCACTGAATATCTGAAAAATTGCCGGAGTTCTCCTTTAACGGTGAAATTCCTTTGCGTCGTTGGCGCTTGGCTCGTCGCAGCGTGCATCTCTGCTGGGGTTCGCAAGGGCATGGCCGCCGCATGCGACTCGAGGCACTGGCCAACATGATGACGAACCTGCGTCCCCGACATGCATGCTCGATATCGCCGGCGGCAGCTGCGCATGCTTCGCGCGCTCGGCGCAGTCTGTGGCACAGCTGCCGCAGAATGCCGCCGTTTCCTATGACCTGATGGACGGAGCAGCTGCAGCAACATGGCTTGCATCATTCGCTGATGTGCGCCAGTGCACTATAGGTCTGGCGGCGCTGCCTAGAGAACAACTGGTATTGCCGTTTTTGCACGCTCGTGGCGCGCCAACAAGCCAACCGCTCCGCCGCGTCTGCCGCGCCGAGCTCATCGTCACCGGTGCCTCCCACCCCAACAAGGATGCCGCGCCGATGGCGCAGTGCCGGGTTCGTTTTGCAGCCGCAGCACGGTAGCAGTCGAAACAGAATCGCCGACAGCGAATCGCGTCTTCCTTCGTCGTCGTCTGCGTAAAGATGGTGGTCTTCACCGGAGAGTGTTCGGCAAGCGCCGAGAACAGAGTGGTGAGCCATGCTTCGTCGCTCGAACGACTATTTGACAATGTGTGCCCGCCATAGTCACTCGCTCATCATCTCTCGTTCTTTGTGAAAAGCTTCAGAATGGCCTTGTTTTCGTTGAAATGCGTCGGAAAGATCGATGAAGTTGTCACAAGCCTTCCCACACGTCGTTGTTATATCGGTGGGCGTTATCGGGAGCGTGGTACAACGATATTAGCAATATATATGTTCAAACTGACGTTTTTGGTCAAGGAGCTGCCATAATTGGACGACGCCTCAGTATGTGGTCGGGCTATTGATCCCTTCTCGAGTTTCTGTTATGCCCTTGTTGTCATGTTTAAACACGAGTGCGCGTAAAATAGTGCGAACGCAGGTCGAAGCACACGGTCGGGCTACGATATTTATAGATGAATCATTATAATTAATGGTTTTCGCTAATCTGCAGGGCAGTATGTGCGTAATGTATAGCGTATTTATTTACAGCAAGTGCGCTAGATAAGCTATGTACTTACATGGGCACAACACAATTTTGAGGCGTATGTGGCAGTTAAATCAAAGCTGTTGTCTGGTGGCGTTTGGGGGATTCTTTTGTCAATGCTGTGACACGCTTTGGTTAACGTACGCTAAGAGAGTGTGACATTGCGGCATATGCGTGGTACGTTGGCGTCGATTAGGGCTTAATCGGATGTTGGATGCATGTTGAACTAGGAATGAGTCCCTATGGCATTCAAGGTTTAATCCTTAATGTTCTGCCGGTTCCGGCTGCGACCGTCTAATATAGAGAAGGCTGTCTACATCTCGACGCATCAACAACTTGCATGTGCGTTGAACGTGAGCTTAGTAAACAACGCCGTTTACCTTAGAGGGAGCATTTCCAATTATAATGCAGGTGAATGAAAGTTAGTTTCTCATCCCCGCAAGGGCGAAGCAATACATACTGTAGCAACGAGTTGAAAAATTATAAAAAGTAAGGGTAGCAACTCACTCATTTAGCAATGGGCCAGCCTTGACTCATTCAAACCTTGGGGTAAGGAAATGCAGTCGGTGTAGCGAGCGAATTTCCCTTTGTGCTGTCTATGCCTTCAACGCAGACTTCTGGTTAAGTATACGATTCTTACGACTGTATACAATCGTAAGTGTCGTATCAGCAGTATCGTATCAATCAGCAGACGGCGCATGTTCGCGCCGTCTGCTGATCGCTTGTACACATGCGACGTGTACGACAGCGGATGACTTTACGTCTGTTAGCTGAAAGTACGCATTTGCTGGCGGAGCTGTGGAGCCGGGTCTCTAACAGCATTTTAAGCGCATTTCAAGCGCACACAGGCTGCAGGCGCACGTTTCCCCAGTTTGTGCAGCGCTCGTCGGCAGCTTTCGCGAACATTTACTCGCACACGAGGCACGACGCGCGGGGAGATTGTATCGATTTGGACTTCACGAAAAATCACGGCGATGGCAAAAGCGGGTCTAGAGTTTTGATATAATTGCTATAGCAAGAGTGCTTATGATGGTGAGTTCTATCTCAGCTTCCCATTGCTAGCTCTAAGGCTAAACGCTTTGCTTGTTATTATTTAGAGCAGACGGTGTGTTTGACACATGTGTGTTGCTAAACTCAGTCGTGAGCAATTCTTCCTTTTATCAAAACAGATATGTGCGCTTCGCAGACAAGGCTGACTTGGTGAATAGTTCCCACAACCCGCGATGATCGTTCTATTTTCCGCGCTTCGGCGACAATTCCCCGATAAACAGCACCTGTGCCATCGGAGCGGTCTTCTTCCCCATTACTGGACTGTCACGCAGTGAAGCCTACACGTGCGATGGAATGCGTAGCGACGCTAAATCTTTATTTCCCATCACGTGTCTCTTCTGGCCGTATACTGCCAACTTCGAATTCCCCCTGTAGTCTGCGAAACTGTCACGTGTTTTCGATGCTCAGGAATCGGAGCTTTTTGTTTTCATTTTGTTGGCTTCTGTAGTTAACCGTTGCCTGCCATCTGTCTTGCACGCCCACACGTGACTACGGGTGTGTTAGTCCGAAGTTTTTTGAAGGATGTTTCATAACGTTTCATAAAGAATGGTTAATACGTTCCCAGGCTTCAACCTTGGATCTTTGGTTCGGAAACCCGATGCTCACACTGTGTCAGTACTGGAGCTGAATCCTTGGGAGCCGATGAAACGGCATCCGCCTGGCAATGGCGCAAGCATGCAGACAATTTTTTTCGGGTGGGGGTGCGCGGTCGTGGCACCTGTTTGATCCGACGGGCAGGTAAATGATCATATTGCGCTTTTATTGCCATGGCGAAAAAAAAGTAATTGGGAGAGGAGTGTATACGGGCCTGGCGTGCACGGGACACTGCTGCCTAATGAAATGTATTACATGCGCACGTCTCATTAGGTGGAATAGAAGGTGTTTAGAAGCACCACGTCTCCCCGCCGCGGTGGTCTAGTGGTTAAGGTACTCGGCTACTGACCCGCAGGTCGTGGGATCGAATCCCGGCTGCGGCGGCTGCATTTTCGATGGAGGCGGAAATGTTGTAGGCCCGTGTGCTCAGATTTGGGTGCACGTTAAAGAACTCCAGGTGGTCGAAATTTCCGGAGCCCTCCACTACGGCGTCTCTTATAATCATATGGTGGTTTTGGCACGTTAAACAACACGAATCAATCAATCGAAGCACCACGTCCACGAAAGTAAGCGTATATGTGTGACACAATGGTGATGGGGTACTGAAGAACTTTCTTTTCTGAAAAAGCCATCGTGTTTACACGCTTTGCTCATTTTCGCGACGCTAACTAATAGTCTTTGTGTTGTCGTTTTGTTATTGACGTTGGCCGTGACAAATCACACCAAGTCGCTTGATGTTTTAATTGTATTTAATCGCGAACAGGGCACGCGTTTGCAATAATCAAATGGTATACTTTACAAAAGTAGCTCGTTGCCAATCTATCTAGCACGTCGTTTGTTTTTGCGAGGCTACACGAGAGATGCTTGTTGTCATTGAGCTGATTTCCGTCTTGGTGCATGTTTTTCACATCTGCTGAAGAGATTCGAAAGCGATCGCAGCTGCTCCATTGTGCTTCACTGAATGATGCACGAAGTGATTAGTATTCTCCGACCAAAGGTTAGATGCCATAACTTGAGCTTTCAGAGGTTTCTTTTTTTAAATAATAGGCTTTGATGATGTTTGTTTTGCAAGTTCTGTGTGCTGTCTTTCGCACCTGTTATTGTTGATCGCTCGTTGCCCCATTTTTTAGGAAAGAGTATGAAGCCTGATGAATCTTGAAGTGGCGTTTTGCAGGTGGCGTGGTTTTATTTCTTTACCATATCACGAGAAAATTTAACGAACACGAGTCATATTTTGGCGGCGTAAGACGCCTCGCTGACGCTCGTTGACCCTGTAAGTATTATGTACATCACCGAAAGTAATTAAACGAGAACGTTCGCTTTACCCCGTGATTGTGTCTATCAGGCGTGACATTAATCGGCCAACCATGAATAGTTCGCTGCGAAAATGGTTCTGCATGTTTTCTGTTGAAGAATGTTTGTTGCAATCGTATACGAGCGGTTAGGTGTATCGAATAATTGCGTAACTTCTTGTTTCTTTAAGTCGTGCCTAATGGCATAGCGCAATTTCGGTGTTGTTTCGTTGGCGAATAGTTTTATGACAGCCAGGCATTAGAATGCACGTGTACTTGTTTGAATGGGACAAACCTTGCTTTCCGGAACCCGAGTTATTTCATTGAAAAACAAAAAACGAAACTCGTATGCAATAGTGCCTTTAGCGTTGATGGTGGCATCTAGTGAAGGAAGGTTCCACCACTTTGCGGTTTCCCAGACTTGAGTTAGAAGGTTAAGCGGATCTACAGTGTGGCGGATCTCGGCGGTTAGGATGCAACACTCGCGATGATCGGCGCCACATTCTTGTTAGCATTCGTGCTCCGTGACTCATGGGAGATTGATTGATATGTGGGGTTTAACGTCCCAAAACCATCATATGATTATGAGAGACGCCGTAGGGGAGGGCTCCGGAAATTTTGACCTCTGGGGGTTCTTTAACGTGCACCCAAATCTGAGTACACGGGCCTACATCGTTTCCGCCTCCATCGGAAATGCAGCCGCCGCAGCCGGGATTCGAACCCGTGACCTGCGGGTCAGCAGCCGAGTACCTTAGCCACTAGACCACCGCGGCGGGGCGTGACTCACGGGAGGGGCTTTATTAATTTCGTCGCCAGGCAATGTCACGAGCGCCCATCAGAATAAGTAGGAGAATTAAGGTTTCGAAAGGCTAGCTCAGCAGTCAAACTAATCGAGGAGGTGATTGTGATGGTGCAGCTGGCGCGATTCTTTAAATCGACAAAGTGTACATCACCTTCGTGTAACGTTGGTTAGGTGTTGCGGATTGAAGTAAACGCTACAGTCAGGTCTGTACCAATAGAGCATGTCATTTCGTTGACCCTGTAAAGTGTAAGCACATGCAGTCATACTAGAGCAACCTGCTCCCTTTCACTTTTGGCTCCAGTCGGGACTTTCATGCAAGAACACCAATGACTTGTCCCTAACAGGTGAACTAGTATTTTAAGGATGGAATATTTAGGGATGCTCTAATGAAACACCCATCAATTTGGTCAGATAATATCATAAAACAACGTGATTTTAATAATTATTTATTAACAATTCGCATGACTAATTCAGTGATAGCTCAGAGGTGCCAAGTGTAACCTATCTGGATTATATATTGGGCTACGTTTGGTTAGATCATGGAGATGTTACGTAAATGTAGACGTTGAAGACAAGTTGAGATAAGCAAACAAATGCAACATAATAACTATACAGTCACGTGCTAAGTCACATTAACTCGCCGTTAATTTCAGTAGCACATGGTAACAATTACAATGATATCAAATAGCGATAGCAGCGACAACAGCTGAAAATTAAAAAAAAAACAAGAATGAGCAGCCAAAAACGCTGGGGCATTTTCTTGAGACTGTTTACAGTGACCTCACTACTGTGATCAAAATTCAAGAGCAGGTTGAAGCGTGCTGCCGATGGAACCACATCCACGTCATGGTGTTGCCGTCAGAGTCTACCAGCGTGAGAAAAATTCTCGATGACTGAAGTCAGCGTTGACATTTCCTACTGCGTCAGTCACAGTGTCAGGGCAATGGACGAAATGTCGGCGTCGTCAGCCTAAAAGGCCACACGGGAGACACGTGACACAGCTCATTTTCGCCTAGAACGCAGAACAACAGCGAGTAGTCGGTCATTTGAGTAGTGTGAGCTCCCTTGTACGCATGTCGCGAGCCCTTGCTAATACAGACAGCGAGAAATGAAAAAAAAAAACAAATTAACATTGTGCATTTTAAACGACTCCTTAGTAAAGCATCACCAGGCAAAATAGCCTTTTGTCGTAGCTTAGATGGGCCTTCAACGACATCACGTACAAAAGCAGCTTCGTGACAGCGCTAAACATTTGCATGCAGCAACATCATTTTCTTAGACACTCTGCTTTAAGAAGTTGTGTTGTGATGCGTAACGGATGACAGAGTTTAATACACGGTACAAGCGAGGCAGATGAGGTGTCCCGACACTGAGGTCTAGGCCGTCGGATCGATTGTCGACAAGGGAGGCTGCATTTAGATGCTAAAACATACGTTTGCTTAAAGTCCGTTGTCCCTTCAACACTTTTACAGATCCTCATGCAATGACCTAATTAAAGAAGTTAGGTGCCTCACGAATGGGCTGCCGTGGAAAATTTTCGAGTCCCTCAAGTGCGAGTGAACTTACACTCGCTTTGACTGATTTCTGTCTTTTCTTGGCCTGAGGAGCGCGCTGGCAGCTAAACAGGAATGAATGGCACGGAAAAAAAGAAGTGACGTCATGCGTGTGTCGTGGCATTGAGCGTTTTTTTCTGGTATATTCTTTTAACGTGCGGCTTATTTTCAGTGTGATTTTGAGTGCGCGTGCTAACATGTGCCGGCTTCCTGCGGCTTCAGCGGCCACTATGCAGCTCGCGATGGTCAAACGAGCAAATGATTTTGAAATTGGCTTTATGGCGTGGCCATTTGGGTATGTGGCATCATTTACAGAAAGAAGGAGGAACGGTTCCTAGCTCATTTTGGGAATGAATGGTAAATTCCAGGAGGTGTGCTGCGCTTTACTTTAGCTCGCGTTTTCTCAGGACCTTCAACTACTCATTGGCAGCATTTTCTGACCCTGCTGAAGAAGTGTTGCAGGCCCTCTTTCAATTTAGGCTCACGTGATAGATCCCCACAAGTTGTATATTAATTTTGTAGAGATAGGTAGATATGTGTGGTTTAACGTCCCCAAACCACCATATATGATTATGAGAGACGCCGTAGTGGACTCAGGAAATTTCGACCACCTGGGGTTCTTTAACGTACACCCAAATCTTTTAATTTGGTGTCCCCCTGCGCATTCTATATTCATGTGTCCCATATCAACATCGAGGTTTTTGGCGCGTAGAGCCTCATTAACAGCCTGAAATATTATAGAAGCGACTATGATGATTGGACCCATCGTCGTACATAATGACACTAGAGACGCCTGTGTGATTCACTTAGAGCACGAGACGCCGATGTGCACTGAACTGGTGAAGCCCGCGCGTGTGTGTAGAAAGATCGAAAGACGTGAAACCTATTTTCCTCCACGAAAGTCACCTTGGTCTTAAATATGAAACCAGCTCGCAGAAAGACGCGACATGACAGACACGATCACGTGCTTCTGTGTGTTTGTTTGAAAATATAGCGCTTGATAACATACGCCAAGGAAAATACGCATCACCACCTAGTCCCGCAGCGTGTTGTGTTAAACGACAAGCCTCGTGGTGTTGCGTCTTCTGGCTGGACATTTCGCAACGACACCATTACAACACAATTTCGCAACAACACCAAAATTGCTACCGACATGTGTCGAGCAAGCTCGCTCACGTAACCAGAAACCGTAATAAAGTATTCGCTTTTGAGCTTTCCGACTCCGGTGTGATACTGTGCAAGAGTTCACTATTACACTACCCGTTTTAGCACATTCTGATCGGCTGTAAGTTTGAGAAAAAAAGAACAAGCGATCGTCGGAACGAACGCTCTTTATCCAGACGGCGATCTCTATCCAATGAGCGCACGCTGAAATTGGCTGTCCATTAATTAGACTCTAGGGGGATGGGTCGTTATCGTAGCCCTCTTGCACAACAGAGATATATATCTATAGCGCCTGGCTCTAGAGTGTTTGGTTTCGCAGTCGTTCAGTCTCTAAAAGGGCAGTATCAAAATTTGACTGTCTTCTCCTTTGGAACTCGTTGTGTCGGCTTCGTCTTCACGATTGGTCGTCCCGTGCTTCGTTTCCTCCCTTTCCAACTTTGCTTTTGCTTTCACTCTCTTTTGATGTAGACAATTATCGCCATTGTCATCATCATCATCAACAACAACAATGATAACAAATATATTAACATTCATAGTATTAATAATAAGAATAATTAAAGACGTAAAACTATTTTACTGGTGGCCTTTTCAGTCACACTTCGCATGAAAATCATAACGCCTCCTATAGACTTGTTCTGTGGTTGTAGGTTCATATCAGGAGAAGGATGTTTATCAGTTTTTGTTCTTTGTTGGTAGTTTGGTAGTCGTAAGCACTAACGTGTGGAGAACGATCTTTACAAGCTACTGCTTCGTGATACTTACTGTTTGAGAACTCACGCATGAGTATTTAAGCAGCTCCGCTTTTATTGTTTTGTTTTTAGCCTATCGAACCTGCGTCTAGAGCAGACATACCTAATCTGAACCCCAGTTTTATTAATTAACCCCAATTTTAATATCTTTCGGTGGGGCCATGAGAGGATCATGACAGGTTAAGTGGCGTGTAGCTGATGGCAAGAAGCGAACACCGGCGGCAAATATGCGGTAAGAATGGTATACAGCGAAAGCTCGTTAATTCGACTGGCGCTTTTTTTTTTCAGAAAATCGGATAATTCGGACGCGTCTTCACGTACCGGTGAGCATACGCATTGTCTGATGCTGTCAAACGTTCCTTAATATGGGCGTATTTGGCGGCAACCTGGCTGATTCAGAGGATCCTCAGATGCTCCCAGATAGAAGTGCACAAAGATGCCACTCAAAGAAGCTAAATAAAGCGTTGGTGAAAGGCATAAATGGCGGTGGGCTTTCCGAAAGGCCTGGTCGCCATACAAAATCGTGTTCTTGGTACGTAATAACTAACAACGCATGGATTAAGAGCTGGTTTCGGCTTAATACGTAGGGTCTTAAGCTGTGGTCATATTGTGTAGTCGCGATTAAGGGAGGCCGAAGCGGACTCGCAGCTTATTGTTTTTTTTTTTTTGCTGAATAAGTGCTGGGTTTACATATCAAGAAAATTAAAGTGTGACGGTGTAGTAGACGTTTGCTTAATGTTTTCTTGATGCTTTAGACAATTAGACATTTCCTTAATTCGGACAGGACTTCCGGCCCGTTCAAAATACGAATTAACGAGCTTTTACCGCATAAACCACTTGACTGGGGACGAGTGAGTGAATATGAGAAAGCGCGCTGTTCCTGCCTGTTATCTAGTCCTCTTGGCTACCCTCTGGTCTTTCTATGGAGGAAAGTACAGTGTTGTGCCGTCTGTGTTTGGGCGTAGCCTTCACCAATGCCAACTCATTCGAGATTAGAATGGCCGACAGCGCGGAGTGGAACGACTGCGGCGCTGATGAGACTATTGAACACATCTTATTTTACTGCCCGGCATACACAAACGAGAGGCTTCCCCTGCGCAGTGCTCTAAATCAACTGGGCAGAAGTGATTTCACTGTTGAGAAAGTATTGGGACCATGGCACTGCCCATCGCAATTCTAAAAGGTAACAAAAGCGCTATAGCGTTTTCTCAAAGACATCAGTCTGTTTCATCGTTTGTGATGTGAAACAGTTACGCGTTGGCTCAGTCAGTGACTTTTTCCTTCTCCTCTATAACTTTCTTTCCCCCTCCCCTTCCCCAGTGCAGGGTAGACTACGGTGGCTCAGCCCTGGTTAACCTTCCCGCCTTTCTTCTTATTTTCTCTCTCTCTTCTGATGTGCCAGTGAGCCTCAGAAAACCGCGCTGTTGATGCTATAGGAGGAGGTTGCACGCTATGAAGTCGTTCTGTCCACCTGACAAACACACTCCCCCCCCCCCCCCCCAACTCTCGCACTTTTCCCCTCTGACAGTGAATGCGATCGTGGCCTGGAAGATTAGGTTGATAACAGCTTAACAGCTTTCCTTTTTGGCAGCCATCTTGTTGTGCAGCAGTTGACATAATGTTATCAACTTATACTGTATATTACGCACTTTAGTCTAGTATACTACGCACTTTAGTTGAGCATGCAAGTTGAGCTAGTTGGTGGAAGTGTCTATATTTATATGGTTTTTCGCTGCACCAAAAACACTGTTCAGTGTTCTTCTCATCCTCTGTTGTCCGTGTTTCTAAATGTGTGAAAACTGATTCAAGACGATGTTTCATCTAGGACCTCTTACAGTACACAAAATTAGCACGTTTCTTATGTTTGATTCATCCACACATCTTCTTCAACGGTCTATATATATTTTTTGTTTGTTTTCCGTTTGTCCCGTGACCTGCAAACCGGGGTGTTCCTTCTTGGATTACCTGCAAAGTACCTGGTGGATGCAAAACCAAGTTTTATAAATATAAACGCCACATCACAAGTTAGAGTGCGGCAGCAATGAAACGAGTGAAAAATTTCTGTTTTGTTTGACCTTATTTGTTGAGCGTGGCGTCTCTCATAATCATATGGTGGTTTTGGGACGTTAAACCCCACATATCAATCAATCATTATTTGTTGAGCGATGCCTTGTTATTACTAAAGCACAGGGACTAAGTGCATTTTGTGATTATTGTCCACGTCTTTACCGTGCTAGCCATTATGCAAGAAAAGAGGAGTACTCAGCGCCACACCGAAACAATATACTTATAATAGTACTATAAAAAACGTTTATCATCTCTAGCCCACTATTTAGCGCCACCAGGTTTGGGGTAATGATGTTAGTATCATTAGATTTATTATTATACACCTTTCTCTCTGGCGTGGTACGTAGAAGATAGTCAATAAATATTACCATACTCGGCACGATTAAAAAAGCTGGGTTGGAAACGAGCACAAGTGTGTTAATTCGATCTCTGGCTGAGCGAATGCTGTTCTGTTACTTATTTACTACACACGCCTTGTCTACGTTACCTCTACAATTCTGTTCAGTGGCTGCCAAATGCTCTTGATGTACTGGGGTGATATTATCTGCAATTTGCTTTAGTGAACGTGTTGAGCTATTTAAGGCGATCTGTTGTACAGTTGATTTTTCTTCATTCATTTCGGACTATGGTCTTGCTCATGTGGTGCATATTGTTTACTGGTACTGTGTTAGAGGTCTTATGAAGCGAATGGTACTTTTATCTTAGTTTAGGATGGTCAGTAAATATTGACGAGTCAAATGATGTTAAATACTTATCCGCTTTTGAAAGCCCAGCTTAAAAATCATGCAATGCTTCCAATCGAAGTGGTTTTTTTTTTTTTCGAGTGAAACGCCGACATAAATCGAAAGATGCAGTTAGGCCTTGTTTTGTGCCTCACATGAGGTTTTCATCGCCGTTGGTCGTTTGTAGTTTTATTTCCTGTTTATGTCAAACCCCATAACATATGACTTTTTACATGTAGAAGTGAACACGTGTTTTGCACCCTAGCTTGTGATGAAGTAATTTCAACTCATGTGTCAATACTTTGTACTGTGTTTGGCATATTAGGTTCAAGTTCATGTATTATGCGGGCGCTTTAACTGTTTCTTTAGTATTGTTTCATGGGTTTCATGATGGTGATAATGATTACAACGACGACGAAGATGATGATGATGATTATTATGATGATGAAAGTCCATATGTATGGCTCACAGCCATCTTGTCCCTTTCGTTTTTTTTTTTGCGCAAAAAATAACGTACCCTTTACTTCTTTCTCCGCACTTGTCAATCGCAGGTCTACCGTGGTCCGAGCGGTGGCGCGAACGGGCGGAAAGCTGGAGAGCTGTTCCGATGACTGGAGCAGCGGTTGTGGCGGCGCGCCTACATGCCCTGGCGGCGTGAGGCGGCCATGCAGCAGATCGGTCAGCTGCCGCCCATGACCCAGGAGCAAGAAGTTCGCACGGCGCAGACGCCCCCCTGTGCGAACGGCCCTAATGGTTCGGCCAGGCAAGATGGTTCGGGCCCAACGCCGCTGCAGCAGTGCAAGAAGCCAGGCGATAAGCCACTCTCCAGGGAGCTGCTGGAGACCCTTAGGCGAGAGTGCCTCGAGCGTAGTGTGTGTACAAGAGTGGCGCGGCTGCCCAGCGTGATTGAGAAGGCACCGCAGCCCATCAAACTGGAGACTCCTTTCTTCAAGACGGTGGAACCGTCGGACGTTCACATTCCTGAGACCCCCGCAACAGCCTCGTCCAAAACGGACAAGTCACATTTAAGGTCTCCATCGCAGACACTGCAGCAGAGTCTGCACCAACAAAACTGCCATCAGCACCACAACCAAATTGTCAGAATCCCATTGGCCAGCATTAGGCCCGGCAGTATTCGGAAACACGGGAGTTCCCAGTCGGGACTTCGAGTGCCGAGGTCGTCGCCAGTGTCGGTGGAGCGTTCTCAGCGTCGATCCAGCACGGGACTTTCATCCCCGCCTCCACTGCAAAGTGCAGCGCAGTCTGCACAGCAACAGCAGCGGCATAGCCAACAGCCACAACGACATCGGGCTTCGGAGGAACGTCCTCAGGGAGAGGGCGACATGGTGTGCAAGAAAGACGAGAGTGAAGTGCGCGCAGGTGTTGCGAAGTGCAATTACGTGCTCAGTGACAACTACGAAAACTTGTCCGGTGACGAGAGTCCCGCATCGCGTTCTCTGGAGGCATCCAACGTGGATCACAAGGCCATCGAACTTTTCCTGCCTCTCGTAGACGCCATGGAAGGCCAAGGACAGAACGATCACTCTGCTGGTGCTACAGTTGTCGCTTCGAAAGAGTTTTCCGAAAGTGCTTCTGGTGCCACCGAAGACTACGACGACCTGCCGGAGGAAGGCAGCCTCGTCATTGACGACGAAGGCGTAGATGGTGAACCGAGCGCACCTAGCGGTGCTGCCGTTTCGAATATTGCAGGTTCCAGAAAGGTGGGGTCTGGAACGAGGTTAAAGTGGCCACATGAGTCGCCTACGGCTGTCACGTCCGAGCCACCTCATGAGGCGTCGTCTAATTCTCCCGCGCCGAGGGCTGACCTCATCTCTGCGACCCGGAATCAGGTCGTCGACGACGCTACCAACCCCGCCTCAAGGTGGCAACTTCTGAAAGACCTAAAGAACAAAAGGTCCAAGTTGGTAAGTAAATGCATGAGCACTTTCACTGTCCTCGAACTCAATGCGAAGCCCTTCAAGGACGTTTAAAGCTATCTGCTTCGCCAGCTTTGGAAAACGGCGCACATTCGAAGGATGACCTACTGGTCGCACAGCCTGAGAGGTATCTTTCCCAGGCACAACTAATTCGGGCGATGCCATATTTCCGTATACGGTGGCGCGTCACCTTCTCACAACAAGCCTCCGCTGCGGCGCGTCCATGAAGGCTTTCTCTTTTCATTTCGCTAATGGTAAAACACTCAGCACCTTTTTGATATGTCAGTACTAACGATGTTTTCTATTTCTGTGGGTGTAGCGTGCAAATCAGAACTAGATTAACATATATATATATATATATATATATATATATATATATATATATATATATATATATATATATATATATATATATATATATATATATATATATATATATATATATATATATATATATATATATATATATATATATATTCTAGATACTATTTTCTGTGACCCCACAGTCCTGAATGGACGAGAGAGCTCTACCTATCGCAGCATTGTGAACATCTTGCAAAGCGGAGCACTGAACGGAGTGTTTCAATGAACCAGCGTAGTTTTCGATCCTCGCAAACTGTGAGTTATAACGTCACGGTTATGCGAAGACTGTGGCCACCACTTGCGAGCAAGCCTCCGGAGAACTCGGACAGGAGCGTCCAGGCTACGCTCATCCTCTTCGTTCACGAGAATGACTTCATGCTTTCAATGGCGTCAGCAAATTGTACTCTGCGTCATGAAGCCACCTTATGGCCATCGTCGCCAGGCTTGCCATTTAGGCTGAGCCAACCCATTCAGAATTATTGTTTTTCTCATACCTGTTTCTCCACCTTTATAATTGTCAATATTTTACTTGTGTGCGTCACAAAGTGAGAGAAAGATATACTAAATAGAAAGCTAACACGTCTGTCTTTTTTGTGAATAAGTTACTTTAAACTTAAACTTCAACCTTATTCTGGCATCTATAAATGGTACAGATAACAGGAACACAGACAAAAAGCCACATAACGTCTTGACGAGGTCTGTGCATTTCCCCACCCCCTCTTTTTGGCAACAAAGAGTGAACGGGTAAGACCAAAGTCCAGTGTATAAATAGGTTTAGGTACAAATAAAGAAAGAGCTATGCGCGGAAAAGACATGGTTGAAAATGGATAAATAAACGTTTCTGCAACTTTCTAAAAATAATATAACTGTTCAACAAAGAGAATAAAAAAACGCTTGTATCTGAAATGCCGAACTGATTATTTACGGAGTTTGACGTCGATACACTTTAAGCGCAAGGATATATAGGAATGTACATAGTACAGACATCAGCATAATAAAAATTTAATAATGAATCTGCAAAAATTGAAAAAAACATGATGCCGTGCATCTTTAACATAATATGCAAGTTCATTGAAAACTTTAAGATGTGTGATCGGCACATTCAAATCCTCAGAAAGTATAAATGTGTTATTCAATTAAAAATATCAACAGCATATCCTCAGGCACATTCAAATCCTCAGAAAGTATAAATGTGTTATTCAATTAAAAATATCAACAGCATATCCTCAGAGTGAATGATGATCAGTGGGGCGAAGCTTCTGAGGGCTTCATCGGCAGACCGTTGATCTACTGTCTGTCTGTCTGTCTGTCTGTCTGTCTGTCTGTCTGTCTGTCTGTCTGTCTGTCTGTCTGTCTGTCTGTCTGTCTGTCTGTCTCTCCGTCTGTCTCTCCGTCTGTCTCTCCGTCTGTCTCTCCGTCTGTCCGTCCGTCCGAGTGCTGCAGTCTCCAAAGCATCGGTGTGAAGTGAGCTGCCCCAGCGCCATCTAGTGAGCACTCCGAGTACAAGTGTTGGCCTCGATGGACGATGCCGCGGGACGCCCTAAGGAGCTTCGCCCCTAATAAATTAAGTAAATACCGTAAGACATGCGCTAGCATTCCTGTAAGTTCGAAAACACTTGTAAATACATAATCGAAATGCTAGGTAATGTACGTTCAAGATGCTGCGCGTTTTCCTTACTCAGCGTATTGGTAGAAACAAGCACAGTACTAAACTGCGCACTTACGTATGCTGAAAAAAGTATAGTTTAAAAAGATCGTAAGCCATTCTTCCAAGTAATCGCCGAGTGATATCTGCATTCAAGTTTATTGCTGCGCGAAACGATTTCCATAAAAATTTCTTGAGCTTGTCCACCTAACAAGAGCGAAGTGAGAGAGACTTTTCGCATGCTTTAAACACTTTCTCTTTTTCGACGTCTCAACGAGCGTGCTACAGAGAGATATATAACACGGAGAAAAAAAGATACCCCAGGGCAAGTGACGCTACGCAATAGCTCTCTCCAATGGACCTTTCCAGAAATCGCAGCGCCGCGCCTTCCCTTGGCGGATCAGGGCTGGAGCATTATGGGAAAGCGGAGCACCGGGTGGGCAGAGCACACGACGCTTTCCCGCTTTCGCCTGCTTTCATCGCGTTCCCTGGGTGGTTTTGGCTGGTGTAAGGTGCTGCTATCGTGAAGAAACGGCTACTTTTGAGTGCTCCGACTTTCATGCTCGTCGACAAGGTTGTAGTGCTCGCCACAAACAGCCAGAATCATCACCAGAACATGCCAAAGAACAAGAAAAGTGGTGGACAAACCTGCTCTGTTCGTGGGTGTCATAAGACGCGAAAGACATTGAACGTTTCGTTTCGTTGCTCAGTGCTATTTAAGGACTTGAATTTTTGCCATGCTGCATCTAAGTTTGATCTTTGTCAAGATATTTCAGTTCTAGTTCACTGTGTAATATTACGGAGCTGGGGTTTCACCATTGAAGCACACCACGTAATACGCAAAGTTATAGAGGTGACACCGTTAGATGCCTCATTAAGAAATCACAGGGTCCCCTGCGCATTCACCTAAGAGGACACGAAGGTGAACCCCATCTCGCTTTTATTGTCGGCCAATGTGCAGAGCCTGCCTTGCCAGTCCATGAGTGCCAGCAGGTTGGCACCATGAGTGCGAACCCGTTTTGCATTGCGGCTGGGGGAGAGCACTGGTGTAGCTTGGGCAAGTGCTGGCGTGCCATGAGTAGGGTAGGTGACCCTTTTGCACCCCCTGCCGAGGCCCACGCCCACCACCATCCACAGCAGCTTTCGAAAAATTGCTGCACATAAGGAGGTTTCGCATTGCCTCCCTAATCAGACCACCTTGAACAATCTCGGATATCACGTGATGACAGATCACGTGAAGTCGCATGACGTTTTAAGGGTTTCACAATTTTCGGCGGTGTCTGACGCCTTATATGTTGTCACCACGTGATGATTTTTTGCATCACTCGATGTCGTCGACGCGGGACACAAACGGTCAAGGAGGAGGAGGAGGAATAAATGAGGAAGGACAGGGAGGTTAGCCAGTTCTCAGACCGGCTGGCTACCCTGTATTGGGGAAGGGGGTAAGGAGGATAAAGAATGAGAGAAAAGAGACATTGTAAAAAAAAAAGGAGAGAGAAGGTCATCAGACGATCCACGACGCTGCTTACAGTCTGTCTCTAAGACCACTTGCCCGCAGAAAGCGCAACAACGCTCTCAATGCCTTGCGTGCAGAGGACGGTCTCGGCCAGTGTCCTAATATCCTTTCTTCCGACAATTGGCGATTGTCTATTCTATCTAAAGCTTTCGACAGTTCTTTTCTTGGCACGCTGAAGCGAGGACACTCGCAGAGAAGATGGGAGAAAGTCTCTGCGCAGCCACAGTTGTCACATGTCGGGCTGCTGGCCATTCCGATTCGAAACGAATAAGCATTCGTAAAGGCCACCCCGATCCACAGACGGCACAAAAGTGTCTCCTCTGCTCTGGTTATTCCTGATGGAAGACGGAGCTGTAGGTGTGGGTCCAAATTATGAAGGCGGACGTTGGTGAATGCCGGCGAATTCCACTGAGCGAGTGTCAGTTCTCGTGCAAGTGATCGAAGCCTTGCAGCGGCGTCCGTTCTTGATAATGGTATAGCTACACAAGGGGCATCATCATGAGCAGTTCGGGCTGCTTCATCTGCACGGTCGTTTCCATCAATGCTGCAGTGGCCTGGTATCCATTGATACGCTATGTCATGTTGTTTCTCTATAGCCCGGTGATGAAGCAGTCGTATTTCAGCAAGTAGCTGTTCGTTTGGTTCGTGACGATATGGCGAGGCAATGCCCTGGAGAGCTGCTTTGGAGTCGGAGAATATTGACCATGTCTGTTGCGGTTCTTCAACTAGGAACTCCAGAGCTGCACGAATGGCGGCGAGTTCTGCCGCCATGGATGATGTCAGATGCGAGGTCCTGAACTTTATCGTGATGGATTTCTCCGGAATTACCACTGTGCCTGTTGAACTTGTGAAGTGACCGACCCATCCGTGTAAATGTCAATGCGTCCACTGTGTTTCTCATGCAGAAACAGTAATGTTGTTTGTTTTAGGGCCAAATTTGACAAATTTTTCTTCTTTTGCAGTCCGGGGATGGTTATCAGGGCTTCCAGTGGATGTAGACACCACAATGGTAACGACGGTCTTGCTGCGTGCGTGAAGTTCGTGGGAATCACCGTGCGATGTGGGGCAATAATAGAGCAGAACGCAGGGCGTGGCCTGGAAGTTGGAAGGGAGGCGAGGTGATACGATTGAATCCGGGTGGCATGTCTTATGTGCGTTCTTAAAGCATCGACACGAATGTAGGTTGTGATAGGGTCTTCATGAGCGATTGCGACAGTCGCTGCTGAGGATGCGCATCTCGGCAGCCCGAGGCATATTCTTAGTGCTTGAGCTTGTAATGACTGGAGGACGTGTACGTTTGTTATGCGGGTCTTGCCAAGCACAGGTAGGCTGTAGCGCATGAAGCCAAGTAAACGTGCAGCATACAGTTGAAGCATGGCTCGTACGCAAATGGTCAAGTTTAACGTTTGATGAGGCACCTATAGTTCTCGCCTAAAACCAAAATTTTTCTTCGGCATTCGGTGGCGGTGGCGTCAACAAGAGCGACGCGAAAATTATCGCGTCATCGCGTCCATAGAGTTTCCTAAAATTAACTAGAGGAGAGTCTGGCGCTGCGATTGTTCAGCGACCATGGGAATGAGGGGAAGTACACAAATTTGCCTAGTCTTT
Source organism: Rhipicephalus microplus (assembly GCF_043290135.1). Taxonomy (NCBI): domain Eukaryota; kingdom Metazoa; phylum Arthropoda; class Arachnida; order Ixodida; family Ixodidae; genus Rhipicephalus; species Rhipicephalus microplus. Next base: position 67,147,941 of record NC_134702.1, on the reverse strand, counting down.
GTACTTGCGGCTTCGTTTGTTGCTGTGTTTCGGTTGTGTTTTGCAAAAAAAAAAAAGATTCAACCCTTTTGAACTTCGTGACCTGATTTGGAAAGGTAAGTCTAAAAGAATAATATGGTGAAGCGCAACCGCTGAGCATTTGCTAATATTTGTTTTGTAAGAAAACAGCTCCAAGCCACATGAACACACGGAGTCAAAAGCAGGCCAGAAGTACGAATATTAGACAAATGTCTGTACTACCCATCATTTCCATGCTCGCTGAAGAGCCGTGCGTTGCAGCTTCCATAGACACTAGCGCCAGAGTTCCCTCTAGTGTAAACTCGATGATCGCGTCACCATAGGACGCCATCGTGACATCACGGATCACAGAATGTGTACGGTCACACACGTTACGCGTTTTGTAACGTTCTGGACCTTACACGTAATGTGTAAGGTCATCATAATGATTTAGTGATCACGTCATCACACGACATCGTCGCTTTGCGCTGCCTGTGTGATCGTCCTACCAATCACGGAGACCGAGAAAAACCAGGTAGGATACTAAATGTTTGGAATGCCTCCGCTTATAGAACCAGGGCAAAGTCACTTTAGGTGCGGAAAACATTCGGATTGGTGGGAGAAGAACCAATAAACCGACTGAATAAAAAAAAAGGGGGTGGCTTTCGCTTTCAAGTCGTCTTGGGTAAATCCATAAAAAACACTGCGAGTTTTTTTTTATTGCAGTCTTCCTTAGTGTTTATTTTGCTGTTTACTGCTTGGTTATCTTCAATTGTACCTGCTTGTTACACCATAAAACTAGAGGCCTCACCTATTGTGGCTTCGCGCACTTCGTGTTTTTTTGTTTTGTTTGGGGGGGGGGGGTTCTCTGTGTCAAGGTAAAGAGTGCTAGTTGTTTTTTCATTATTACGGATACAAAAAGCGATACTCGCAGTCAGGTAACGTTGCCAACTGATGTAAGCACTGCTGCGGTATTCTATACATTTCCCACACTGAATGAGCCGTCCACCATTGCTTTTAAAGTCATAGTCTCACCATTAGCAGCCCTAAACAGCATTACTTATCAACATTTTCTGGCTTAAACATGCTGTGCCCAGGCACTGAGTGCTTATTAACATCATGAGAGTGCTCTATTCTGCAGAATGTTCGCCTCTGAATACGCCTGAAGCGAGCCCTTCAGATGTTCTGTTCATGGCCGTTTTGGCAAAAGTTGCAGGAACGCCTGTATGTTTTCTGCGGCTTGGAGAGCCATCTGCATCGAAACGACAATTTACTAAATTAGCATAATCATGAACTGCAATGATACAAGGGATGGAAACTCAAGCAGTGAAGTAGAATATTGTGTACATTGTGCACACTAACGCCCATTCTATTATATATTTCTTCCCATTGTTACCCTTTGCGCAGTCAGGTGGTAAATTTTTATGTTCTTAACGGGAACGACACAGAGACAGTATGTTTTACGCTGTTTCACAAGAAATACTGCGAAATCAAATGTGCAGAATGTTCTCGCTTTATGAAGTGCGACAGTGCGCTGTAACTGTGTAATCTGCGCACACTACAGTATATACTCACTTGATGTCCGCTTTATGGGCGTGTTGGTAGCTGGTTTTTACTATACTCTCGGCGTCGTAAGTGCAAAGTTTTTCAGGCACAACGTTTGAAACATGGAATTAGAATTCTAATCCACCAGCATAGTGGGGCTCGAACCCCTTTGTAGGGGTCGGATTTTTACATTGATTATCATGTTCGAAGTGCCACGGTCTTGCACCGCGTATCACGCGGAAGCATATAGCGAGTGATAGCGCTTAACACAAAGTACTAATAGTAAATGTGTACAGCCATGCTAAATATAAAGCAAAAGAGAAAAGCTTCCGCTACATGAAAATACGACGAACGAAGCGAATGGGCTCGCCGAGAAAGCCGAGTAATAATTTCCGATTCAATGGGCCCTTTCGCTGGTGCATTAGCATTTTCCCGGGTCTCTAATAAGTTTGTTGACCTTGTGTTGCTTTGCGTTTTGCCTCTTCTATGAGTGCAGATTGAAGCAGGGTTGTCACGCGCGATATTCCCGCAAGGATGCGTGCGTATACGCCCGCGCGCTGCGGGAAACAAGGCGAGCCAACGCTTTCGCGAGCAGACGACACTGGGCCGGCGCTCCGGCTTCCCATAATGCTTTGCGGCCAGCCTAGGTGGCGTGCGCCGATTTCCGGAAAGGTCCATTTCGATAACCTGCGCGCTCGTATGGCTACTGCGTAGCATTTGAAAGAGATATAACTAGCGCGAACGAAACACGGAGACGAGAAGGCACCTAAGGACATCACGTGCACCGTATACTGCAACAACACAGCATGTTTATTTCCAAACTCATACCGCTTTTAAGTCACAGTCGCCAGGCAGACGGAGCACCACGTGGGATCACTGAGATATATTCGCGACAATGTCGTTTACACAAACGAAATCATAGCAGATAATACCAAGTGTCACCGCTTACGCCGGAAACCCAGCTTCTTATAAGTGACGATACTTTTGAAGGCTTGCTGATGCAAAAATCACAGAGTGCGTCGATAAGTACGGCTTTCACGATCAAACGTATCACCTCATCCCGATCGACAATGACTGTAATCTGGAACAAAGGCCGGCAACAACAGGCATGAACGTGAAGACTGAAGAAGCCTTCCAGCGGCAGTTTATTTGACCTGTAACTGTGCTCTCTCAGTCGTTCAATCACGCATATGCTGGTTTGACCGACAGATCCCAGATGAAAACGGAACACGTACGGTGAGGAACGACCGGCACTCAACAAATGTGTGTGTGTGTGTGTGTGTGTGTGTGTGTGTGTGTGTGTGTGTGTGTGTGTGTGTGTGTGTGTGTGTGTGTGTGTGTGTGTGTGTGTGTGTGTGTGTGTGTGTGTGCGCGCGTGCGCTTTTTTGTGCGCAAAAACTTCGTTACCTCGAGATGAATTTGTCATGGCACACAAATTTCCAACTTTATTAGGCACTGAAACTACCACCGTAATATGGCCCCGAACCGCCATATTCTGGAGGTTATGGACAGCCATTTTTTTTGTACAAGAATATCATTGCCGCATTCCACGAACGTTGACGTAAGATCGAATTTCAACAAGGTAATGAAATCACCAGCGGACACTCCCGGCTCCGAAGGAAACTTGACTAACCCAAATTCGTCAATGCTGCTTTCAACAAGTTTAAGCAATTATGGATGGGGGAGGGTATAGTATAGCTCAGTTACTTCAACTGAGAAAGGTGTTAGCCCTTCATTTGCATAAGTATCCATGAAGCCTAAAACACTATCGGAACTCTTCGTCTTGAACTTCGAGAAGACTAAGTTTGTCCAACAGAAAATCACTGAGTTCCATATGCCAAATGCCTATTTGCAAGACTGACACAGAAAGAGTATCAGTTTTGTGTGCTTTGGCATTAAGCAATATATGCAAGCTATTCTTCTTACTCCTTCAAATACCTAAAAGCTCGTACACCATTCATGTTTTTGCACATCTGATTTGCCCTTGCTTTTACTTCGTCAATGACACGTCTTTTTTTTTTTTACGTTGAACACCCAAGAAATGGCGTCATTAGCTTGTTTTACAAGAACGCAAAAAAAAAAAAACAGGAAGCCTTCTATTTTATCTCCCTGCAAAGCGTATTATCTTCCCGGTATGACAAAACACGCTTTACAAGAATACGTGAAGAAACAGAATTACAACGGAATAAGGATTAGTGGTTTTGTCTACTTATTCTTCTTTAGAAAAAGTTATGACGCCATTTATGGGGTGTTCAATGTTCATAAGGGCAGTAAGTTCTATGGAGCAGACGACCTATTGTTCGCGACATATCAATGATTGTATACATTGAATGTAGCGCACTCCGCAATATTTTCACTTGCCATTTTTATGCCACCGTACAGCTCACATGAAACCTTGCTTTCTTTGTCCATTCCTCTTTGTCATTGGTTTGTCGGTAGTTAAAAATAAGAGTACTGGAGGCTCCCAGTCAGAACAGTCAGTTATATCGAATTCTGCGAGAGAAAAAAAAGATAATGAAATGGTAGAACAAAGTATCTGTGGGAAGTAACGCAGCATACTTTTCCTCTTGCATACTATGGACCTCAAAGCGAATACAACAAAAAAAAAAAAAACATAATAATGCGCCGCGTAGTCACTGCCGAAACATTTCCTGTATATCCGAGACACTAAGTTTCAGGATGCGGGTTTGTTTCCCGGCCACTGTGGTTGCATTTCTGTGGGAACGAAATGCAGAGACTACCAGTGGGCCTCGATTTGGCTGTACTATAAATGATTCCAGAATAGCAAAGTTAGCCACTGTGCCGTGACTTATAATCATAAACGTGTTTTTAGCACGTCAAACGGCAGCAGTTATTACTACTTTTACTTCCTGCGTGAGGCGTGTAGTGCTGTTTGGATCCTTAGAGGCATCGCAGGTTTCTGCTTCTACTGTGGTTGCCTGAATCACCTCAGAGAGTGGCTCATGCTTGAATAAGTGACCATGTCGTATGACGTCATCATCTTACGTCGCCTAAATAGATTATGAGGTCATGATGGCATCACCACGCGAGATCGATTCTTTGCATCACCTTGTGCTGATGCTAACGTTAACAGCGGTATTTTTTTCGTAATCGATGAGGCATCTACAGATTTCGCTTTAATATTAACGTTGATGGTGGTGTTATATGCTTTCGACCATTTGGTGTTCCTAAATGTTCGCCTAAATCTAAGCACATGCCTCCATCGAAAATGTTCCTGTCGAGGTCTTCGGCTGGTCCATCTCTTTCACCAACTACGAAGAGTGCTTCGATTAAACCATACGCTCCTTATGAAGGCCAGTCTTCGGAGTTTTGAGCTCACGAGTTTGCAGCGGATGCCTGCAATCTGCGTGTGTCGTGCCTTCAGGAAAAGACAGCCTGAGAAAGTTTAATAGTCAAGGTAAACTTGGGGTGAAGTTCATTTGAAGAGCACGAACATTGCTTCATGAATGAAGAATTCGATTGATAGCTTTTGCACTATCTACTCGAAACCACGCTACATGGCCGGATTTGATTGACTTGATACGTTATGTTGTGTGGCCATTCGACATGACAATAGAACTTGAGAAGGACGAAGAAGATGATAATTACTCAGGTGTATGCTTTGACAATTTTGCTTAACGGTCCATGGCCAAATGCACGTGTGGTACCATCAGAGAACTGCTGATTAAGAACTTTATATTCAAGACGTACATGATCTCGCCTTCATTGTTTTACACAGCCTACTTAGAACTTGGAGCTCCAATTGCTGCGGAGTACACTAACGGACCAAGCTTCGCTTATTGCTGCTCAAGAACGGTGTACTTTAGTGTGAATAGGGATTGTTTCTGGTTGATCTTCATGACGTTTTGTGCATTCTGTCGTCCTTATCAATTCAATGAGCATGAAGATGGACGTTGCTACGTTCTTAAATCATCAGCGGTCTTTCTCATAACCAGCGTTGTCAGGCCACCACCGTTTTTGCTCGTGAGGTCATTCAAAGACGGTGCGCGTCGGTCGTTAACACGTGTCACCAATCATTGACGCTTTATATTTACATCAATTCAATTCCATTGTGATTTACTACGACATTCTAAAAGGGGTGTTTAAGGGCGATATGTTTGACTTTTTCACTGCTTATATGGTTCCAAGGGGGAAGAAGGAATTGGCAGTAAAGTAATTTAAGCGTCATCTGTTTGTTTTGTTATTGAATAAACTCAGCCACCAACCATTCGTTTAGGACCTGTAATCATTCGAGTGAGGTAAGAAGCTCGACAGCGTGCTGCATGAACCCTGGATAATCGTATCGTTTAGTTAGAGTCCGATGTCAATAAAGTAGCAGCACTGTAGTTTGCAACTCTGCCTTCTTAAAAAGGCAACATTTTTTCCTGGCATGATGACAAGTCAACCCTCAGGAAGTGTGTAGACGCTTACAACAAATGCTAATTTATTTTTTATTGATTGCAATTGAATGTATAGAACGGGCTGACATTCGCCGTCACCGTACGTTAAAGAACCCCAGGTGGTCTAAATTTCCGGAGCCCTCCACTACGGCGTCTCTCATAATCATATAGTGGTTTTGGGACGTTAAACCCCACATATCAATCAAATCATTCGCCGTCACCGTAATGTTTTTCGTAAGAGATCTAGCCATTGTGCCTGCAATCTTAACTTGACAGACGAACCTTCCTTGTAGCGCAGGAACACAGGTAGAAAAGTATTTTGATTGGCGTTTGTCCCCACCTATACAGTTCTGAAGTTCTCTTTAACTTGAGACTGAAGTTCTGCCGCAAGTCCTCCGATCTACATAGAGTTTGTCACCACCTATCGCTTTCCTCAGGTGCGTGTATAGTGACACCGCCAACACTCTTTGTCGCAGGGCCTACTTAGAAGGCGGACGTCCGCTGACTCTTCGAGAGGCGGCGACTCGGGCGTGGTTCAGCCACCACCGCTGACGTCTCTCCAGGGTGAGTCGCCGCCCCCTGGTGCCCGGAGACCCGGAAGGCGACCAAACCCGAGACCTGAGAATGCCGTGGCGCCCAGTGCCGGCGACGCCAACCAAGAAGACAGGTCTGCTGGTGCCGCGAGGTTGGGTCCCAGGCGACCCTCTGCCGACGAGCGAGGCGATGATGCGTCGACTCCCACGGCGACGACGCCCCCGCTTCGCAATGGTCCGCGTAGACGGTCCCGCTGGAAGGCATCCGCTTCTCAAGAGGACGTGGACGCCGGCGTTGCCGAAAGTGGAAGCAACGCGGACTATCAGCTCAGCTCGGATGAGGAGACGTCGAAAAGTTGCACGGACCAGCTGACACCTTCGCCTCTGCCGCCGCCTGCCCAGTCCTCTCATTTAGGTAAGATATCGTGATGCTTAGAAAGGAATCAAAGTTGCGCTGCAGTACCTGGCAGAGTCTATTATCATATGTCATGTGGTCACAGCGGTTGTGTCACTGTAGCGAAATCTGATTGACAGTACTAAACGAAAGCATTCCAGCTGTACTCTCTCAGATCTTCATATAAGTATATGATGGTACGCATCTGTTCACCCCACTGGAGCATAGTACAGACACGCAGCACCTATTGGTAAGTGGGACCACTTCCACGACTAGATGACAGCCAATACTCTACACTGGTCTCATAGCACACATCTAAAGCACAAATATAGAAAAGGAATTATGCCTTAACGTCAGAATTATGCCACAAAAAATGTCACACAAATTGACAGGGATTCCGTTTGCTGAGAGGCAGCCGTGCATAAACCAAAACAAGTAACAGCGAGAAAATAAGCTAAACAGTTTTTTTTTCTTTAAAACGTAGTGTTATGGGCGCAAAAGGGACAAACTAAGGGAATGACGCTTAACCTATCAAGAGTGCGGTATTTGTTTCGCTCATACAAATTATTCCGTGTGATCAATTTCCAGCTGAAGGCAAACAAAGTGTGCTAAACAAAACAACATAAAACTCGGAAATAAGCATAACAGTATCGCAATAGCTTGAGGAGCATACAAAACATGCCATATACCAAGTACACGACTTTATATTTTAAATTATATGCACATGATACGCTTCTTATTCGGATGAATCATTGGAAATTGTATTTATGCATGCTGCTTGGCTTTGGTACGCATGGCGAAATGAAAAAGAGTCAATTTTCAGGATGAACAATAAGAGAAAAAGAAATTCTGCCAGTTCTTCCTGCTGAATACAGATAGGTTGCTCTATAGAGCTACCTGTCTGTCTACAGAAAACCAGTTTTTCGTGCAGCAAGCCACGAAGCACGTTCTTCAGTTTGCGTTAGCATCTACGGCTTCTGATATATGAACTGGTTAATACACGATTATAGTTTTTTTGAGGTGCGTTGTGGGAAACATGCGGGCAAGTGTGACTGTGTTTTCACTTTAAAGAAGTCGTCGGTGGACTTGTGGTTGCTGTATTTGAAGGCTTGAAGCGTTGGAATACAGAAAAAAAAGAAATGATAAAAGACGTGGGTACTGCAACGAACGCGTAACATCTAGCGTACTTTTGTGTAACAGTTAACAAAAGAGTTTGATTGAAGTGTTTATAGGTGAGTTAATGTAAAAGAAGAAAAACAAAATTTCCCCGGCCTACCAGTGTCCAATTAAATCCAGGCTAAAGACCCTATAGCGCAGCTTAGGAAAGCAGAATCACGTCTGGTTGATCTCGTGTAGTTTTTCCCTTCGTGATTATCCGTCAATCTCGGTTTAACTAACGTATGGTTGATTGTCTGTATATTTTGATAATGGTCCAATGAGAACAATGGGAGCAGAAAGAAGGATTGGAAAATTTACCAACTGAAAGAACCAGGAAGCTAGTGAAAACGCTTGGGGAATCAATAAGATGATGTATTGCTTCTCGTCAGAATAAGTGAAGGGCAAGGGAACGTGAGGGTACTCATTCGCGCTGCCATTATACCTTCTTGTTTAGATCAGATGGTACAATAACCACCCCGTGTAGGTGGTGGTCTCGCGTTTGAATCCCGGTACAGTATGAATGTTCTTGCGAAGCAGGAACCTTCAATTCAAAAAAAATATTAGTCTTTCTTGTGCGTACACCTCTGTGCTACCAAGAGGTGTCGAAAGCAACCTTTCCCATTCAGGAACATTACCGCTCCTTGCAGACTTCTGCGGAACTAATAGTTTGAGAGGAAAGCATTACAGTCAGCATAACGAAAGTACGACGTGTCTGTCGTGGAATTACCACCCACGTTTTCTTGCGCAGTATACGCCTGCGATGCCGTTCCAACAGAGCTGTGGCTGCGCCTGTCAAGCCGTGCAACCTGCCATCTTTTAAGGCGAAAGTCTTTAATGGCTCATACTCGTGGTGTCCGTCCGTTTGCCTGTGCCCTGAAAAGGAGCCAGTTGTCGCTTCTCCCCGTCACACTCTCTCAGCAGTCACTGAGGGCACAGTGGCGCAATGCAACAGTGTCGCTGCCACAGCAGTGACCTCACCCCTTGCACTGGCACAGTGGTGGCGTCCGACCGTCCGTCCGTCCCTGCCTCCTTGCACTTTCTCAGCATTCGTGTGATGGCACAGCGGCGCGCTCGGCAACGCATCTTCGTCAGACGTCTCGTTGCAGCAGTCCAGAGTCGGATGGCTTCCAAGCGGCCAGGTGATGATTCGACCGCCAGCTGTTCGGAGAGGCGCCCCAAGAATGTGGAGTCCCGTGATAGAAAACGCCAGAAGAAGAATGGACAAATGCGCATGCTGCAAGGTAACGTGTCTCACCGGGCACGAAGGCCAGGGAAGTGAAACGGAAGCGACACGGCGCGTGGCTTTCGCCGAACGCACTTTGGAATTTACGAAGTCTCCTTCAATATTTTTTGAGGACATATCGGCTACTTCCGGTACAAACCCAGCCAATGAAGTTGTGCCTGTCTTTGAACTTGATCTTCAACCAACGTTAATTTCTTTATCACACGAGCGTCGTCATAACAACGGACCTGCACAGAGTGGGTTTGTCCTCACACGCGCAACCCAGTCAGTCGGTTCGCGAGAGCCACCAGCCGGCAAGTGCGAGCGCTTAGAGATTTCGAATTCTGTCCCGTTAAATGTGGATACTGTGCCGTTGCTTGCCGCGAGAACGTGCAAGGTTTCTGCGGGAGAGTTTGGTTTAACCGCATTCGACCATGGCATTTCTTTAGGGGCCAAGATTCTTAAGGCCTGGACTGATCATCCCATCGTAATCGTATGTAGCCACCTCTCGTTAGTTCTTGAACCGGACTTAGAGGGTGGTACGTGCACATATAACGACATCCATATACGCAGAAAAATGCAAATAGTACGATACTGGAGGACGTCACTTGTAGTATGATAAATAATAAAAATCACAGCATATCCATAGAGTGAATCATGATCATAGGGGCGAAGCTTCCGTCAGTCAGTTTGTGCTTCCATCATTTCGTTCGTTCTTGCTTCCGTCCATGCGTGCGTCCGTCCATCCTTTTGTGCATCCACCCGTGCACCCATATGTGCGTCCGTTCGTCCGTCCCTGCGTTCGTCCATGCGTCCGTCCGTGCGTTCGTCTATGTGTCCGTTCATGCGCTCAACCGTGCGTCCATTCCATTCGTGCATTCGTCCATCCGTCCGCCCATCCGCCCGTCCGTCCGTTCGTTCGTCCATTCATGCGTTCGCCCCTACGTTCAACCATGCGTCCGTTCGTTCGGGCATCGTCTCTGCGTTCGTCCATCCGTCCGTCCGTGCGTCAGACAGACAGACAGACAGACAGACAGACAGACAGACAGACAGACAGACAGACGACGCACGGACGCGGCCAGCGGATGATTCATGGTTTCCCGATGAAACCCTCCGCAGCTTTGCCCTACTCATCATTCACTCCGTGGATATGCCATGATTTTTTTACGTGGGCTTGATTGTTCTACAGCTGCAGCCCTGAGTATTTTAAGAAGCGCTACTGAAGGCCACGGTGGCATTTGCGAAACGTCCTATCTGAATTAACTGCAGACGTCACGTACGGGGTGGGCGTCAGTTTTGTCGTTTTTTTTTAGATGCGGCGTTTTTATATACTTCAGCAGCCACCACCAACGTGACTGTTTTTCTAGTTTTGAACTTTAAGGTTCACATGCAGTAGTTCAAGCGTAGTTGGGTGCTCTTGAAATGCGTTAGTTCCCTTTCGCATCTGCATTGCTACTACGCCAGAATGCCGTGCCCTTTTTCAGTTACGTGGAATATTTTCGAAACTTCGTGGAAAGCGAAGCGCGCGTATTGTTTGCCGAATGCTAAGCGTTAAGTAGACTTCGAAAGCACTGAAGTGGTGCTATTTATGTCGCAGTAAGGGTCAACACCCTCTCTCTGATAATGACGTCATTCGAAGGCTACCACATGCTGAGCAGGAATTAATGCCTCTAACTATGTCTGACTCGGTAAGGTCGTGATCGGTCTCCTTTTGACGTCTTAACTTGTGGAATCGGAAAACAAGAATGCACGTGCCGCGTCGCTTACACGTACGTTTCCCGTCATGTCGTTCTTTTCCTTTTTCTCGCGTCTTTGTAGCGTTCGAAGAGAAGCTAGGCCAAAGACAAAGCCACTATATCGCCACCTTAGTGGTGGTGCTGAGACTGTTTGTGCTGTGTATTTATGTAGGAAGCGCGCGGCGCTTGTCCTGGAAGCGGGGACACTCCGGAGGACTTTGAATATCTATCTTGACGTGTCTGAGGTCGGTAGGTGACATGTATTGCGTTGCTTTATTTAGTTTCTTGTTGGCTACGACTGTGCGAAAGGTGTCTGGGCTTTTCTTTCGTGTAATTGTACAAGTTGTATCTGACATGATATGTATTTACTATATCTGTAAATTTGCTAAAATTCCATGCGCAACAGCGAATTCTTTTCAAGGCTATCTGCTAGAACAGCTTTATGAGTGATTTTTGTTGTATCTGAGTTGGTCGTATCTGAGTTGGTTATATCGAGTTTCGACTCTCATTTTTATACCGAAAGGGGGGTGACATAAGTATAGTGCGTAGTCTGCCGGTGCCTTCCGGTGGTTTCACTGAAATTGGGAGCGTGATATTGTCTTTAAACGTTGTACACTGAACGTCCGGGATGGCATCAGTGACCACTCATGTGTACCATGACCTGGGAAAAATAAGAGGACTGTTTGTTTGGGTGCAGCTATCTCTATCCTAGCTACATAAGCGGCTATTCATGGCACTCTGCAATGCCGGTTATTTATTGAAGAATGTGTCTTCATCAGGGTTCTCCTTAAGGTGAGTGACGGTGAAAATTCCGGCATCTGCTCCGCTTCACCGGCAGTTGCTGAGGATCAACGCCTACCAGATTCGATAGATAGCCCAGCACTCCGATTGACACCTTTGAAAAGTGTACCATAGGAACCAATAAATAGCAACTTTGCTCGCGCAAAGCAAGCGCGCCTTGCCTACCGCCACCTAGTCATGTAAAAAGGAATCTTAACAAGTGGCACGGTGGTTTCAAAGATTTGCCAGCTCCAGTGCCAGTGTCATAGCTTCTGTTATCTAAGTGCGCCATAGATGCCGCAACTGAAACGTGGATTTGCATTGAAAACAGGAAGACCAATAACTTCAAATAATGAAATTTCACATCCTTTCCCTTAATCTTAAGCTTGGATTTACACCCTTCGAAATTTATGGGAAAATTTTTTTTCCTAATGTGCTTGAGACTGCTGCCACGGAACTCTGGTGATTGCGATCAATTAATGATTTTGTTTGGAATACTGTTAAAGAAGTGTATGCGTGCGTCCGTTTCTGCGGCATGTGTGACATCAAATTACTCCTCTTGCGGATGAGATCTTGTGCATTGAGGGCCGGGATACCCTGCGTAGACAATTGCTTTTGGAAGGCAATCGCGCAAGCGCTGAGGAAGCGAGTGCGTTTAATGTGCCCCGTATACCTTTCCTGTGGCACCGCTTTCCCAGTTGTGGAGTTTCAGCAATTGAATGGACATTGGTAGGTGTTGTTTTGTGCTAATCAGTCTTGGGTTATATTACTATTCTCAATTCCGTCAAAGGAGAGGGCAGAAATGAGGCCACTCGCCCCGCCGCGGTTGTCTAGTGGCTAAGGTACTCGGCTGCTGACCCGCAGGTCACGGGTTCGAATCCCGGCTGCGGCGGCTGCATTTACAATGGAGGTGGAAATGTTGTAGGCCCGTGTACTCATATTTGGGTGCACGTTAAAGAACCCCAGGAGGTCGGAATTTCCGGAGCCCTTCACTACGGCGTCTCTCATAATCAAATGGTGGTTTTTGGACGTTAAACCCCACGTATCAATCAGAAATGAGGCCACTACAAACGTCGCTTATAATCGTAGTCCTGCTTATACGGCTAGCTCTAACGGGTTCTTCAGTTACGTGCATGCTATTGTCTGTCGGGCCCTGGTGCGTTCATTTTTTTTTTTACAGACATGCATAGTCGGAGCAAGCAGATCTGTCATACTGAAATCTGAGCGTTTTGGACTCGGTTCGCTAAAAGTGTTTCCGTTTGTTCGCAAGTGTTCCTCCTAGAAAGAATCAAGTGCATGATGAGAAGAAGAATAAGACACCAATACTCGTAAATCAAGTTTTTTCGCTTTAATGTTCGTGAGGAAAACAACACCTTATGAAACAGCTTGAGACTTTTTACGCTGTTTAATAACACGGAATGTGACAATGTGAGCCAGTCCCTCCAATTTCAGATACGGCTATCAAATATCTCACAATGTAAGTGATGCTCTGTCCTCACGAGATTATTAAAAACATTATGTATATTCGCTAACTCTAGGGTTGGATTCGTACATCGTCTGAGAATAAAAGGAAGATGGCTTTTTCGTTCGAGTATAGTCTTATAGGCCGATGCATAAGAGACCCCGCGATTTTTTGTTCAGCCAGCATAGATGCATCGGAAGCGGTGCATCTGGTGCCACAGTGTACTCACATTCACGTGCAATCTTTCGGTTTTGACAGTTCATCACCGCTATACTATACGTAGCTCATACGCAAGCTTCGGCATACAGCATCGGCTTTCACACACTGAGGCTATATAAACAAAAGCGCAGCCACAATGAACGGTAACTAGAGGTAGGAGTGTCGCGTTGATACTCGTCTTCCGGGACAGTCGACGCTGGCGACTCGGGTTGAAATGAGCGCACGCACCGGTGGCACGACTTGACGAAGCCGTCGTCGTCACCTAAGTAGCCTGGGAACCCCGAGGCCGAATGCGCGCCTCTGTCGATCTCGTGGAAGGAGTACCGTTTCAAAGCCGGACGCGTGGAATACGACGGATTTGGTTATCGAATCGTACCCACCGTCTCGTCGCCGACAAAGACCGGATGACCGTGTTTTGTGGCAGTGCGCGTATGGTAGTGTGAATGTTCCCACCTGACGGAGGATCAGTCTTGCCTCATGCGTCAGTCTGGTTTTACACATCACCGGCGCCGGTTCACCCTGCACCGTTTAATATTGACTCTTCGAGTTCCATCTGGCAAAGCGGGTGAAGCCTCTGGATGTACTGTGGAATCTTGCCTGGTTGACAAGCGTGGTTTGGTAAAGTGAATTTTCATACTCGCGTATATCATATTGAACCGCGTATATCACATTTAGCGTTACTTGATCATTTAATAGCTTCCATCTGACAGTTAGGCGTGATGTGCTGCATGTGGTGTGACATTGGTATGCTGTACCATGCAAGTGGCAACCGCTGTGGCCAGGTGTTGGAAAATGGGACAGCAGCGAAAACGCCTTTCACAAAAGGGGTTTTTGTCTGATCGCTCGTGGTTTCGATATCGGGGTTTCGATATTTTTGCGGCCTATCCCGAAGTAAACACTGGATGCTCTTTCTTTTTAAACTGCGTGTCGCTGTCGGGACTATTTCAGCCCTGGTACGGAGGTTGGAAAAAATGCGTGTGGTACACGATCGACAAGAAAAATGACGGACTTTCAAACTTACGAGTGCGAAAAGAGCCAGTAATATCTAGTGTAAGCAAAATCGTATTGCTTTGTCTGAGTGGTGGTGAACGCCGTGATAACTCGGTATATTCCTGCGATTTCAAATAACAGACAAAATACACGAAGAAGAAGGCTCTAGACTGGTCTGCTGCTGTCCCCCCCCCCCCCCAATCATCGCCTTGCGCCCTCTGTCTGGACTTTGCGCCAATATGGACGCCAAAAATCCCCCCCCCCCCAAAAAAAAAGCGATGGACCGTTCTGTTTTGGACAGATGGACCGTTCTGTTCGAGGAGCATACGATGATCTGTTAAGGAAAGGCCGTAAAAATTGACCTAAATTTCTGTCCCGTGTAACGAGACAGAAGTTTAGCCTTCAGTTGTGTAGACTTCACCAAACAGTATCACGAAACTGATATTATTAGGCATGTTGAAAATGTTATGTCGTGCTGTTATGTATTCTGTAATTCGACCACTGACCACTGACTCAACAGTCCAAACTGCCTCCTCAGCCTATGTATTTCTTTTTTTTTATTTGCCTCACTATACTTACTGTTATCGTATAACGACCCAAAGTAGAGGGTCGTTCACATGCGAGTTGAGCACATCAAAAGTATTCAACCTGGGGAAAGTAAGAAAACTAGAGCCTCTATTCTAATGCACTAGTGATTTGACCTTTATATGACGTTTAATCGGTGTGTCTATAAACGCTGTAATAGTTTTTGGAATTGTGGCCTGAACATCAGATTTTATGATGTCTTGAATACTATTGTGTTGGGTTCATTTTAGATGTGAACGACCTCGCACGTCTAGTGCATTTTGACGCGAAGTGGGGTTGATAGGGCACTAACAAACACGGACAGAAGACGCAGAGCGCTCTTCCTTCCACCATTGTCCGTGTTTGAGCCCTTGAACTTGACCCCGTTGACCACTTTTGTGCCTCGAGATAAACACACATCCACTGTAGCCTATAAGTCCCTTATGGTACGTCTAGTAAGTTGTGCAGAAGATGAGTAGTAAAGGAGTGTAAATTTAAGGGGGTTCTTTTCTATGTTAGACACAAAATAAGTGAAAACTGAGACAGTAATGCCGAGAAATGTATAGGGGATGTTATTAGGAGTAGTTGTATTTGTGAAGAAAGATAAGTGGACGAAAAGGTAACAAGTCGCCGGCAGGAGCTGGACTTTTGACCTTCTAATAGCGCGTCCGATGTTCTCGGACGCTTTATTGGAAGGTCGCAGGTTTGGTTCCTTTAGAAGTTCTCTCTAGGTTAGCGCAAGGTAATTTTTTTCGCCCACTTAGTTTTTCTTCGCGTTACTTTTCTTGGTATCGTTGTTTGTTGCTTCTCATTAATGCGGTGCCAAGCAAAAGAAGTGCGATCGAGATGTCGTAAGCCGCACCCGTACCCTGATTATTGTGGGCAACCCGTGAATTCGAGCTTCGTCTCTCGGCTGACCAGGCGGCAAAAAGCAGCAGCGCAAGAACTCGGAAGACAACCATCGGCGGGGCAGCAGCAGCGGGGAGCAGCATGGAGACGAGTCGCGCTACAAGCGGCTCGCCCAGGAGCTGCCGGGCTTCAACTGGCTAGAGCAGAAGATTATGGGCCACGGTGGCGGCAACTTCGCCGACGCGTCACCGCCCATATCTAAGCTCGTGACCCGGGAGGCGCCTGCGGTGATCGCTGCCCCTGCATCTGAGGTAAGGCGAGTGACGCGCAAAGCGTGTACACCCTACACTAGCGTTCACGACTGTACCGTGAATAGTGCTTCGCTGAATAGTGAACTAACGAGCCAAACAATGTAGACTAGGGGCCCTTGACCTACCGGGATAATGTGGCCAGAGAAGCTTGACATGCACGCGGCTCACTTACAATAGCATTAATTGGAACTGACAGAGAAGAAAACCGCCCCGCCGCGGTGGTCTAGTGGCTAAGGTACTCGGCTGCTGACCCGCAGGTCGCGGGTTCAAATCCCGGCTGTGGCGGCTGCATTTCCGATGGAGGCGGAAATGTTGTAGGCCCGTGTGCTCAGATTTGGGTGCACGTTAAAGAACCCCAG
Source organism: Rhipicephalus microplus (assembly GCF_043290135.1). NCBI lineage: Eukaryota > Metazoa > Arthropoda > Arachnida > Ixodida > Ixodidae > Rhipicephalus > Rhipicephalus microplus. The sequence goes on along the minus strand of NC_134702.1, from coordinate 67,131,422 downwards.
GTGGTCGAAATTTCCGGAGCCCTCCACTGCGGCATCTCTCATAATCATATGGTGGTTTTAGGACGTTGAACCCTACAAATTAATCAATCAATTATTTCGGATTGCTGACACAACTTAAATAAATGAACCAGCCTTTCCTCAAACGTGCACCAAACAACAGTTCGGCTGTTTGCATTCCATCACCTATTCGTTGTACTACAAGAACGCAGAAAAAGAGAACAAAAAATGACGAAAACCAAGTGACACGGCAGCCATAAAGGCAAGGCGTTTGAACTGAAAGCACCCAAATTTTCGTTGCGATCAAAATAGGATCAGCAGGAAGGCCGAAAATCAGCTAGCAGACGACAAACGAGCGCTGCGATGACCTGATGCGCGTGAAGTGAAGCTAGCCCGCTTGCGCATGCGCTCAGATGCTGTGACGTGTCGTCTAAAGGCGCTAGTAGTACTGAAAGCCACGCGCTCCTGTGGTCACTCTCAAAAGGATTGCTACTGTACTGCAGCTATCAGGCGTTCTTCGACAGGGTTGAGAGTGGACAGGTGAGGTGGCTTGAGATGTTATCGATACCCGTGCGTAGTACTCATCGTAGTAACTTGTGACGTGCTGCCGTCTTTACAGGAGGAGGGGGGATGATTCTTTAGGGAAAGAAATGGTTCTAAATCTGCACGTTACACCGCAAATGTCGTCGAAAGACGATAGTCTTGCGGCTGGAGAGAGTTTACAAAACGTTTATTTATTGTTCTGCGCAAGAAAATTGGTGAATGGTATTCTGCAGGCACTGCGTTAGTGCTTCGAGCGTGTAGCGGAGGCGAACGAGCGCATCGAGGCATGTTAGACACAAGTGCCATCTGGCAGTTATCTTCGAAAACGAAGGCGTGCAGCTCGCGGAGAAAGATGCGCACCAGTCTCGGAAGTGATAAGGTGTAGAACGCAAAGCGACGGGCAGGTGCGAACACCGTGCGTCGTAGCAAAGCGTTGGGAACATTTTTTTGAGCATCGTGTTGCACTGTCAGCGCAGCGTGATTAAACGCTACATTCCTTAGTTACTTGCGTGTGCCTCTTCTAGTATAAAGGCAGACACACAAAACATCGAAGCGTTGTTGTGGCGCCTCCGATATGCGCAAGAATTGCTTCTTAAGTGACAATCGCACAACTATGAACGCTAAACCTTGAACAATATTGGTGGGCGCTGCGGATGGGGTAGGCCGTTTGGTGCCGTTTGAGGTATCGTTAGGGCCGACAAACAGAAAAATGTACAGACAGACAGAAAGAAAGAAAGACAGACAGACAGACCAAAATTTTTCCGTCAATGGTCCCCAAGAAAGACTATCGTCTTAAAAAAACGGAAAGGTAACCAAGTGGCGTCTGGAGTGCACGATAACTGTCTCTCATGTGAGGACACCTCAAAGCGACGAGAGTGAAGTGGACAGTGGTGAGGAGGCGACTGTGAGGGCCACCTAAAACCGATGCGTTGTAGGGAGCCTACGCGACCGCTCAAACGATGGATGGATGGATTTATCTGGCTGTGCCCTTTAGATCGGGTGGTGGCCCACGCCACCTAGCCATAACTTTAATTACTATCAATGTATGTTTAACGATTGTATTTCACTCGCGCCTCGATTGTAGCCACCAATCAGTTAGCCTCCTCCTGGTTATTTCTACCCGTTAAAATCTATTTTGCCTTCACTGTCCCTAAGCAACAATGCTTTGAAAAATTGGGCGCCATTTTTTCATTATAGGGTGGAGCCCTTTACAGAACATCACGAAATGTTCAGCTGCTTCCTGCTCCTCTCCACACGCACTACATACCGTTTCTGTGCGTTCGTATTTTGCTCGGCACGTCTTGGTCCATAATACTCCCGTTCTAGCCTTGAATAGCAGAGAACTGCCCTGAGAATTATCGTAGATCTTTTCCCTTGTCATTCCCTGCTTAAACGTTCGGTAGGTCTCCAGTGATGGTTTCGTAAGCATTCCCATCTTCCACATGTCCCTTAGGGGGCGGCCTAGGGTGGCGGCGTGCCATCTAGTGAGCATTGTTCGAATCACAGGAGAGGTGACCGAAGTGGTGACCTTGAGCGGCGGCCAAAGAAGTGTAGACTGGCGGGCACTGGTGTACATGCCGGCAGCCGCCGGTCATCGGTGTGTCCGTCCATCCATACGTCCGTCCGTACGTCTATTCGTGCGGCCGTCCCCCTGTCTGTCCATCCGTCCGTTCGGCCGTGCGTCCGCCTCCTATGTCTCTCTGTCGTTCGGTCAGTCTGTCAGTTCATCTGTATGTCCATCCCTCCGTCCGTATATCTAGTGAACACTTCAAGTACCACCATATCACTTCTTTTTCATCATGTATTCATCATATTCAAGCACCGCCGCCCAGCGGACATTCTAAGAACCACTCTTTCGGGTATATGCCACCGGTGGTTACGCACTACAACGAGGGACGCACAAGCCACGTCATAAGGAGCTTCGCCGTGGCAGCATATTCACGGGGTATTTCTAGCTCCCATAAACGCACTGTTGGCATATTTTTGGCGTACAAAACTTCTTGACATAGTCGGTATTACCTACTTGCGGTTTGATGCTGACTTGTTTGTTACTGTTACAAAGAAACAATCCTTATGCTGCCGCTTTGGCAGCATAAGGATTGGCAGCATATCCACGGGGTGAATGATGGAGAGTGGGGCGAAGCATCCGTCCGTCCATTCGTTCTTGATTCCATCCATCCATGCGTCCGTCTGTGTGACCGTCTGTGCGTCCATCCGTCCGTCCGTGCGTGCGTATTTTCGTGCGTCCGCATGTTCATTCGTGCGTCCATCCCTGCGTTCGTCAATGCATCCGCCCCTGCGTCTGTCCATGCGTGCATCCGTCCGTGCAGCCATCCGTGCGTCCGTCCATGCATCTGTCTGTGTGTCCGTTCGTCCATCTAGTCAACATTCCAAGTACCACCATCTCGCATCTTTTCATCATATATTCCGCATATAGAAACACCGCCATTCAGCGGACATTCAAAGGACTGAACGAGAGGTGGCACACGCACACTTTCTTACTGCTTGCGCTTCGTGTCTACTTCCCACCTTTAACCACCTCGAGTTCATGGTATATACAAGCTCACTGTATTCATGGCACTGCGGCCCAACGCTCGCTAAACCTTTCTAAAACTAAGGAGGTTACGCCTAGCGAGTCTAACATAGCAACCCTTTCTTGTCAGATAGTGCTCAATGTACATGCCAATGGCTGCTAATGGCTGTTAATGGGGAATGAGAGACAGGAGAATTCGGCTTTTAGTGAACGCGCACGCTCCGAATTTTTTATTGTTCAACAACCACTACCGTTTCGGGGGCTATAAAGATAATTTAATCCCTTACGACGACATCACAAAATATTATTACTTGGGGCGTAGGCCTTTCCCACTGCCACACGCAAAATTGAACATGGCTCAGGCAGTCACGCTACGTTTACTGTAAACCGGAACTTACCCCACTCCGTATTTTCTACATAAAATTCTCCCTGACAGTGAAATTCAAGGCAAGTGGGACGCGTGCGATGGCATCATTGGGATCAAACACATGCTGGCGGGCTGTCCCGCGACTCTCGCCGACTCCGAAAAACAATGGCTTTACTGGCAGATGATGATGCGAAGCCCGTTTTATCAAGACCAACTACGGGCAGTCCAGAAGGTCCACGATGACGCTACAAGGCTCGGCCTGACGGTACCGACGCGGACGCGGCCCACCTTGGTCTGAAAAGACTGGGCTTCACGACACAAATAAAGTTTTGTGAATGAATGAACAACGCACAGGAGAAATCCCCCCCCCCCGGCACCACCTTGCAGGTCAAAGTGTAAGACATGTTACGCACTACTACGAGGGACGAATATACCCTCGTCATTCTTTCACGTCCCGTAATACCTATTCGGTATATGCAAAGCTAGCAAAATGGCCACGAGCACATCTTAAGTGTGGCAGTCATGTGCTTACATGTCATGATTTTCATGTTAGGGTCTGTCGCTTGTGTTCGCCATGCAATCATGCCATACCATACCAGTTTTTCAACTTGCTATGTGAACAAAACCACCGCAAGAGCTACAGGACCTTGAAATGTAAACCATGACATTCATGACATACATGTCATGATTTTCACGTTATAACAAGTCAAATGTGTTCTTCTTACAGTCATGTCATGCCATACCAAGTTTGGTATTGATACCATTATCGAAACGGCCAGGAGAGCTATAAGTCGTAGGCGGCCAGATAGATAGATAGATAGATAGATAGATAGATAGATAGATAGATAGATAGATAGATAGATAGATAGATAGATAGATAGATAGATAGATAGACAGACAGACAGACAGAACCACAGACAGACAGACAGACAGACAGACAGACAGACAGACAGACAGACAGACAGACAGACAGACAGATAGATAGATAGATAGATAGATAGATAGATAGATAGATAGATAGATAGATAGATAGGTCATAGATAGATAGGTCATAGATAGATAGATAGATAGATAGATAGATAGATAGATAGGTCATAGATAGATAGATAGGTCATAGATAGATAGATAGCTAGATACGCTCAAAGTCACCGAAGTTCGCTAAGAAATGCTGCGCATTTAAAACATGAAGAAGTGATGAAATATTATAGGCCCTGTTCAGCGCTTGCCTGCTCTGCAATACTACAGCACAAGACGTGAAAACGTCGCATAGGCGGCCCGCACCGCAAAGAAGCTACAAAGAAAATTATTGCCGAAGAAACGTTGGTGAAGTTTCACTATTTGTAACATTGCCTCGTAACATTTTCATTCTCCCGTAAGAACTTAATTGAGTTATTACTGCTGCGACGGAAAACCTTTCCTTACTTGTTGGTTTCCCCAGCGTGCAGCCAAGATTGACTACTGTCTAAAGAGAGGAGAGGGGGGGGGGCTCAGCCTTTTTTGCCCTTCATGCTGATACGCCCATTCTGCCAGCCATCTTTTTTATTTTTTTCCATTGCGTCAAATTTTCAGCGCAGCCTTCGAAACACTTGGTTTTTTACTGCTAACTGTGTACGTATCTTCCAGTAAAAAACACATCACCTAATAAATACGTTTTCATGTTGGGCCGCACATATGCTTAATATTTGCATTTTGATCGACAATGTTCACAAGTATAAATGCAGCAACATGTTCAAAATGAAGGGGCGTTCATCAAGTATCAAACTTTGGCCGACCTACCTCAAACATAATCGTGTGACCGACAGACCGGCCGGCAGACAGACAAACGAAAGTGTCTGCGTCGACGTATCCCACGAAAGACTACAGTGTTTAAAACGATCCCTTGAAATTCTCCTTGTTAGGTTCCTCATCGTGAGGGTCTAAGTCTGGCACACTGGATTCCTTGTGTAGCATGTCAGGCAATATAGGTCAGCTGTCAGCTCGTGAAAAAAATCACGTGATATGCGACTTTATCAGGCCGAAAAAAAACGTTTCGTGCCTACTGACCGGCGCTAACACTTGCAGGCCTAAAGCGCATATATACCCCATAAAGTTGACGGTGTTATTGATGACCGCCGTCATAGCTCAGAAGGTAGAGCTTCGGACACGTTGTTCGATAGTCGCAGGTTTGCTGCCGCCCAGCAGTAAGCTATCTTTTCGCCCATTTTACGTTCGCCACATTTACATAATAAATACTACAGACAACACCTCCTATACGTCCCTTGGTTTTCTTGTCTGTCTGATCTAATTAATGCTCTGTCTAACAATAAAAGCCCCCTTTTTGGTTCTATACTGTAGGAAGATACTACTTTAGATGTCCGCGGCTTTTCCCGTCCAACGGCGGATGCACACACCCGTGGCCTGCTGCGGTGGTCTAGTGGCTAAGGCACTCGGTTGCTGACCCGCAGGTCGCGGAATCGAATCCCGGCTGCGGCGGCTGCATTTTCGATGGAGGCGAAAATTCTGTAGGTCTGTGGGCTCAGATTTAGGTGCACGTTAAATAACCCCAGGTAGTCGAAATATTCGGAGCCCTCCACTACAGCGTCTCTCATAATCGTAAAGCTGTTTGGAACGTTAAACCCTACACATCATCATCATCATCATCATCATCATCATCATCATCATCATCGAGACAGCCGTCATGCGATCGACGGCTGGCGACCCCGCTTTCCGAGAACTTGTTGAATGCTTTCAAGAACACAAAAACACCTTTGTTTATTTGTTAAAGTTCTTTAGTTTTTCGGTGAGTTTAGTATTATAGGCCTAACGCAACAGTAAACGTCCGCCGATGAGCCTTGTTTAGTATTATGCTTTGAGATAGTGTCGCATCCAGGTGGCTATCAAGAGCGTTCTGGCAGTGCTTCACTCTTTACGTAAAAGAGAAAATATGCATTACTGGCCATGGTACTCAACAAGGAAGGTGTGGCGCTGTTAAGCTCGAGGGCGCGCGTGTCATTTTCGGCTGCCGTAACATTACTGCAAGCGTAACGGGACTCAGGTGATGAGAAAGAAGTGACGCTAATCGCGCAGGGTGCACGTTCAAGCTTTCCCGGCCACGGCGGCGGCATATAAATGGAGATGAAATAACAAATATAACAAAAAAACAAGGTTCGTGTTCATTGATATATGCACATGTCAAGAGAACTCGGGTACTCAAGTTGAATCTGGTGCCCCGCCCATATACGGAACGCGCGTCGCGTAGTGATGTCATTGTTCTGGTACTCAAAATTCCTTATGTCTTTTCTGACTATAAATAAGATGGATGGCCCTTCCAGAACTCGTTCTCTTATGCAGACCTAAATGTACTCTTTCACCGCTTTCGTTGGGGGACTTAATGACAATATAAATTCGGCATAAAAAATCGCGGACTTTGCGGCTGACCTTGTCATGAAACAATGTATCCGCGATTTTGCGTACATTTCCATCTATCTGACGTGGTATACTTCCTACTTTATTGCCATAAACACTGTGTCGAGGCTGATACACGAGTGCGGTTCGTGACCTAAATTTGCTGGTTGCGCAGCGTTAATATCATGAAATGCTATGAACGACCACGATTATTGCGGGATGATAAGTGTCAAAAGGTGCAAAAGTTTCGTATTGTGCATTATGGTACACGCATTAGGAGGACATTCGTAAGAGCGGCGTGTCACGTCACCGAAAAAGCCATAGGACGTCGCGTTCACTAACATACAGTGTGTGTGCGTCCAAAAGGGTTTGATCGATGCATGTGGAAAGGGTCGGCGAGTAGTGAATCTTGAAACCGAATCGAATACGATTGGGATGCGAATCGAATTGTGTTGACACTGAAGTCAAACCGAATAAAAATTGTGTACTCTTCGAAAGGTTTACCAATAGAAAGGCAAGAATTTTCAAAGCAACCCTAGAGTGGCGTACTGCGAAAGCAGTGACACATGGATGACTAAATAATTTTCGCGCTTTATTTTCCGCGCCTTTTGTTTGTCACTGCGGAGAAAAATAGACGAAAGCAGTGTTAGGCTTGGCATATAGTGAATAGAAAAATAATATTTGAACTGGGGTAAAAAGTTCATTTTAATGAAGCATTTGAGAGGACAAACCGTTCGGTGAGGTGCAATTGTGAGGACTAACGGTTCCCGGTAAGGTCTAAACGTGGGGACTAACGGTTCCCAGCTAAAGTGTAAATGTTAAAATTAATGTTAGTCCTTAGAGGTGATTTGTGGGGACTAACGGTTACCCGCTAAGGCGTAAATGTGAGAACAAAATCTTAGTTCTTTGAGCTAGCCTGTGGGGACTGTTATACCTGGTACCATTAGTCCTTAAAGAAAAAAAATTCACAGTTTGCTGCAAAGGTGAAGCAATGAACGCGATAGCAACAAACTGAAAGGTCACGCGGAGAATGGCAAGCACATCTAAACATGCCTCACATTTCTCACGCACAAAAGGCGCACGAAATGTACTCACGGCTACAGATGCACGCGAATAATCGTCTCAATTGTTACTTCGCTGTGTCTGAAAAGCATGAGCTTTTCGCCAACGGAGACTACAATGATTGCAGTGACCTTTGTGCGCCCGGTAACTACAACAGAATTGTTCCAGGTAAAGCTCTAGGCCAGCCAAGAAATGCGATCCTCTTCACCGCGCGATAAGGGCGTGCGAGGGAACGTCGTCCCCTCCTTTAAGCGGGGCAAAGTACGCGTGAGAGATTAGAGCGTGCGCCACAGCGCGATGTGGCGTCGTGCGCTCATTGCGCCATCTTGCTGGTAGTGCCAAAAACACGATGATTCCCCCTGAGATGCCCGTCAGCAGCGGTAAGTGGTACATAAATATAGCATGCCGTTTGTACGTTGAAGGACGTGTTTCTAAGTAGCTCAATGGTTCACGGCTCGCACTCACGATTCATAGGACTCAACTACTATTCCGTGCGCCGGAGTCTTTTACTGAATTTTTTTCTTGCATTTTCACACACACACACACACACACACACACACACACACACACACACACACACACACACACACACACACACACACACACACACACACACACACACACACACACACACACACACACACACACACACACACACACACACACACACACACACACACACACACACACACACACACACACACACACACACACACACACACACACACACACACACACACACACACACACACACACACACACACACACACACACACACACACACACACACACACACACACACACACACACACACCGAACGCGTTATTCGAAGGTCATAGGTTCGATTCCTGCGCACGGCAAGTTATTTTTTCGCCCACTTTTCTTTCTTTTTATTTACAATACATTTGTTCTAATAACTTTCCATATACATTCCTTGGCATTATTTCCTGTTAGATATTATTAATATTGTGACAAAACACTGAAAGACGAGCCCTTAGGTATACACTTCTTTCCTTTATATATATATATATATATATATATATATATATATATATATATATATATATATATATATATATATATATATATATATATATATAAGGGAAAGAAGTGTATACCTAAGGGCTCGTTTTTCTGTGTTTTGACACAATATTAATGAGATCTAGCAGACAGTATTGCCAAGGAATGTACAGGGAAGTTATTAGAACCAATGGAATGTAAATAAAAAGAAAGAAAAGTGGATGAAAGAATAACCAGCCGTGAGCAGGAAACGAACCTACGACCTTCGAATAACGCGTTCGATGCTGTAACCACTGAGCTACCACAGCGGCCTTCCCTCCATCCACTTTTTTTGGGGGGTTTATATGTGAATTTAGAAGTAGGAGTGACAGTCAGCGCCAACTATAAGCCAAACGACGAGTGTGAACCACTCTTTTATGCGCATGTTTGGCGTCACGTAGCACGTGAACTTATTAGGGAGCGGGCAGCTGATTAATATTCCCTCGTATACAACCTAATGACACCAAATCTGCCAGTACGAGACCCTTGTTAAATGAAATAAGGGAAAGAAGTGTATACCTAAGGGCTCGTTTTTCCATGTTTTGACACAATATTATTGAGATCTAACAGACAGTAATGTCAAGGAATGTACAGGGGAAGTTATTAAAACCAATGGAATGTAAATAAGAAGAAAGAAAAGTGGATGAAAGATTATATATATATATATATATATATATATATATATATATATATATATATATATATATATATATATATATATATATATATATATATATATATATATACCGATATGCGGGAATTAGACAGACACGCGAAACACCTAAAGCATTCCTTATTGAAACAAAATTATCCGGAAGACATTATTGACGATGCCATACTACGTGCTCGCAACGTGAACAGGAATGATATAATTAAGGGACCAAACAGAGTATCTAAAACGACTTCCCAAACGAACCTTGTACTAACTTACTCCTCATCAGCGCCACGAATCAACAACATACTTTCCCGCCATTTCAACATAATCAGGCAAAGCAAACGACCAACTTCTATTTTCGCGAAGCCACCTCACGTGGTGTACCGCAGGGATAAAAATCTGAAGGACATTCTTGTCAGAGCAAAAACAAACACCCCAAAATTCAATCAGGGTGCCATCCCTGCGGAAAAGCTCGATGCAAGGTATGCCTACAGATGGTCACAACACGTGAATCCAAAGCGAACTTCTCGGATTTCAAATTCTGCATAACTGAAAGCCTTAAATGTGACTCCAGTAACGTAATATACATGCTACATTGCAACATCTGCGGACAAGAATATATCGTCCAAACAGACACGCCATTTCGGCTGCGGTTCAATAATCACCGGTACCACGCCACTTCACTGCCGAAGCTACCTTTATCTAGACATCTGCGCCTGCCAGACCACAGTTTTGAAAATATCAGCGTAACTCTTTTGCAGTCCTGTTTCTCAAACAGGCGCGAGCGCGAACAGCGTGAGGCATATTTTATTTTCAAATTTCGAACATTAGTAGCCGGCATCAACGAGGACCCCAAAAAACTCTCCTGACTCCGAGAAGTAAGCCAGGAGGAAATTGGTGACAAAGATTGATAGCTGGAGACCATGCTTGTTTTTTCTGACTGACTCGTACGTGTACACTGTCCTTTCTTGTTTTTTGTTTTTCTTCTTTTTTTCCTTTTTTTTCTTTTTTTCACATGCACATACAAAGTGTTTATGTTCGCCTACAACTTGATGACCATTGAAGGGAAACTGACGAAGATTAAAGGTAAAGAGCCGACCGACCCATTAAGGGGAAACCCTTTCTTTACGCACGCCGTCACGGACCCCTCCCGCCACCGCGGCGACAATCTTGGGTGGCCCGACACACGTCGAGAACTGAACAGCACGTGATAAGAACCATATGCGGACGTACACGGACAGTTGGTTTCGTTCTCAGTGTTGACAGTGGTTCTTCCTCTTTTTTACTTTCATTCTTTTCTTTCCTTTTTTTTCGTCTTTTTTTCTTTTCTTTTTTTTCCTTTTTTAGTTCCCTCTCACTCTCGCAAACATCCTTCAAGGCGAGAGGGACGCGGCAGCAACGAAGTTTGGAAGTTCATGTCAGTATAACTCATCCCCTGATGAAGGGAGGACCCCTCCTGAAACTGTTGGGAAATAAATATATTTATCCTTGTTGACAACGCTCCCGTTGTTCCATATCCCATATATATATATATATATATATATATACGGTGAGTGACGGCACTGTTGAAGTCGACACCGGCGGCAAAATCCAGCTGACGGTGTCTATAAAATTGCTATAGCAATAATAATGGCTCTGGTAGCCCCATTATATATTCCCCAAACAAAAGGACGAACCACACACCTTTTAACACCCTTTTGCCTTAGAGAGTAAGATACCAATTCTGATACAGCCAGATAATTGCACAACACTGGTTTATAAACAAGTATTGACAAGATTGAAGAAGGAACAGTACGGCTATTTTTTTACTGGCAAAATAATATATTTATCTGAACTTAGGTGAGTTAGTACTCGTACAGCAGCAACCATTGGAAATATTTTTTAAGTGCAGGAACAAACGCAGCAGTGGCTGCACTATTCAAATTGGTACTTTTTTAAGAGCTTCGAAATGAGGCTGATTAGAAAAGATACAGAAAAATTCATCACTTAATACCTTAATGAATATCACGGTGAAGATAGTGGATTGGTCACACTGTCGCTTCGAGGACACTATTGCTATAAAAAACTGCCTTCATTTTACGATCCATCATCGGTAGAAGGACTGCATGCATCTATGCGATGCGATGTGGAAAACAAAAAGAAGTTACTCCTCGCTGTTCCACGGTCTCACTCCTCTGAACATAGATTTGTCTTCGCTGGTAATGCAAAAATATTCAAGAAATGTTCGTTATTCCCAATGTGCACCATTCTATTTTAGTGTCGAATTGAATAGAACGCTATTGGAATCGTTATTTAAAACTTTGAATATTCGCACACCTTTACAATTCACGAGACACTCCTACGTTACGATCAACAACTTGTTGATTCAGAATACAGCGCTGCTTCAGATAACAGCCTGTAATTCCAAGACAAACTGCTTGCTTTATTTACTGTGTGACGTCATCAATAATGCCTGCAACTGTCTGCAAAATGGAGCTTACGTCCTCACTCGCTATCAGAAATACGATACTTTCCGGAGACGTCAGCGTTTGTGGACTACGATTCAAGTGAATGTGTATGTCATTAATGAGTCTTACTTCCTATCAAAGATGTAGCCAAAAACTTTTGGGGGGAGGGCTTCTCTCAGCCTTTACGTATATGCGTGCAGTTTTTGTTCATAAGCGTGTGTGTATACACATGTAAATTTGAAAAAAAAATCGTACTTTGACGAGCTTTAGCCCTTAACGTTTTCCCCGCTCCCCCTGGATACACCGATTTCTCCCCATTAATAGCTCACTACCTATTTCATGTAAGCTGATTCTGTGTAGTCGTCGTAGTATTAATCACAAGTGTTTGACGTCCTAAAACCTACGATTATTGGGCACGCTGTAGTGGAGGGCTCTGGTGATTTCTACCACGTGGGTGTTTGCAGCCTGGAGATAAATTTAAGTACTTGGGCCACGAGTATTTTCGCCTCCGGTCGGGTTTCGATCCCGCAACCTGCGGGTCAGCAGTCGAGGATGGTAACCACTGGACCGCCGGGGTGGCGTGTGTAGTTGACGTCACTGAATGTCTGTGTATGTATGTCTGGAGTCTTTGCAAAGAGAGAAAGTAACGCAGGAACTATGTTAGCATTGGTGATAATGTAATCGTTCTTGCAGAGGACGGAACAGAAGGCGCCTGCATCGCCTCTGGAGCCAAAGCGAGTCTATCCTCCGGGTACCGATATCCTGAGCCGTTCCATGTCCGAGATACAAGACGACTGCTGTGACGAGGAGGTTGTTGGCGAGGAGGCGCCGGTTATGGAAGCCACTGAGATGTAAGCCACTATTCAAACGTCCGACGAAACCGTACTCAAATGCTTGCAGGTGTCCAGCGATTATGCCCGGAGTCATGTAAATTTACACTGTTATGTGAAGTAACAGTGGGTGAGGCATTGATATGGTGCATAGCTCAGCGAAAGCATCGTGGCGCCAACTGAGGGCGAGGAAAACAGGAGAGAAGACTGTGCATGTTTCCAGACCTCCAACGATAGGTCATTTTTGGCGCATCGCGCAAATAGATATATTCTCGGAAATGCGCACGGTGAGAGGGCGCATCGCATGTTAAATATCACACAGCCCTATCTGTGGAAACCACCACCCAGCACTATATAAACATACGCATTCACGTTTGTACAGATAGACAGAAGGAACACTGACGTAGCCATCGTCGACACACTTTAAACACTTCGTGTGCGAACGTTTCTCTGTTCCTCTCTACCGTACGCGCTTCTAAAGACAGTGGTACGCAGCCACGCGAACCACAATGAAACCGCATTTGTGAACATTTTGACTATACTCTTAATCATTATTGATTAAGAGGTGGTGTGGGTTCACACCCACAGGTATGATTGTGCTTCAAGCTACTGGAGACCACAATTTAGGGCAGTGCGTGTGATAGGCAGGCGCAGAGAAACGTTAGCCCGGGAAGAGCTCGAAGCACATCACATACGGAAGATGGCTGCATAAGTGTCCCTCCGGTCTCTCTGTACAAGTGTGAAGGTTTTTATTTAGAAAGTGCTAAGCGATAGTTTTCGTGGATAGTTCTGTGTGGTAGTTTGCGTGCGCTGCATTCACTGTGCTACGTTCGCGCTTTCGAAAATATGTGAATTTGGATGATAAGCGAAAAATGAGCAAGATGAAAGTCTGACGCTCTATGCTGTCTTGTCTAGTTTTTTCGTCGGTCTGTTTGCGCCACAGTAACTTCGTTATGTTACTGTACGCCGCTTAGCGAACACGATTGTCTGGAGTATACATTGCGAATTGGCGCCACTAGCCTGCCCTTGGAACTATCATGTGCAAAGGTTCAGAGCTGACTGAACAACGTCGTGCTGGAACACAAGAACGCATGTGCTCCTGGTAAATCGCAATGTCGTCGATAATGCTGAGGCTGGATGCGTGGATCTGACGCAAAAGTTGATGCCGGCATAATACCGTGCCATTTTTTTTTGCGTTCCTTGTTCTCGTGGAAAATTGTCATGGTCTCACTGTGCCCAGCAATCTTTAGTTAAGCGCTAAACAATCATGCTATTTATTGAAACTACCATGGAAGGGGTAAAGAAATATAGGCCTTAATTCTGCTTGTTTAGCCTTGAAATGAATCGATATATAGTTAGCAACTATTTTGTGTTGTTGGAAATTGCCATTGTCACAGTGACCTTGTGGTGCCTTCATATTTTTCCTGCTCTTTCACCTGTTTCCGTTTTCCATGAAAAAGGTGTAGTCAAACAAATATCTCTTCTTGTTATCATCGCCGTCTTTCGATTGCTTTGCTCTCTCTCAACATGTTTCGAGCTAGCTTTGTTGCCTAGGTTTATTTAGCTTTGTAACCTCAGGGTACTTCAACGTCGCTTAAGAATGTGCAACGTTTTCCCTGACCGTTCGTTCATGTGAGATATGTGTCTTGCGGAATATAGTTTACATTTGGAAAATATATCTTGTTCCCTATTCATAAGGACAGGAACACGTACCTTTTTACCATGCCTTTACCCAACACCACATTAGCTTTTGCGAATATTTATTAGATGCAAAGCAGCTCTTCGACTGGCCTGTGAAATCCCCGCCGTGGTGGTCTTGTGGCTAAGGCACTCGGCTGCTGACCCGCAGGTCGCGGGTTCAAATCCCGGCTGCGGTGGCCTCATTTCTGATGGAGGCGGAAATGTTTTAGTCCCGTGTGCTCAGATTTGGGTGCACAGATTTGGGGCTAAAGAACCCCGGTTAGTCGAAATTTCCGGAGCCCTCCACTACGGCGTCTCTCACAATCATATGGTGGTTTTGGGACGTTAAATCCCACATATCAATCAAATCTAGCCTGTGAAACGCTGTCCCTCCGTTCGCACCGCTCCCTTCACCGCTGGCGTTAGAGCGGTGACAAGTAGCTTACGCCCTCTTAGCAGTGTGCGGTGACGTCTCTCTCCCTCGCCGGCCGCGCGCTTGCTGCGTGTCAGCTCTCGGTCACTTCACCCTCTCCACCGCTCGCAACGCTCGAGCCCACTCCTCACGGCGGCATCATCTCACTTGCGCCACCCTCTCTCCATCTGTCAGCGAGAAGAAACGCGCGCCTCGAGAATCTCGCGGCGCCGATTATGTACACAGCGCGCCGCTACTAGCCGCGGGATGGCGCCGATGAGCGGGACCCCGTTGCGGCATGCTTTCCGCTAGTGTGCGCATAGCTTCCCCGGCTGTCACCGGTGTTTCGAGGGTTAGCGAAGCCGGTCGCGTTCGCGAATGGCGACGTCAACACCGACGAAGCACGAGTCAAGGAAGCCAAACGGAAGCGTTGGCAGTGGAAGACCAGTGACACCAACGAGGTGCGGGTCAAGAACACCGATCGCGTTCGAAAATGCAGACGGCGCGCAAGCAACACCGACGATACGCGAGCCGCACAAGCCGAGCGCAAGCGTCTTCAACGCGTCCAGCCTCCCGTGTGTTTGCCGTTTTGAACAAACGCTTACTCAGTAAACGCCACGCCGAGTTTCGCTTCTAACCGTTTTTCCAGAGAAGTACTTTGCTTTGGGTTAGCTGTTTCATAGTACTCAGTTAGAAAGGGCAGTGCAAAAACATGGGGAAATGAAACAGAGTAGAGACAAAGAGTGCTCTTTGTCTCTACTGTCTTTCTTTTTTCCATGTTTTTGAGCTGCCCTTTCTAAGTGAGTTTTTCCAGCACCCGCATCGACACCCGCTTCAGCCGGGTCAACGCCGCGCAGACCGCTGCTGCTTCGCATCCCATCAGGGTTCCCTTCAGGGAGATGGTCTATAGTTTTTATTACAATGGGTAATTTAGACGTGTCTTTACACAAGGCCATTGATGCTGATCGTTTGTAAAAAACTAGCTTGGGAAAGTATCAGGATGACTGCCAGTAGGGCGTGTTGGTAAAGGTTCATGATTAAACAAGCGCTAAAAATTACACGCGCTCACAGAGCGCTTACTAGTAACTGAAAATTTTACTTCGAAGTGAACACTAATAAATAAATAACACACACTAAGTCAGAGAGGACGCAGACGAGCGCTTACTAGTGTTACGTGTGTATTAGTGTTCGCTTCGAAATAAAATTTTGAGTTGCTAGTAAATGCTCGTCTGTGTCCTCTCTGAGTGTGTGTAATTTTTAGCGCTTGTTTTATCATGAAAGTATCAGGGATCACACAGACGGGCATGATACTAGGGAACTATGTATACCCTCTCTGTTCTGAAGTTATTAAGTGAAATTATGAGTTGTGAAGCCATTACGCTATTACTTCGCGATTGCAATGTTCTGCAGGATGGACGCGCAAATTGTGTTACGAAAAAGTGGTTGTAACGATTTAGAGCACTAGGTACTCTACTATGGGAGAGCGTGAAGCCGTCCCGTGAGGAGCAGAATGAGATAGAAGCTCTAGGCAATATCGATGGTTGAGAGTACTAAATATTGCAAGACAGGGCATGTATATGGAGCCCATGATTCAATAAGTAAGCTTCAGTTATTCATAGCCTAAACACTCTCATGACCATTCTAAGGCCTGTTTGCTCTATGATTTTTTTTGACAACACTCTGACATTTATGTCAGTAAATTGGGATTATTCATACTGGGATCTTACGAAGCTTTTTTTTTCCAAGAGCTATTTGGTATTGGTCAGCTGCTTTGGTAAAGAAACACCTTTCTTGCCAGGCACGTCACCTTATGTATTGTTTCGCTGTAAGGACATCTTTATGAGAGTGTTAGCTCTACACTTCTTGACATATGCATTCTTATAACACGCGTATTAGGGCTGTTACTACAGTAACGCATTTTTATCTTGGCTTTCAGAGCTCCACCAGAAGAGGCCAAATCTGAAGGTATGAAAATCTAAGACATGTTTGGTAAATTACTAATTTAGCACAACTGTATTGAAAAAATTGCCCGCAGCTTCCCTCGGGGGAACACTGAGGAGGATGCGGACCGTATAATTGGTTAACGGGGTGTTAAAGTGCAACTTACTTGGGTCGATGGCTAAATTGGTTAACGTGGTTGTGAAATGGGGTGTTAAATTGCGACTTACTTGGGTCGATGGCTAAATTGGTTAACGTGGTTGTAGGAGGGGGTGTTAAATGAGTGAACACGTACACACGTATGCGAAAGGGCGGCGCTGGTCGAAGGGACGTTGATCATTGTGTTTGTGGATTCGTTGGAATTCATTTCACCGCGACCTTGGACGTCGACGCGCCGTACAAACCAACCGACGAGCGGCAACTGAGCGAGCGAGCGCCGACCTTGAGTATATATACAGCACGACGGCGCATGCACTGTCAGCTGTTGAATGTTCTCGAAGCGCGACGCCACATGCGCGTCCACTGGAGAATCAGGAGAATTGTAGATGTCGAACGCGGTGTGTAGAGGAGGAAGGGTGCACAGATGGTGGAGGAGTGAAGCGCGCGCGGTGTGTAGAGGAGGAAGGGATGCACAGATGGTGGAAGAGTGGGCGACGGCGCGACGGCGCATGCGCGCGCGTCAGCTGTCGAATGTTCGAGAAGCGGTGCGGATGGCGCGGACGGCGCGGACGGCGCACTACAAGGCGCGAGTATAAGATGCTTCCGCATCTAAAACAAAGATCACCGAGAGCTTGAAGTGACAAAGAATAACCCTATTGTATTATTCAGCTGGAAGTGTCATTGGGACTGTGATAACAAATTTCAATCGAGAAAGGTCTATGAAAGTATTCAAGAAAGTAATATGCTGTGTGAATAGTCATAGTGTTCATCCAAAAATCTCTCTCGCGTTTCGCCGGGTCGATAAAGGCGAGAATGCTGTAGGCCTGTGTGCTCAAATTCGGGTGCACGTCAAAGAACTCCAGGTGGTCAAAATTCACAAAGCCCTCCACTACGGTGACTCTCATAATCGTATGGTGGTTTTGGAACGTTAAACCCCAGAAATCAAACCAATCGTTTCGCCGTGTTATTCACCGTGGTACCGTGAAGGCGGGTAGATGTCGCATTGGTCATGTGCGTGTGCATTGCGCAATGTATTTCAAGTATTCTAAATTGAAACGGAGAAATAATGAGTGTGTGTATATCACTACGTCCGAATAATTAATTCTAATATCCTTATGTGGGAATAAATTCTTCACGAATGTGGAAATTGACATGCGTGCATCTTTTTGGCCATTACAGGTGAAGAGCAACCGCAGGATATGGTGCAGCAGGGACTTCCGAGAGAAATTCTTGTCACTGCACTTCCAGACACTTATGCGAGCGACCCTCGACTTTCACAAGTGATCACGTCTACGGCTCTTATTCGACCGCAGTATCCTTTGGAAGTTCATATGGCTGGCTCCAATTCGGCGCATGAGATGCCGGTGGGTGCGCGCGGACTGACTACTGCGTCGATGATGACGTGCGTTCCACAGGGCATGCAGGAAGTAGAAGGCGAGGCGAGGCTTTCTTCCAAATCCCAAGCCGACGCCATTGCTCAGGGAAGGGCAGCTCCGGAAGAGCAGTCGAGCGACTCCGATGTGCTCTATCTCGGAGTGTCCAGGAACAGCTTGTCACCGGGGTCCGAACACAGTGGAGGAGACCATAGAACACCCGTGATGACCGAAGCTGACAAAGTATCAGAGAGATCGAGATCCGCGGACAACAATGTGACCCAAACCGCAATTGCGCAAAAACACCGCGCGGGAGCGCCTGAACCAATAAACTTAAGCGATGCAGCCAGACGAGCCGAAATGTATGGTACAGCAAGGGACCACTATTCCTTCTTTCAGCCTCATTCATTTACCATGGCTGATCATCAAAGATGGCTCGACGAACGTCGCTACCACGAAATGATGAACGCTCGTGGGCCTGTAGGACAGCAGGGACACCTCGCTCCGTCACAGATTTCGCCCGAGTTGAGCCAGAGAAGACACTCTGGAGGGTCGCTGATGATGCCGAATCGCATGGAGATGCCGCCACAATATAGGCCTCCGGTGTCTGAGCGCTCGCCGATGCTACGACAAGTTCCACCTCCCCACCAAGGCCTGTCTCCCCATCAAGCTCTGTCGCAGCACCAATCAACTTCGTCGCATCAGCCGCATCTGCAGCACCAGTCATCGCATCAAGCCCAGCTTACGCAACAAGCGGTTCACTCGCAACAGCCTCCGCCGTCGCACCAGGCAAATTACTCACACCAAGGGCAGCCTTCCCATCCACCGCTGCCGTCCCACCAGGGACAGCTCTTGCACCAAATGCCAGTATCACATCAGATACCGATTTCGCGTCCTCCTCAGCAAATGCACCCAGCGGGTTCGTATTACCCATTGCCTCGAGCACATCAAACGCAACCAGGCGTTCAGAATTTTCAACCACTTCCAGCTCTGACACGTGACACGCCGCTTCGCAACGGCAGGCCAGAACTCTACCAAGCTCAGCAGCGCTACAAAACCATGGAACAAGCGTATGGAATGACTCCTCACACTCAACAAATGGGTCCGTATGCTGTTCCTCAATTGCCAAAACAAAACCCTGATCCTTCTGATAAAAACATGTCCCCAGCGACTAGAAGTCTTCACCTAAAAGATGGCAAGACGGAACCTTCGTACAAAGAAATCGGTGCCAGCCGATCAGAAGGAATGGGGCCTGGGGCACCGCCGACTGCTTCAAGCAACGCGAAGCCTCCAGCAACTTCACCCCACACACAACAACCTGAATCAGCCGGCCATTCTTCACAAACGAGCAGTCTCAAAACAGAAATGGAAATGCTAAAAGACGAGTTGAAATACTTGGATGCCTTAGCCGCTCAAAAGGAGGCTGAATACGAGACGGTGGTGCAAACGAGAACAGAAAAGCTTAAGACCTTAACGCAACTCGAAGCTAGATATAAGCGGTCGCTCGAACAGCCACAGCCGTATTCGAAGGAGGACGTTCGCTATCCTGGTACGGCTGCTGATGTTCGTCAGGGACAAAGACCAGCTTCTTCACAGTCAGAGAAAGCAGCATCCCTTGTAGATGATCCGAAAGCTGTTCCGAAGCAAAGGCCATCATCAGTCGGTGGATCTGGCCAGCAGAAGACGTCGCCCCCAGCTCTGTCCTCTCCGCTTGCGAAAACTTCACCTGGACATCCAGCAGTCCCTGGACTTATTCCTTACCCACTTTCACATCCTCCGCAACAGGCCAGACCACCACTGTCACTTGCTTCGCATCCCAACATTCCCTTAAACATGCCAATTATGGGAGCCGGTATGTTCAACATGCGAAATATGGAGCTGCAACGAGATTTCTCGCCCATGCTGGGTTCTCAGCCGCTCAACTCACCACTGGTGCCAGGTTACGGCCGCCCGTACTATTCGATCGATAGGAACAAGCACCCGAGCCTTCACCATATGGAAGCGGCAAAACCGGCCGTCAAGCGAAAATACTCGCCTGGAAGTGCCCCTAGCCTACCGCAATCTAACGGTGAAATGCGCAGCACGTCGTCCCAGCGTTCCACCATGGTACCGACGGCACAGCGCCAGCGGGAGTCTGAGAAGGTCACCGCGCCGTTGAGTCAAGAGCACGCACAATGGCTTCATGCCATGAAGTCCCGCGAGGCTCAGGGCGCGCCACCTGGCTATCCCACTGGTGTTCAGAGCGCTTTCCAAACGTACGGTTCATTTCCCAACAGGCGTGTCTTACCAGAAGACCTGCCCTTAAATCCCGCAATGAGCAACGCCGCCTGGAGCAACTACGCGGAAGGTCTCCACGGACAGTATGCTCTGCAGATGGCGAAGCACGGCTTGTATCCGGGGCATCCCACGTGGAGTGGCTCTGAGAAGCAGCAGCAGCAACGCGCGGGCGAGGCTGAAGGCGCCACTGTGCTAGGGAGGGAGCCTCCTGCTAAGAGACCATCCCGCGAGGAACCAGTCATACATCAAATGTCGAAAGACAGCCACATGATGCGACCCGGTGACAAGCCTGTTGCCCATGCAGCGTTGCTGGCGTGTCAGGGCCCACCCCAGGAACAGGCTCTGTCGGCACAGGTAATTGCTTAACTGTCTTCAGGAACCGTGATAACGTTCTTCGTAGTTACAAAAAGAAGCCTTAGTGCACAGTCGAGAAATCGTTGTCTGTTTACATGTTAGTCGGGGTGGTTATTATGTTGTCAACTATGTTCAGTTGTGAAGAGCGTTTCGACTCTGAAACTTCTTTAAATATGGAAGTTGATATTTGAGAACGTGGAATTTTAATTAACAGCTAGTTGTTCAGTATATTATATGTTGAAGATGCAGTAGAGCATACTAGTACTGTCATTCTGAAAATAAAAAGAATTTTTAGAGCGTTTTTTTGTTTTTTTGTAACGAGGATGTTGATAATAGCTTTGACGTGGTCACTTAACTTAAGCGCATATGCATTACTGCTTCAGATAATCCTCATCGATCATAACACCTCAGCCAACGTTCATGCGTTTTGGCTAAATATATCTAATTTTAGGGGGTATGTGTTGGCTGGCAAAGCGAAATTGATTACCTGATGCGCTTTCGTTATTCCGCGAATTAGTGCAATCTCAAAAGCCACTTGCAGAAATTGGACGTACATGCACTTACGTATTTCATATGTTCAAGCGAGCGGAAACCTCGGTGCAGTGGTCTAGTGGCTAAGGCACTCGGCTGCTGGCTCGCAAATCGTGGGATGGGAATCCCGGCTGCGGCGGCTGCATTTTCGATGGAGGTGAAAATGCTGTAGGCCCGTGTGCGTAGATTTGGGTGCATGTCAAAGAACCCCAGGTGGTCGAAACTTCCGTCTCTCAAAATCATATATTGGTTTGGGGACTATAAACGCTACAAATTATTATAACCAAAAAGAAACGAACGATACAAATATAAATATCTGCGTAGGTACTCTCTGCTCGATGGCGAACTGAAAAGGACTGCCGCTTGAGCGATAAATTTCCACGCACTCATTAGCCTAATTGATTGTTCAATACATCGTGATAATCTTGTTAATGTCAGTTGTCAGTTGGAAGGATGTCACTGCATTCAAAGTAAGACCTTCTTGCTGATCCTTAAGATTTTATGACATGTGAGGCATTTCATATAACTTGCATAGCTGCATGTGCTCGTTCCACGCATTTGGTGTCCTCTGTTGTCTGTGTGTTAGGCTAGGTCATTAACATTTCTTTAAAGAATACAACTTAACTAGTTCTTAGGTAATACATGTTCAATTTTTCCAGTTTCAACAAATATATATTGTTATTCCCACAAAATTGTTATTTTATTAGTATTTCCATTGTTCTCAAGGATTGCAGGTAACAAAAAGAGCTTACTTTTTTTCGACTGGGTGAAATCACCCAGGATTGCGTGCGAGATTTATGTGCCTCGGAAAAATGTTTCCGTGCGTGTTTTATTCTCTTTACTATGATGAACAGCTCATGGGCGTCACCGACAAGCTAGTTCGGGTACTGTGGCAGCTTATAAATGGGGCGTAAAGTGAGTTTTCCCACTTCGGCGTTACATTTATTGGATGCGGGAAATCCTAAATAAAAGAGGAGCGTAGTGGTAGCTAAACGAAATAAGACACCTACCCGCAGAATAAGATATATTGAATGAACGAAGCAAAGGCGGATTCAACCGGCACATCTAGGCATATTAGTAGTAATAATTGTGTGCTACTTTTTGCTGGGATCGTTCTCTGAAGTTACGAGACAACAGAAATAGATGTTATTGGGAGAAGCCTTGGTTCTGGAATGGACTTGAATAGGCGAACAATGTCGATGATGATGATGTTCTCATTTGTATTGCAATGTGTGCAGGCGTTTGATTTGTCAGCCGCGTTCATACCGCTTTTCTTAACTGAACACTTAGAGCTTCGATGCAATGCCTACTTCTATCTTATTTTTTTTTGTTACAGGTTCCTCCGGTGCCGCAGAACCCGCAGAGCAAGAACAACACTTGCGTGATGTGTGGCCAGCTTGCCCAGTACATGTGCTCCGGCTGCCAGAACATATGGTACTGCGGGCCGCAGTGTCAGGTGAGCAACTCTGCCTGCTATTATGTTACTGCACAAGAGGGCTGCGAACGCATACCGCATTGTGCAATAAAGCAGCAAAGAAATACATGTCCGGCTGTAATTTTCTGCCTAGCTTCAACCAGGTTTTTGCAGTTTTCTATGCTAGACTCCATAGGCGCCTTCACTCTCACGCAAGGTAGAGGTCGCGCATGATTTGCCTGGAAGTGATGAAGCGGCTTCAAATGTAGCTCATTCAGGAAATTCAGCTAACAATAAACGTGGAGGATGAAAGAGTGCAGCAATACTCCAGTAATCTGACAGGGATATGGAAGTTCATTGCAGACTTAGCTCCATGGTGCGGACGATTTCATGAAAGACGTAGTTTAGTTTCTTCATTTATTTCTGGAAGCCTATTCTTTATATTCTTTCAACACAGTCACTTCTTGCAAGCATGCGTATGTATCCCATTCGGGAAGGCACTTACTTTAAAAATGTGGTGGTGTGGGTTAAAGTGATGCCCCGCTGGGAAACTGTATTTCTTTTGTTCCTTTATTTCTGGGGTTACTTGTCTAAGTGCGCAAAGGAATCCCCGCAGCAAAACATATACGGCTGCGTTGTAAAATGCAGTTCCACCAGGTATTGTTTGACTCATACCTGCTGGCTGTCCCGATTTGCGCGGAATTCTCTCAAATTTTGAGCAATCTTGCCGATTGTATGGACGCGACCATATATATACCGAAAAAAGTCAAATTTTTGCCAAAAGTACGATGCAATAAATGCGACAGGAACATATTCGGATGTTTCACTAAGCATGGCTAGCATATTTGGGAGCTATTTTATTTGTAGTAAACATGCGCCTGCTAAGTAACCAAGTTTCCTGCGGCGTGGCCACAGTATATCGCCACAACAAGGCTCGTGCGTAGTCACGGTGTTGATGAGAAGTGCCTTGCGTGGGCAGCGCATGCTGGTACTAAGGGGTCTACGTCCTGTGTCACCACTGGTGGAAGTTTATGTGCAAAGCGCAGCTATATGGGGATGGCCGCTGCAGGTACACTTTTGGTGCCGTTTTTTTTTTCGGCTTAAAGTGCATCGCGTAGAAGCCCCCGCCTACTGTGGGGGCAAGAGCCGCACGCTGATCGTTAACACGGCAATCATAAGTGCCCCCCCCCCCCTCCTTGTTCGCTCACGAGATAAGCGCTCGCTCATACGACTGCGGTCGGAAAGGCGATGTTCGCTTCGCTTAAAGGGGAGGCTAGTGCAGTTTGTATATATATATATATATATATATATATATATATATATATATATAACGAAGAAGATATCGCGGCTCAGCTGTTGAGAACACGCTACTTTCGCTGTCTCTAGGTGTACCTGTGTTTTGTTCGCGTTGTACCACGACACTGGTGAAGGTGCTAGGCCGCAACCCTGCCTGATGCGCCACAATCTCAGTGGGAGCCGTTCATCGAGTCCAGACTCATTGTCACCAGTTGTAACTCCTGTGCGTCGCTTCAGTCGACGATTACGAAACCTTGCGCGAGAGCGCACTCACTCGCCGGAACCTCCCAGGCACCGCTCACCTCAACCTCAAGCCCGCAACAGGTGCCCCAAGGCAGTTTTTCGATGCACCAATCTCAGGTAACGATTTTTCAACCCCTCGTTCCCAATCGCTTTAGCGGTGGCCCCCATGAAGACGTTGATGACTGGCTTGATCACTACGAGCATGTTTCCAAGACCAATCAATTCTCGGAACAGGAAAAGCTTTCTCGAGCCTATTTCTACTTTGACGATGGTGCTCGTACTTTGTAAGGGAAGAGAGAATCCAATCTGTCTGCTGGGCCCGACTTCCGACAGAAGTTCATTGATACCTTTGCCAATGTCGATCGACGGGACCGTGATCTGCAGTTATTGGAGCTACGGGTTCAAGAACCCAACGAAATCGTTGCATTGTTCGCCGAGAACATGACTCGTCTCTTTCGTCGAGCTAACTCGCACATGACGGAAGATTAAAAGTTGAGTTACCTCATGCGTGGTGTCAAGGAACAGCTTTTCGCCGGGCTACTGCGCAACCCTCCAAGTACTGTGGTTGACTTCATTAAGGAGGCCAGGGCTATCGAGCGGGCCCTTCATCAACGCTGCAGGCAATGTGACCTTATGTCCAGCAATGTCTCAATCAATGCTACCGCCATTACATCTGAGAGTCAGAGCTCCTTGCCAGACTCGATTAGGGATATAGCTCGTGAAGAACTGCAGAAGTTACGGACTCCGGTTGCTGAAACTCCCATTGCGTCGGTCTTTGAAGTCGTACGTGACGAAATCCACCAAGCGTTGTCTACGGCTGGACCTGATGCTCAGCAGCGCCCCATGAGCTTCGCTGGCGCTCTTTGACGTCCACCACCCGCTATGCCGACGCCGTACGGCTAGGTGCCAATAGCCTCTTGGTCACCGCTGCAAGAGCAGACACTGCGACAACCACCCATGCTACAGCCATACAACCCGCCATCCACAGTCACGCCATGGGAATCGACGCCAGGGGAGATGCTAAGACGTCCACCGACCCAAAAAAACAGATGCATGGTGCACAGTGGACTGGTGTCCACTATGCTTTCACTGCGGAGGTTCAGGCCATATTGCCCCTCTTTGCTGGCATCGAGGTGATTCACTCCATCCTCTTCGACCTTGCGTTGACGGTTGACGTGCCAACGACGAATGCACTTCACACCGCGACGACACCTCTTTCAATAAAGTCCGTTCTCACTTTGAAGACGACTGTATTACTGCAGAAGAGGCAATGCCTACTCACCCGCCTGATCTGGAACGTCGGTCCCTCTCTCCGTTTCTCTCGCGTTCACCTTTGTCGCACCGCCGCACCTACGCGGATCTTGATACAAGATGGTCACAGTAGCTCACGCCAGGGAAACTGAGGGCGGCAACTTCCGGGGGCAAGGTTGCAGGCCATAAAGATGACGACTAAAAGCCCTCACTGCATGATGTACAGCCGATAAGCCGTAAAAGTGGTGAAATTGTGACGGCCGACCTTATTGTTCTTCTTGACGGCCAGAAAGAGACAGATTTAGTCGACACCGGTGCCGACTTCTCTCTTATCAGTCAGGACCTCGCTGAGAGCCTCAGAAAAGTGAAGACGCCGTGGACGGGCCCTCAAATAAGAATAGCAGGGGGCCAGATATTTATGCCCTCTGGAATATGTACAGCAAGAATTAGCATCAGAGGTTTTCCTTTCAGTGCATCGTTCGTCGTTATCACCGCATGCTGCAGAGACGTAATTATTGGCATGGATTTTTTACGAGAATATGGCGCCGTCATCAACATCCCAGAGAGTTTCATTACGTTTTGCAACAGTTCAGACTTACTCGATTTTCCGGAGGCGTGACCAAACCAACTGCATCTTACTGATGACGACGCGGTTGTCCCGCCTAGGCCATGCACGCTTATTTCTGTGGCCGCCGCTGCCCAGTTTGACGCCGAAGGAGTTACAGACCAAATAATCTCGCTTCTATTTACCCACAGTATTTCCGTCGCACGAGGTATCGTCAGAGTTTCTGTTGGACGCACGGACTTGCTGCTGATCAATTTTAGTGCTGAGCGCCGGCACCTTTCAAAAGACACGGGTGTCGCTTACTTCGACGATGTCGTAGATGCCGAAGGCTGCTTGGCGGTATTCGACGAGGCGCTAAATCTTGATTCAGCGCCTGTTCTGGACGTTAGCATTACTTTGCCGAAAGACGAGCGACGCAGACTCCTTGAGCTACTGGCCGAATTCCAAGACTGCTTTTCGACAACATCAAGAAGTAACCGCACCTCTACTCATGCATCTAATAATTACCAAGGAAAAAGTGAGACCTATTCACCAGAATCCTTATCGCAGTGGCTCCAAAAGAACGCGAAGCAATACAACAGCAGGTTGTTATGCCACAGGCATGGTCCTTGTTCGGGAGCGCTTTTTCCAACGA
Source organism: Rhipicephalus microplus (assembly GCF_043290135.1). Classification (NCBI taxonomy): domain Eukaryota; kingdom Metazoa; phylum Arthropoda; class Arachnida; order Ixodida; family Ixodidae; genus Rhipicephalus; species Rhipicephalus microplus. Next base: position 67,104,418 of record NC_134702.1, on the reverse strand, counting down.
GAACCAGCGCTGTTCTGGCGGACTCTCCCTTCTCCCAGCGCCAAGTTCCACGCAGGCGGCGGCAAACCACCGTGCAGTTCTGGGGAAAGTTCCGCCTCTTCCGCCAAGCACCAGGAACTGGTCTTAGAGAAAGGACCAACAACATACTTAAGACCGCGCCGGCCTCTCGTTTGAAGGTTTTGCCGCAGCCGACTTTGTCTAGCTAGCCGGCTTTGTACTAACTATAACCTGCTATAGTAAACGTTCCTACCTATTACCGTTTTCACAACGATTGCCTCCCTATTCCACCTCTGGGTGAAGGCTTCAGCGATGTCCGTTCTACTGCTCGCCTCTCTCGGCTACCGTTGCCATCGCAACACAGCGAATTCGTAACAGTGGTTGCAGCGGTGGGATGCCATCAAACCCGAATTTTCAACAAGGTAGACAGAATGCCTAAAAAGGATGCCATTCAGCCTTCACAGAGCCACTAGGCGGGGCCTGTGGTCCTCGTCAAAAAAAGAGCGGCAGCCTGTGTTTCTGTGTGGATTACCGGAAGCTAAATCAGGTGACCAAAAACAGGTATGTCCATTGCCCTCTATAGACGACTTTCTCAGCAGCTGAGCTGCAACCCCAGGTGGTAAAAAATGTCCGGAGCCCTCCACTTAGGCGCCTCTCATAATGATATCGTGGTTTTGGGACGTTAAACACCGCAAGTCAAGTCAGTCAGCAGCGGAGCCGCAAGATCGTCCTCTTCGTCCTCGAGTAAAGCTAGAGGACCACTACCTGGTGTCCACTAAATCCCCTATCATCGTTTTCGTACACATTTAGACACGCATCAATATAATTGCTATCGCAATAGAATATCGCTATCCTGACCAGAGTCTTTGTCAATTGCATGTAGATTACGGTAATTCTTTGTTGTCACAAAACATTTGTGCCCGAAAGAAAAGCCTACCTACACTGTAAATGTGCTCAATAGCCGCGTGGGACGTGCCGCATTTTGTACTTAATTACCCTTGCATGTGAGTGTATACTTTCGCGTGCGCGTGTGATCGCTAGTGTCTAAAAATTCTTACCGGAAATATTGATAGCTGTGTATGTTGTTGCAGCCCTTGCAAGCATTATAAGTAAAAGCTAGTTATCTTAACAGGCATCAGCAGACGGCTCATGCCTTTGTACGTGCTTTGTTCTCTTCACAAAGTGTGCGTTTAAGTTACAGGCCGTTAATATTGCCATGGAAAGCACAAATACAGCGCGAAGCATCTTCAACATTTGTTTTCCTTTTTTATGTAATGAAATCAGAGTAATGAGGTTGGCTGAGCTGTGTAACAATGAACAAGCTCTAAAATATAATAATATAAATTTATGCTTGCCGATTTCCAAATTGGCGAGTACAGTAAACGATGTCGACTCCATAACAGGGCAATGTGAAAGTAATAATCTGAAGTATATATATGACAATAAACTTGGAAATAACTCGTCAAAAGTGGTTACCCGTGTTCAAATGGAAAGTAACCTAAAAAGAAAGAGAAAAAAGGCCTACACATTCATTGTGCAACAAATTTTCAGTGTCGTAGCGTGTTTGTACAACGAAAGCTTCAATGTGTTTAGGAAAAGTGTTCAACGCTTCAGTACTTTGTACTTTACCACGGGGGAGCAGAAAGTTGTCCCTGCGTTTTTTCTATAGTGCAAGACACCGTAGTAACATGAGCATACCATTATGCAATGATAGAGCTGGACATGAAACACCTTCCCCATATGAGGCACAGCCACACTCATAAAGTTATTGCACTATGATTCAAAACCTGCTAACTCGCCTGTAAATTGAGATACAATGAAATGAATAAATATGCTGATACCTTTGATGCACAGTGAATATTGTAGAGGTGGAAGTTAGTTTTTCCCTTCCAATAATTGTTTTTTTTTTTTGGCATCAGGATCCATGCTTTCATATTGTTTTTAATTTGTTTTCAGTTAAGAAATGGACTTGATGTCTGTACGACGCAGTCAAATAATTAAAAAAGATTTCAACAGAATGATACGTAGAATTGGAAATAAGCCTCCATTTTCTCGTGGGTCCAAGTATTGTAAATGCTTTCACACTACTCGGGATGATTTTTATTTTAGTTTCATCTGTATGTTTGGTACTGCACCTGTTCTGAAACTATGCTGCACATGCACTGATTGTATGGTGCACAGGCTTAAGGACTGTTTCGCTTTTTTTTTTACATACCATCTCATTCAGGCTGCGCAGGTAGGTTCTGATTCACTTATGTTCTTTCTCACATTGTCGCTTTAATGCTTTATTTTCTTTCTTTTTTTTGTCTGTTTCAAATAGTCTAGCTTTAACATCTGTAAAATATTCATGTTTGTGAAGGTGCAGGTATATTTAACATCACTGCTGCACTTTACCTGCAGCAGTCTGTATTTTTTTTCTTTTTTGACACCAATTTTTTCTACTGCTGTTAAGCCTTGGAGCATGTGCGTATCCAAGATGTGTTGGACTTAACTGCGGTCTGCGTAATACACATAAAAGAAAAGTACGTGGTGGTAGAAAGCAGCGACGTTTTGGAATGAATAGCAGCCTGCAAAAGTAACAGCCTCACAATGTGAACTGAGGATTACTTGGTTGTGGTAGCGAAAAAAAGGTCCCTAAACACCATCATGCTTCATGAAAAAACGCGCAGTGAAAAGCAGATGCTGCTGTGAACAGCTCACAAAAATCTTGCAGTCGTGCGGTAAAAGACAATGTTTGAAGTTTTATTACTACTTGAAAACACAACATTCATAAAAAGGAAGGATGCCGGCATAAAATGTACTTTGAGGCAGCTTGACTTCTCCCATCTTCCCATGCAATAACTGCAGCAACATTACCATGACTTCCGATGAGTACACTTGTTGCAATATCCAAATAGAAATACACAGAGCAAAACAAAGTGAAAATGAGGATTTTGTAACTAATAAGAAATCAGTGCGAAACACTTTTCAAGTAGCGCAAAAGTAAGGTTAACATTCACAACAGCAAGCAATGTGTTTTAAGTAAAGTGACATATGTTTTCATCGCATAGCTACTATTTGTTTATTTTTGTGCGAAAACAGCAAGAAAGTGTTTGGAGGCCGTATTTTATGCTTAGTCGAAGAACTACCCAATCTTCTGTGTATCAGTCTGGGAGAGTTTATTGGCTGGTTAGCAAGTTCGCAGAGTTCTTAATGTGATTAGTGCCCTTAACTGTATAACGTATAAAAGGGCGCATAAGCTGACACTTCTCTGGAGGGTAGTGGCAATCTACCTGTAATGGTTTGAGAGTGATTGCCAATTGTGCTCCACCCCATTCTTATTCTTCTAGTTACTTAAGTCTGGTGATTTGGCTCCGCGGTTATTACCTGTCCTAATTAGGTCTATAGCAGCTGCACCTTGCCGGTACTTAGCTACGGAGCAGAAACCTGGAGACTTACAAAGAGGGTTCATTTTAAATTGAGGACGACACAGCGAGCAATGGAAAGGAAAATAGTAGGTGTAATCTTAAGAGATAAGAAGAGAGCAGAGTGGATTAGGGAACAAACCGAAGTTGAGGATATCAAAGTTGAAATCAAGAAAAGGGAAGGGACATGGGTGGGGCATGTAGCACGTAGACAGGATAACCGCTGATCATTAAGGGTTACTAACTGGATTCCTAGAGAAGGCAAGCGGGTTAGGGGGAGACAGAAGGTTAGGTGGGCAGATGAGATTAGGAAGTTTGTGGGTATAAATTGGCAGTAGCAAGCACAGGACCGAGTTGACTGGCATAACATGGGAGAGCCCTTTATCCTGCAGTGGAAGTAGTCAGGCTGATGATGATGATGATGATGATGATGATGATGATGATGATGATACTCATATAGGTGGTTTACTCGGATAATTTAGAATTTCTTTTTGGATGTGATGGAAGCAGCGGTGCAAGTGAAGTTGATGCTTTCTCAAGTGCTCTCTCTCTTCCCAAGGGCCTGTCCTCACTCTCTTCGGAAGAGCGTCATACAACAGATTTTTTTTTAAATTCATCAGGTTGCTAATATTGGCTGATATGTCACATAAATCAGCCGCGGCATTTGGGCTAGATGCGCTTCTTTCCGCTACGCTCTATAGTGTGCTAAAATGACACAGTAAGGACGCTAGCGCGCACCGAGATAACGCCGGGAAAGAACCTTCGCGTTTCATGTGCCATGCCGGAAGTCTTGACGTAGCTTATGGCGTGAAAGTAACACTACAGAAGGACAAGCGTTATTTTAGTGCCGTAAGCTACGTCGAGAGTGAACCAACTCGCCCGACAAGTCACTCTGCTGGAGGTTGTGCCGAACGTTACGCACCTCCGCAAGGATTGTTCTTGCGCTAGCTGGTGCTTGCTAATAATCATGCTGATGCGCAGATACGAAACTGAGACCAGAATGACACAAAACAGGGTGGCTGCCGTGTGTGTGTTTTGTGTCTGTTTTGGTTTTTTTGCACTGAAGCACTACTAGTGTTATGTCGCTTCTTTCCTCCGCGTCATTCCTTCCTGTGTAGCTTCCAGGATGCTCATTGGCACGAAAGAAGCGAGAAAGCGCATAAAGCGTGCGACAAATGTTTATAACTCGCTCGCACTGACGGTCTCAACTAGTTTTTCCGGGGATGGATTCGTGAGCCAATAAACTTTGATTCTGAGGTCAACCAATCATCATTTGGAAAGGAGGTATAGAACCCCAATAAAACGAGGGCTACAGCGTTAGTTCTTTTTCAAGTTTCGTATCACCAAAAATATTTAGATAACTGGGCAACTGATGGAATGGCTTGTACCATCGCGCAACAGAAAACTAGGAGACAAGAAATGACAAGCGGTCGGTGTATGTCGTTTCTTCTTTTGCTCAAGTTTCTTACCATGCGTGATGCCACTCAAGCAGACCAAACTTTGACTCGTGTGCTGCCGAGTGCAATATTTTGTGGACATTGTTTTTCCCTGTGAACATTGCTTAAGGGATTGTAACTGCTTACACGAATCCTAACGGCTAATGCAAACTATGGCAAAGTGACTGCTTCTAAGAGTGCTTCGTTACTACCGTAACAAGGCATTTTACTTAATATTGTGAGAACCTTGCGTGTGCTAAACAAGAGGCTATAATGAATCTTAGCATGCCTTGAAGGTGTTGGCAGTCTCTTCCAGTGGCGTGATATTGTTATACGAATATATTCCTGAATTCCAGGTGCACATGTGAGTGTTTTAGAGACAGCTAGATTCCTAGCGAGTTAGTAATGGACAAATGTTTGCTGTATATTTTGTGATATCCATGTCACTTCATATGACTGTTGAATGGGCTCGTTTAGGCAGTACGCCGGAAAAACGATTGTTTCGTTAAACGTGGCATAGAGTAAAGTTTTAATCGCAGTTTTTAATTTCACATGTTAGTTTTAGCATTTAACAATGAAATTAAAGCAGAATATGTGCTGAGACATGCTTATTAACCCATTTTTGTGAATTGGGTCTGTTGAGGAAGCGCACTAAATATAGAAACCTCGAAATCTTTGACTACTTTAGGAAACTTGTAAGCTTTGAAGTTGTTTTTAAGTGGTATGTTGGTCGTAATTTAAGTCAATGATCAAGATTTATTGTACGGCCAGTTACGTAAATAGTTTAGTTCGCTTGAAGCTGCGTGCTGACAGTAACCTGTTGAATCGTCAATGTAAATGTCATTGGCCTGCTTTGACTCTGTGCTGAGCAAAGAACACGCTTGGCTAGCACAAGTGTTCTCGCTCGCGAATTTAATCGATATTGTGACTGCCATATATTGAGCAGAGCAGCGTGATTGAAGCACTCAGTGTGCGAGTACGGGGCCCATTCACTCCACTACCCACCATGGTAGCGCAGCAGAAAAGTCACGCTGCTAAGCTCGGCATTGTTTGGATTTCCCAACACGGCGCCAATCTTTCAATGTGGGTGAAATAGAACAGGCGTGTATGTACATGCCTGTTAATGTACCTCCCGTCAGGGAAGATTAATGCGGCTTGCCTCATATTTATATCGTGGTTTGAGCATTTTAAAATTCCTAAAGTTAATCGCATGAGAGTTAACTACAGTATGCCGTATATCTTTCGTGTCTTTCGATCGTCCGACTGTGATTCTCGCTAATTCATGTGCTTGCACAGCCCATATTCTTGAGCCACATTGCGTTAGACCATACGTTCTTAAAAAAAAAAAGTGAAATACTGGAGGTGCTAAAACAGTAAGAAGACTATGATATGTCTTTTATATAACCGATTTTTCTTTTTCAGAGGAACCACTGGGTTAGCCATTCCAACGTCTGCATGGAAAGCAAGCGTTGATGGCTCGTGTCAATGTGTCTCACCGTGGCCTAACGCTGAAGAAACGCGGCATGGCGAGGATATTGTGGGCTCTGCTTCGATAAGCAAGCAGTACTGATCTCGTGGTGGGCCCGCAAAGCTCACCGGGCTGAATCTTTTGTACGACTCAATCGAGACCTCGGCCTGGAAGAAAGCTGTGCGATGCTTGACAGAACACGCGGAGAATCTCCTTCAAAAGTGAATAATGCGGGACCCAGGAGTATTGGCGATCTGCGTGTTCCGTGCCATATGTTTGCATGCAGTGTTGCGTGTACCGCAATCGTGTTTGTGTTTCTATTTTTTTTTCGCACTATATTGCGTTTTGTGACTCCTCCGACAACTGCTGCGTCGGGAATGGTCGAGAAGATGGCGCCAATTCCATGTTTACTGCCGTGCTCTAGTCAAAAGTTTTATTTTCCTTGGCTACTACGTTTGAATTATGGCGGTGAAAAAACATTTGTTCGCCATTTCACCATCTTCATCGTAGAGCTCTCGACGATGCAATGACATTGTGAACAGTTTCCAACGAGGAAGAATGGCACGAGCAGTGTTAACACCATTTTACTTTGTATTGTTTTTGATCTTGAGTTTTTTGCGAGCTTGGCTGGAATGATATCTGGTCAGCTGTGACTTCTATTTTAGGCCATGACCAAAGACATTGAACATTATATTGTTTTTGCCAGTGCCCGTCAAGTGACTCACCTGGCTAGTGCAGCGAGATTCAAAGTTATGTTATGTTTTTTTTTACCAGTTTCACTTGCGCCATTTTTATCTTCTCCTTGGGGGAGCTTAGTGCTGAACGATATTTATGAGGGCGTGCCCGTTTCGTACCGTATAACTCATCTCCACTCCACTCCCATAACCGTTTATGTTCTTTCTTGTTCGCTTTGTACGCAAGAAAACTTGAATCGCATGCGTACTCAGTGAGGGTTAAAACGTTTTTGTTAACTAGAAGTTGTATATTCTCTTGTCATTCCATCATTGTTCATTCTCGATACATTTCTAGATTTATTTTTTTACTCAACGAATTGCCATTGACAGCGTTGATTGAAAGAAGTTTGAAGCGGTACTTTTCTAGGCTACACCATGCACTGTTTCGGTAGGTGAAATAGGTGCATATCAAGGTGTGGTCTTATTTGAGCTCGCCTCGTGGTCTTCATTCCAACGCCGAGTTTTATTCTTTATAAAGCGTAATAGAGTCATACAAGTATAAATGATTGCTATGTGGGGTTTAACGTCCCAAACACAAGTGTAAATGAAAACAGTAATTTATCACTCAACAAATTTTTTGCTAATGGTTTGCAAAACATGCCATACTGAATAGAAAGAAGAGTGTATCGATGACCATAGTCTAGAATGATTGCCCACTGCCATGCAGTTACACATACTGACAAAGTTTTCTACGAGAAAATGTGGAAGGGCAGTGCCTTATGCTCAAATGATCGATTCAGTTAGTACTGTTAAACTAGTTCAGCAGTATTCTTTTATTCAACATAACCGATCCAGTCATTTTCTATAGAAAACCCAGGAAAACCAAAGAAACGTTGTATGAGTCGCAGTACTTCTATTAAACCTCCAGTACCGCCGACCCATTTCTCGCAATAATAGTTTCGTGCCATAGGAGCTACTGCATGTTGTGGTGCCATATTTTTCTTCTTTCAACCGAGCTCCACAAACAAAGCTCGGTCTGTTGGGCCACAGAGAGCGTTGTTCTGTGTCGGAAACCTTAAGAAAAAAAAAAACATGTTACATGCTGGTGTGACATGATGAGATTAGCTAGAATGTAATCAGCCTGATTAGTTGTATACATAAAGATATACTTTCTTACGATAGTAAACTGGTTTCTCCGAAGCTTGGAAGGTAGTGAAGATTCATGATATGAAAGGAAATTTCGCATACAATTTCATAGCAACAAAATGACTAACAAACATGCACCGGTTTCTGCGAAATACAGCCTTGCAGTTTAAAAAGTTCCAAGGAATGTTCTAGCTTTGCAATCAACAGCTCAAAAAGCCACTTGTTAGAGTTTATACTTCTGGAGAGCTGATGTAAAAATAACTTCTCGGGGTTGTACGTGCAGTAACGCTTTCCTGTGGGCTAGTCAGTGTATGCCTAGAACATAGTGCGTGACTGCGCCAAAACAACATAGACAAAGAAGAGGTGTACACAAGGTTGTATATTACATGGTCTGTGGTAGGACTTTTGCGTGGACACTGCACCTCGTGTGTCTTATTTCAGAGTCACGTCTATTTACGCGAATGTCCAGCAGACTCGTCACTGTGGAACGTAGACGCCACCAGTACTGCCTATTTTCGATATCAAGTAAGCTGAGTGTAAAAATGTATTCGTCATTACCCAAAAAAGACGCATATTCAGATGTGAGCATGCGCCCTATACGTGAACTGTTTCCGTGTCTAAAGTATGACAGCAGCAGCTTCACGGCGTCAGGTTTGCAGCACGGCTACCACAATGCGGCAAGCCCGCCACTGTAACCCAGTGGAAAGTGTAGTGCCGTTTATTCTTACACACTAAATTCGTTCCGCCTTCCGTGGGGAGAAGCTGACTGGTGTATTTTTCGTCGCCCTTATGTTAGAGACGGTGCATAGGCTTGTAAATGTTAGACTAGGCCTGCGACGGCAATCTGTCAAGGTTGAAACAACATTAAATAGAAATATGGAGTGAAACTAAATGGACTTGTTGGTTCTCTTTCACGTCTTGCATCAAGTATAATTTTGTTGTAATAAATATAAGCGTAATAGTTGCCATGAATAGTGGAACCACAGAAAGTGCAGGGTGTCTAGCGCAACTTTTTTCGCACTCGTTAACGAATCTTTTGTGTAGCATGCAGCTGAAACAAATTCAGTACTCATGATCCACAGAATTACCTTGAGTAGCCTCGTTTATTATGTCGCAGAAAACATGTGAGATTTCTAGCCCTACCCCTGGTCAAGCTGGCTCTCAACGTCTCGGCCAGGCCACTTCGATGTCACAAGTAAACCTTCTGTTCGGTCAACGTAAGTCAGAAGCCGATTCAATCTCCTGACTTCATTAGACCAGGCAATTCTTGTTAAGGTACGATGTGAAAATGTAGCCTAACTCGTTTCCTACCCGGCAGTTACTCCTTATTAAGAGGTGATAGCTTGCTAGTTATCACCGCTCAATATTCTTGTTGAGTGGTGATTTGTGATAACGTCCGAGATGAAACCAAAGAAACAGATGACAGCAATGACGCATCGTTTTAGCAAAGTATTAAGTTCGCATGTATGGCGTATTCTCTGAATCGTTTGAGCGACAATCACCTCTTCAAATCGTAAGAGGTTCTTGTGCGTTTTTTTCTTCCCCCGCGCAAGCTCATTTACATTCAATGCGCATTGTGATATGTGTTGTTCGCGTATGCCAAAAGTAGGAGTTGAATCGACTCGATATAGCACCGCCGCTATTACCTCTATAATTGTCATCTCTTTAATTAATCGGGTTAACTAGGTAGCGCTATAGTAACACCTAATCAGGTTTACGGGGATATCATGCTGCTTGCAGAATACTTTTTGGTTGTCCACGATGTAGAGGTCGTTTAACATCGCATTGAACTATGAAGTCGTCGTGCCTTTACAAGAGTAATGAGGCGTCTTGTTCATTTATTATCTCAGAGTTTGGTCGCATTATCATTACGGTGCATCGTACTTCATATTGGCTTATGCAAAAAGGTCGTTGTGAACTAACCAGTGGAAAAGGGGCGGTATCGGTATCGTTTGTGAACCAACCGTTTGTTAATGGATTCGAAAAGTTGCCTTCGATGTAGTTGACGCTCGCTAGAAAAACAATGGCCTGGACTCGTACGGCATTCATAAACGATCTCATTCAATTTCGTATGGTAATTGTTTGAAAGCCTATGTTCTTTATAGTGGAAAGTACAAATGTGGCGTTGTTTGGGTGAAGCAGTAGACGCACGATTTTCACTGAAGCATTACCTGTTATCATAATCTATACGTTGCTTCAAGTACACACTTCTGTGGCCTGTACACCTACCACAAAACAGGAGAAACACTGCTCCCGGAACCAGAAAAACAGATTGCATGATCTGTCGGCAACAACACTAAATATGATGCTGAACTTTCTGGCTACAGTTGAATTCTTTTTTTCAATTTTCTTGTTATATTTTATATTGTTCGGAAGTGCCCCTGCAGGGTGTGCCATACAGATACGCCTAAATATTTACAGAACATTGTCTTAACGATGCATGTGTGGTACAGTTCAATATGAATATCCTAATGAGTGCAAAAGACTTCGTTGCTGCTCAACTGTACATTCTGTGTTATGGCTTCAACGTTCCCTCCATCTGTCACACCAGGATGCGAATACTACACAACCCAAAAATGCCCTCGTTGTGTTATTCGACAGTACTACTCAAGCAACCATGACGGCTGCTCATTCTTTTATCAAAATTTGTTCGATCATAATTTTAGATAAGATATACTCTTTTTTTTCGAAAGCTTTCGCGGGCCAACACGCGTAGGCTATTCAGAAACACGATTCTGTCCTTTTCTTAACTTCTTTTCTGGATCATCCCTTCGCCTATTCGTTCTAAAGTTACGCAGCCCCGAATTTGCGGAGCGTCTACTTTTCGCTTCTGAGGCAGTCGTAGCGGCTTTATACACGGATGTTGCCTTGACTTCTGAAAACGAGGTGTCGCGTAGCCTGCTTTCAAACTCAAGATAACGCAATACATCTGAGATGTCTGGGCAGGCAACATTGCTCAAACAGTTTGCCCTCCACGCTGCCTATGGACCAAACAAAGAGGCTGGCTGGTAGAAAGGCTTTGGCACGGCTTGGCAATAATTGTGTCCTGGTTTTTCCAGACACTCATTATAATGTAAGAGGTGACACACTCTTAAGCCGGCCATACACAAAGCTGTGATCTCTTGTACTGTATTGGAAAGGGTAAGAGGGAGTCGGGTCGCTTGGCATTAAGCTATTTTTTTTTATCTTGCCTTGAGTGGGCTTCACACGGTAGCCTGAACACTTTCTCTTTTTTCGCAGGAGTTATAGGGTGAAGCGAGTGCTATACATCACGAAGTTATTTAAGCATGCCATCATGATTATTTTATTTATTACCACCGGAGCTGTCGAAATGTTTGGCATTGATGTTTTATGATGAAACATGTGTGCCTGTTTTGTTTATTTGTTTTTTTAACTTAAATATGTACAGTGGTTGTGTGATTTGTAGCGCTAATTGGTGCTCATTTTCACAAATTTTCGCAATACTATTGTGTGGTTGACTGTGTAAAGATATGTTTCAGTGCGCATTTGATGTTCATTAAAGTGTCTGATATTTCCTTCGTTTCAAACTTTCCGTGTTGATTCTTTATAATTAAATGACTCATCTCTCCAAGTCACAACGCTTCTACTTCACTCGTGATTAGCCTGCCTATTTCATTGGAGATCTGTAGCGTGTTTCCAAGAATCAGTAATTGAGCTTGTCATGTGCACTCCTACGAGAAATTCTAGGCCAGAATATACATAATCTTCCCTCATTTCACATTGACAACTTCTGTGGCATTAACAGCATATATAGCCCCGCATCTACAAACGCTTTATTTGACATGTGCTACTGTCATCATTAAAAAGTTCGCTTGTCTTGCTCTATGGCTGTGTTGCTCAGAAGATACCTTGATGAAGTGCAATATACTTCTCCGTAACTGGCTGTGGTCTTTTTCTTAGTGTCTTCATAACAAGATAAAGCATAACCAATGGATCTTCTCATATGCAAATTGTTGCGGAAGAAGGTAACAGAAGCAATGCATAGAGATGATGAAAAAACGTCGTATTATTATTATTATTATTATTATTATTATTATTATTATTATTATTATTATTATTATTATTTGGGTAACCATATACGGATATGGTAATCTTCATGACTGGGATTGACTTGACCTTCTTCACTTATACTTTCGATAATCTGAGGTCAGCCATGGCAATTAAGCTATACAGAGAACACTAAACATTGATTGACGCAATTCAACGGCACAACGTGCAGGCCTGGTCGAAATTTCGCGGGCCACACTTCCATAGAATTACATGAAACAGTGGCCTGAATACTTTTGACCCCCTCCCCCCCCCGTACGTATGTTATGCACCACGAGACTACCCCAGCAAATTTTACACTTGTGACTGCGCTGCTGAGCGGAAAACATTAACTTTCATTCACGCCAGTAATCTTTTGAGCTGGAAAATACACACTGTTCAAAATTACCTTTTGCATTGGCGTATTAATTTATGAGGTGCACTATGGAGACGCTATGAAAAGTCCCTTTACATTCAGAGACCCGAACACATGCGCTTGTGGACACTGTTGAAGAACGTTTTGATACATTGCCAGAGATAGAGAGAATAAAATGAGTGAAAGGCTGGGAGGGGACTAATGGCGTGCATCAGTTATGAAGCCATAGGCAACTGCACCTCGAACACATCTTAGCAAATGATCCTATGTTTACTCAAGTACGGCTATACTTGCACGGTTGAACTACGTGGTATGACGCGTAGCTTCACCGCTGGGTTTGGTTCCAAGAGAAGCCGCTGGGGAACAAACTTGACAGGTACCTGTAATTAAGGAGAACGGAGTTTAGTGTGCTTACTTCTTAGAATGATTGAAGTAAAGCTTGTTTAATCAATTCAATGATTTGGATGTGCCTCTCGCTAACTTGAAAGTAGAATCTATAATAAGCACAATATTGGTAAGTAAGAAACCTACGATGCTATACAACAGATTTGCTCGAATGAGTTTGATGTGTCTTTCATTTTATTTTTATAAGGAAAAATAGAGAATAAAGACTGATTCAAATAGATGAGAAGCATTTTTTACAGATGTGTCGCAAAAGTACACCAAAAATACTTTACATTTCATATGTCCAGTCGTTTGAACACTTGTGTTTTGTAATAACGTGCGAAGAAAACCTGTGTATCTCACGAAGATGAGTCGTTTTCAGATCAACTATCATTTCGATGTTATATAGATGAAAAGGCATAGCACTGATAAATGCTACCTAAATATTATAGTCGAAGGTTACGGTTTTGAAAACGTATCGTTTATATATTAAAGCGAGCAGCTTTCTGCAATATCTCAGCTACTCGCTTACGATGATCGTCGCAGTTAGCTCCTGCGGAGTATTTTTCAAATGAATGTATGGTGTGCTTAAAGTCAGGAGAGTTGTCACAACCCGTCTAAAGATTTCCCTCCCCTCTCTTCTAACACACAAATTGGTTATTCTGACTGACTCTAGTTAAATATCACTCATATGATGAAGGAGAGGGTTCGTCTGTTAACAAATGCTGTGTGGCAGGAGAAAGTGACGGATCAGTTATGTAATGGAATAAGAGAGACCGAGACAGCACCATTGCTGTTGTTGTTGTTGTTGCCCCTTCGCACTGGCACATACCCACTATGGGGGATTGGCCATGAAATCTAGAAGTATCCTAAATGATATATATTAAAAGGTTTATCCTTAATCAAAAAACTAATGATGTAATAGAAAATAATCATTAACTAAAAAGGAATATTAAACTAAACAAATAATTAAAGATTGAATCAAGAAGAGAAAAGGTGAGGTAATACTACAGTGGAAGACAGAAATTTTGAGTAGACCAGACAATCGAGCTTATCTCACCCGGTCACAATCAAATGAATATGGCTGCAGGCCGGTTGTTCTATTTTCCCATCGTCTTCCTCTCCTTCGTTCTGGCCTATACCGCGAGAGCCAAAGCTCCGCTGTCGTTTTTTTTTTCATCATTACACTTAACAGAAAATATTCCTGGGGCCATTGCTTCAATAAGAGTTCTTCAAGGCACCTTATAGGAATGTTGGCTCTAGCGAGATTCTCTGTTCAAAGACTTCACATCAATTGAGATCTCAATCTTGCCTTAAACTTCTGTTTTGTCTGGTAGCAGCAAGTTATACGCTATCCCTTTCAATGACGTCGTCATCCCTTGTTTCCTGGCATGCATTGATATTCGGTATTCAGCAAGCGATCAATATTAGCTGAAAGCCAGCGCTGTCATTTGTGTGCCTTTTTGCAAAGACTATGCCGCTATTTTTAGAGTGACATAGGCACCCCGTATCCCCAATACGTTGTACCGACATGCCCAAGCAACCACTTTAGCAATCCCGTATCCTCAGTCACTTCTTACAGTTCCAGCAGCTTAAGTTGCAAGAAATGCTCATGTGTCCATTAAATTTCTTTGCTTCTCCAAAAACACAGAGCGTTTTGACGATTACAATAGTTATCCATGGCTTGTGTCAAAGTTTTACCAACGAGAGAGAGACAAAATGATATTTTTATCCTTGCGGGGGTCAAGGGAGGCGGGGCCCAGGAGACTAGCTCTACCCGGAGCCCCCCTTTCTCAGGTGGTGGCTAGACCTTGGGTCTTGGCCGTTTCTGCCCAGAGTTGGTCATCCGGGCCCGCGCCGAGCAGCCTAACCTTCCACCGCTCTGGTGGTGTTATCCTAAATGTAGTATCAGCGCCATGTTTGACGGTGTGTGTCGCTGTGGGACATTCCCAGATATGTGGTCGAGGTTGGCGCGAAGCCCCTTAGCAAAGCTCTCCTTGGGCACTTAGTACCAAGAAACTATCGTAATCATTAATGAATGTAGTCCACAGCATCGGAGTGAATACCGACTGGTCCACTAAAAATGAACGCGACGCTTAGCCATGTGCCTCAGAAATTTAAGCGAACTGTAAAAAATTGTCATCAATAATGGGTATATGCCACAGAAATTGGGTAGGTCCTGCTACTCATCACTGGTGCGATGAAATGAAGAAGGCAACAGCCCAATAGATGACTGCGAAGCGGCAGAGGCGAGTCGAAGATCTTGAGTTCATACAACGAGAGAACACTATGGAACGAAAAAGGCAACCGTGGCTGCGAGAAGACCTCGAATCGATGGGAAGTTTATACCAACGATGACGTGGCCGTGTCGTGTTTGTCATTGCCTGTGGTTTAACT
Organism: Rhipicephalus microplus; assembly: GCF_043290135.1. Taxonomy (NCBI): domain Eukaryota; kingdom Metazoa; phylum Arthropoda; class Arachnida; order Ixodida; family Ixodidae; genus Rhipicephalus; species Rhipicephalus microplus. The sequence goes on along the minus strand of NC_134702.1, from coordinate 67,089,089 downwards.
CCAACCTCTATGCGATGAAAATCAACGTAAAAACAACTTGGCACCAGCTAGCTAAACCCTACCAACGACCTCCTGCATCATCTAAGGAACTCCTGCATCACTAAGCTAAGGCCCAGAAACAAGAAGCTCAATCTTCAAAATCGTCCAGTATTGCTGTTCCACCGCTTTCGTGGCTTAGTGAAAATTTCATATATTTTTTCTTCGGCTTTTTACTTTGCTCTTGCGTGCCGAAATGGCTGTGGTACCACACGCAGAACTCACCGCTGTCTCGTCGCACCGCTCAAAGCGGACGTCCCTCAGCAAACAGGCGAGCACACTCTTAGCCTGAACGAGAGCAACGCGTAATCCTATGCAGTTCCGGGGTCCCGCGCCGAAAGCCAGGAAAGTGTACGGCTTGAGTAAGTCCTTGTTTTCCGGCAGGAACCTGCGTTGTGGACACAATGCTTAGGCATGATTGCCAGTGCTAGCTGCTCACTTAGGTAGAAGAGAAGTCTGTGGCAGAAAAGGGACGCGGAGGGCACAAGAGAGAGACAGAACTGAATCCCATGATATCTGTCGTACATTTTTTATTGTCAGGAGTGGTGTGGCACACTCCTGTTCCTTTTGTGTCTATCCTGTGAACAAACTTCAATCAGTAATTCAATCTATTATACCGATCACTAATTCGCCCAAAGCTTGAGTACGCGTCCGCTATATGGGATCCCGTGCAGCAAAATTTAATTAACGCGTTAGAATCTGTTCAGAACCGCTCAGTTCGGTTCATTTGTTCTAATTATTCTCGTACTGCTAGCATATCAGAAATGAAATCTAACCTTGACCTACCCAATTTAACTGTCCGGAGGAAACTGGCGCGACTGCATTTTTTTTCACAAGATATTTTTTCACAATCCATCAATGAAGCGAGACCTCATTTCACAACCGTCATACCACTCATCGCGCATTGATCATCAGCATAAGGTTGCCATTCCGTTTTGCCGCACCAAATTCTTTTCAGCAGCCTTCTTACCGAAAACAACCGCCGATTGGAACCACCTTCCCTCTTCCGTTGTATCAATAACAGACCCTTTGTTATTCAAGACTGCAATTTCTCAGCAATGCTTGTAACTATACGCAGTTTCCATTATCTATCTTTGTCTTGTATGTGCTTGAATTCTTATACATTTTTAGTTGACTTATGTTGCCTTCCTGATTTGCGCATCTGATACTTGTTTCTTTAGTTTGTCTTTTTTTCTTGTGTTTTATATATGTTGTACCCACCCCCTCTGTAAGGCCCTACGGGCCCTGAGGGTATTCTAATAAATAATAAAATAAATAAGTAATATATTTTTTAGTAAGTGGATGAAAAACCTTAGCGATACTCTTTCAACACTTCAGAGAAAATTTCGCAACTCTGCCGATTTCTTTTTTAGGAATATTTCCTATTGAACCCTCCTATGAATGCTCGTTTCGTTGAGAAGAAACTACTACCCTAAGTTAAAAAACTTTAATTATTATTCATCAAGATATTAGAACAACCATTTCTGTTTGTTTTTATCTACCGCAGCTATGTGAATCAGATTTTTTATTATAAACGTCAATGTCATAAGTCTAGGTCGGACTACAGTCAAAGATTTTGTCAGCACCTTCGCAACTGTAGAAATAGATTGCCGCTAACACCAGCATAGAAATCAGTCGCTTTTACTGCAAGCCACTGTATGCAGCTGCGGCATAATAATATTTCGAGTGTGTTGAAAGCATGCAGTAGTCTTACCAATGATTTTCAAAAGTAAATCACAGAAAAGGTCCAGAACAGGCATCGGGTGGTAAACGAAACAGAAAACATTTGTAATAAAATAAGAAAAGAAGAGCGCTCAAAAGTCAACAACCTGTTCCGAACGCTTTTCAACGGTTTCCCACTTAGCGTTTTCATATATATATATATATATATATATATATATATATATATATATATATATATATATATATATATATATATATATATATATATATATATATATATATATATATATATATATATCGTAGGGACTCGTATTCATTTGTTTAAGACGACTCAAAGACTAAAGCCATCGTCTTTTATTTTCCTCAGTTCACGTATCTATCCTGTCCTGCCACCCTTAAAAACCTTTCTGCAGCTAACGTAGTTATGTACTTCCTCCAAGATTAGAGGCACCTCGCCTGGTTTTGCAGGGCCTCCGAGATCTAAATACCTTTGTCCAAGCTATGGTGCTTTGTATGAAGCCATCAACGAGTATGACGTCATGACGACGTTACAAACTTTGGTGATCAGCGACGTCAACATGACGACATCATAGGGTGATGTTATCACGTGAAGACGCTTTGTCTTACTCGTTCCCAACGCCGCGGGGCGTCGACTGTCAAATTTGGCACTTGATGGACCATTCAAGGCTTTCGCCTTAATATTAGAAAACAACCTACCTTTCCGGTTTAAATGTGTAAGGATCCGGAAAGAATTCCGGGTTGTAATGAACGCCTGTTAACGGTATCTCGATGCACATCCCGGGCTTGAAATCTATCCCGTGCAGTGTCGTTTCCTGGTTGCAGCGCCTCGTCAAGCTGAAGAGGAGAAGATAACAACCGGTGATATTTACTTCGACTTGATGTGAGACTCAATGAAATTTGATCCGTCACATATGGTGGGCTTCGTAACTGAACACTCTGCAGCGAGAAATTGTGGAAGGATCAAGTATGTATTGGGAACACAAAACAACTGTTTGAGAATGTGACTAAATGAGTGCGGCTGAAAAAACTACTAAGATTTTGAAGTTTGAAAAATCAAGACAGATTTACCAGCGCAAAAAGACGAAACAATCAAGAAGAAACACACGCACAGAACGCTGAGTGGGTATGTTTTTTCTTAAGTATTTCTTGTTTTTTGCGATCGTGATCGCAACAAACAAGAATCCTAATCAATCCTAATTATCCTAATCCTAATCATGGATCGATTCTTGCTGAGGCAGCAGTGTTAGCAAAAAATCAAATGTTTATAGTTTTCACCGCTCCACTTATCGATAATCTCATTAGAAGGAATTTCGGATTATTCTTACGGTGGCGAATAAAGACGTTAGCCTTGATCAAATCTCTGAGTAACAGCGTTGTCCAGCTTGTTAAAACAATTGCCTGGAGGGATATGATTGCATTTGTTAAAGGCATGAAACAAAAAGTCTTGCTCGGATTATTATGGTTCTTCTTCAATAAAGCAGTCGCGAAAAAAATATAGTCCTACGGCAATGTTCGGTGCGTATTAAAATACCTGCAAATGAGAAGAGCTAAGAAATGTATAATCGTAGCAGCTTGGGCTTGACGGACCCCTCGCCGTGGTGGTCTAGTGACTAAGGTACTCGGCTGCTGACTCACAGGTCGCGGGATTGAATCCCGCCAGAGGGGATTGCAGTTTCGATGGAGGTGAAAATCCTGTATGCCCGTGTGCTCAGATTTGGGTGTACGTTAAAGAACCCCAGGTGGTCGAAATATCCAGAGCCCTTCTTTACGGCATCCCTCATAATCATTTGGTGGTAATGAACCCCACTTATCAATCAATTGGACTTCTCGAAATGTGACGACTTTTAGTTGTACTAGTGAAAAGTTTGCATTAAGGTTTTTCTGCCCATTTACGAGGGCTGTACAAATGGATTTCTTACAAAGGCATCGGATATTCTGAAAGAACTTTTTCTATCCGTAACGAGACGTTAAATTCGTCGGCGGCCAAGAATTCACTGAAGCAAACCATCTGATTGTTAGATTTCTATACTTACAATGCAAAATATCTTTTATAGTGCTGAGAAACTGACAGTTGCTGTACGCAAAAAGAAACAAAGCATGCACCGGCTGTTATTATTATTATTATTATTATTATTATTATTATTAATATTATTATTATTATTATTATTATTATTATTATTATTATTTCATAATACTGTCAACCCTCGCTTGAGGGTCATAACAGAGAGGGAGTAGAATATGAGTACAAACAGAACACCTAAAAAAACCACTAAGCAATCAATACAGCAAAACAGAATGGGCAGTACTTCAACCATTACCAAAATAAGCATCAATGTCTCTGTCAAAAGTGTGCACATCGGTACTAATAATAAGATGTTGGGGTAAAGAATTCCATTTTTCTATAGCATCCGGAAAAAATGACCACCGAAAGATGTCAGTGCGAGCACTGAAAGGTTCAATGGGGGCATCATGATTCAATCTAGTGCTACGTTTTCCGGGAAGGCGTATGTACTCGTCTTTAGGTACTTTGAATATCCCTTGGATTATACGAAATAATGTTAAACTTCGTACTTACAATGAGTCAGGTGTATACATCCGCAGGGACTCCTTCACCGTAGCTTCGAGTAGGGGCATGGCGTTGATTGCCTCGAACGTCATCCCGTGCTGCAAAATGAGTACAAAAAAACTATGAAGTTATCTCGCACTCAATGTTGGACGTGCAAAGTTCATGCATTACTGTAAATCAAGAAGCTAAAATACTACACAGAAAATTATTGCGTGCGCTGGCGTTCTAGTTTTCACATGTCGCATTTGTTTCTAAGCGTAGCTTTAAAGTGCGCCTAAACAGCCTCTGAAAACTTGGAAAAACGATGGCGTTATTAGAGAGTTTTAGAACGATTCATGGTTTACTGACAAAACGCTCCGAAGCTTCGCCCACTCATCATCAATCACTCCGTGGATATGCTGGGATTCTTTTTTTTTTGGCATGATCTTCCTTGCATTTGCAGCTGCGTGGGCCTGATTAGCATCCACCTACACTGTTAACTAATCGCCAGCAATTATGGTACTGAGGTGAATGCGGTGCTAGTTGATCCACTCTAAATACCAGTGGCCATACCTTAGTCTCTGCAGTGCAGAGACTAAGGTATGGCCACTGGTATTCGTAGTACCCGCAAAAGTGGCAACATACTTACCTTTGGTGCTTAGACTTTGGGCTTCAGCCACAAGACCGTTTTTTATGCCGTTTGTGCTTACATTTACGAAACAAAACGAATAACACTTGAACTGGCTAATTGTGTCCTTAAGTGCAGCAATAGTTTACCTTAAAAAAACGTTTATATATTTACTATGGTTAGTTATCGTATGAATTACTTTTATTCACGTTAATTTGTAGTCAATATAATGACTGTTTGTCTGTCCGTTAGTTCGCCCACACCTGCTGAGTGAGTCATCAAACTAGGTGGTCACGTACCATGAGCTTGAAGGGACAGACCCATCCCTTTAAGAGTTTCGCCCCCAAAAAGAGCTTGCTGTCGGCAGGCAAAAAAACTACAGCAATTGGTTCCTGCCCGCGGCAAGTTATCTTTTCGTCCACATTTCTTTTTTCCCATTTACATTACATTTACTGCTAGTTACATTCCCTATACTTTCCTTGCCAATATTTTCTGTTATTTCTCATTATTATTTTGTCTAACAAATAGAACGAGCCCTTAATTATACACTTATTTTTTTCGATATACTATTTCTTCAAGGACATTATTAGCAATGCTCATTGTTGGCCTAGTTGGTACTTGCTTAATGAAATACTTTGCCCGCAAATAACATGCACACAAAGTAAAAAAACACTCAACGACAACCACAAGTGGCGCTTACAACTTATTATCATTCCACAAACCCTGTGCAATGGACACTGTGGCATGGTCATGACCCAATCGAAGCAGCCAAAGCGGAGCACGTGACGTTCGTGCTTATGCCGCCCACATAATGCTCTCCTGCCTAAGCACTCCAAGCACTGAAGTTGTTTGCTTCCTCAGCTGATGCCACAACAGATAGTCTGATCAGGACTGCTCTGCGCTGATTATGCACGGCGCATGTCACTACAGCAACGCCATAATATTTTGCCCTCGAAATACCTGCATAGTCGCCGATGCTTTGATCGTAAACTCCCCGTCGTGCTCGAGCAACGCATGCTCCTGTCTTTCCTGCATTTTTATGGGTAAGCGTTGAATATTTTTCTTTGCGTGTTACGTTGCTACATAATACACTGCTGCCAAACTGACGGGCGCGGTCGCTAAGAGTACTTGGAAGAAGTCTTAACGCGGCAGCGTTAAAGTTCGTTTCGCAGGAAATTAGTGGTCGGCGTCATTGGCTGTGATCAAAAGGTAAGCGTTGTCCATGAGCGAAAATTTCAGATATATTGTGAGCAGATAAAGAAATAATCAAAATATTTGATTCAAATGGAAATGAAACTTGGTATCTGCGGGTATTTAGTTGCTCTGCTACAGAGCCACACCTGTGCTTGAAACTGTTTCGGAGGAAAAGTCATACGAATGTCATGCATACACTGTAAAAAATATCCGTGTTTTAACGTCGGAGCAGACCGTAGAAACTACAGAGTAACATCTGTTTCCTGAAAAATAGCGAGACTGGACGTTTAAAGCACAAACTGTGCTGCGGTTTATGGGAAACAGCAGGAGTTGCCGTAAAGCAGCAGTCGATGTTTCCGTTCTTTCGCTCCTTCCGTAAAACACCAGAAAAACGTATGTCTTCTGTACTTCAAGAACACGCTTCCGTGATTTGTGTGCACGGCGACATACTGGCTGAACTTTGACCATTCCCCCCGTTCGACAATGATACAGTGAACTAGAACAGAAAGTTAAGCGACAGCCATGGGCAATGCCTTGAGAGAGCTGTCGGCGACATACTGGCTGAACTTTGACCATTCCCCCCGTTCGACAATGATACAGTGAACTAGAACAGAAAATTAAGCGATAGCCATGGACAATGCCTTGAGAGAGCTATCGTGGCGGGTGGCTAACGTATACATACAGCGGCAACGCTGCAGTCGCCGACTAAGATGAGGCGTCCCACAGTGTGTAAGGAATGCGCAGATTCGCATTGTACGCTCATGGAAAGTCAGAAAACGAAGACGGAAAGTGTGATAACTGGGCAGGCTTTGATGAGGAAATTAAGCTTAGAGCAACATTGGGTTCGAAGATAGACTAAGAAATACGAGAGAATGAGGAAGAGAAACTGTTCATTAACTCACAATGGAGAAAAAGAGCTGCATGCAGGATCACTGGAAAGTGCCAGTATGGATACATATATATATTCGGAGAGGCGGAGAAGGATAGCAGCGGTAAAAAAGAAAAAGAGAACGTTTCAGAGTTTTTACCGATTAAGGAAGAGGATAATTACAGCATTATGATACTTCACCGCAAGGGAAGCTAAATTTACTATTAGTAGCGAAGTCGGGTTGCCATAAAAAGTTATAAAGCGAGACGATATGGTGGGCCAGCCTTCGTTAGTGTGGTCACACTGACGAAGGCTGGCCCATCAGCCGAAACATTTGTAATTAGTAAAGGTGTTTCGGCGTACGTCGTGCTTTTTCGCTTCCGATATATATATATATATATATATATATATATATATATATATATATATATATATATATATATATATATATATATATATATATATATCGTCGAAAGGCGCTGCACTTCGTTTTCAATCTTGCAAGATTGAAAGCGAACAGGTACTTGTACTGCGTCTATGAGACTTTATTGACAAAAGATAGTGAAAAAAAAACATACCCGTCCAAGAATCCCTGCATATATGTGAATCTTGATGGTGTGCATAATAGTTTACGTTTTTTTTTTTTTCGTCACATCGTGAGAATGCACGACACACAGAAGAAGAGACAGTGTACATGTTCTCCTATTTTCGTTCCTTTTTTTTTTCGTGCTTGCAAGCCTTGACTTGTTTAGTGAGAGCAATCCTATAATCGTAGCTGCGTTGTATAGTTGGCACACCAATTAACACGCAGTCAATGAAACACAGTAATGAAGTGTATTTTAAAAGGGTGCGGTTTGCTGTTTCTTTGTATGAACTCGTTGTTTTCACGCTGTTTCGCACCGTCAAGCCTACCATGCAAGCTCAAGCCCAATAATAAAATTTGGAAGGCTCGGGGAAACGTTTGTTCTTTTTATGAATTCATGAGTCTACTCGGTGAACACCGACGGCGACTTCACTTCGTCACCGAAGAATTCATCGGTTGTTGAATGGTTCTCACTACCTGCGACGAGAACATCGATTCTTCAGAACTATTTCCCTTTACACCACTTTTCCTGAATAACCGATAAATTTTTTGCACCACCATAGCTCTTCCCAACCACAACAGGCCAAAAGAAAAAAAAATGCGTTGATGGTCACACAAAATAACACGACTGCTGCGGTGTGTCCGGCCATCACTGCCCAATAGAATGGGTGCAAGATAGCATCGGTGCATCGTGGTGTCGGCTAGAATACAAAAACAAATTGTAGGCAGGCGCTAAAGTAGTCAGTTTGCCCCAAAGGGAGCGTCGCGAGTTCGATTAAAAGCCGCACCACCCGCCGGTGCCGTTTCAGCTGAGCGCCTCCCTTCGTAGCCTAAGAGGGCGCTACGAGCGTCGTGTACATCAGTCACGGCTGCATCTGCTCCCACAAAAACGCCGGATTGCCCCGGAACTTCTCTTCCTGCCTCCAAGATTCCTGTGCGCAAGGTCAGTAAAGCTGCTAAGACTCTTTTGCAACCAAAATCTTCGGGACTTAAAGCACAGAAGCGAAAAAAACCCCACAACGAGGACGCGCCCGGGGTACGTTCAAGGCTAGGCCTAACAAAGCACCCGCGCCGACCCAACACTGGCGCGGGCGCAACGCCGGCTACTAGTGACCCCAATGCCGAAGTGCCCATGATGCTGTCCGCGTTCGACATGGACACCACACCACCTTTGAGTGCAACAGACAAAGCACACGTGTTTTCCATGCCTGCACCGCTTGCAAGTCATACGTTCATTACTACAAAAATAGGTGTAGGAGACGACAGGGGCAGGAACTATCACTTGGCTGTGTGTAAACTTATTTTGCCATATTTGGCGGAATCTGAGTGACAGCCGTGAGGTACGATTGGTGCTCGCATTTTGCATGCAGGTTGTGTTGCATCTTGTTATTGATTTACGTGCTCAGGACCAAGTAGTGCTAGCAGTTCATTTGTTTGGTTCCTCACTTGTCAAGTTTTTTGGCGCACTCTTCACTTGTTCAGCTCAGTGGTCTCTGGCACCCTACGTGGTCAAGGCAGGCGGCTATTGTCAGAGCTCTCTCACCTTCCTGCGAAGTCCATCACCTGGCACACATCACAATCAGGTAGGCATTTATTTCACCGTTATCGATCATTACCTATCTTATAAACAGTTATAAGGTGCACTCGCATGCCACAGCTCATACGAGCTAGGCATGTAACATGTCTGTCGCTATTATAAGGTGAATAATGAAACACGTGTTTGCCATGCTTGCATCGCTCATACATACCTTATTACTAAATTAGGCACAGAAAACAGTAGGGGTAGCAACGGTAACATTACTGTGCGTAGGCATATTTCAGTGCATTTTGTGGATTTTTAGTGTCGGCTATGAGGTACGACCATAGTGCTCGCACGCTGTGTTGCACCTTTATTGAGTTGCGCATGCAGGAAGCAGTACAGTGAACAGTTTAATTCTTCGGAATTATATGAAGCATTGCTTGCACTCAGCAATAACGGCATTTTTCCTTTGTTAGTGTCACTTAATTGTATTATTGTGGTGAAGCCTGCTGTTGAGTTGCATCTTTGTAGTTTGAGGATGTCACAGGTCTGTTTGTGCACGCACTCATTAGTGATCTCCTCGGTGCCCATGCACATGGCTGTTATAAGGTGCACTTGTAAGCCGGATCAGCAGGAGTCTGCTGTCACGTACACACCAGGCGTGTACGTGTCTTTGTCGTCTTATCGAGCGCAGACAAAGCACTCGTGTTTTCCATGCCTGCATCGCTTGCAAGTCATACGTCCATTACTACAAAAATAGGTGTAGGAGACGACAGGGGCAGCAACTGTCACTTGGCTGTGTGTAAACTTATTTTGCCGTACTTGGCGGAATTTGAGTGACAGCCGTGAGGTACGATTGGTGCTCGCATTTTGCATGCAGGTTGTGTTGCATCTTGTTATTGATTTACGTGCTCAGGACCAAGTAGTGCTAGCAGTTCATTTGTTTGGTTCCTCACTTGTCAAGTTTTTTGGCGCACTCTTCACTTGTTCAGCTCAGTGGTCTCTGGCACCCTACGTGGTCAAGGCAGGCGGCTATTGTCAGAGCTCTCTCACCTTCCTGCGAAGTCCATCACCTGGCACACATCACAATCAGGTAGGCATTTATTTCACCGTTATCGATCATTACCTATCTTATAAACAGTTATAAGGTGCACTCGCATGCCACAGCTCATACGAGCTAGGCATGTAACATGTCTGTCGCTATTATAAGGTGAATAATGAAACACGTGTTTGCCATGCTTGCATCGCTCATACATACCTTATTACTAAATTAGGCACAGAAAACAGTAGGGGTAGCAACGGTAACATTACTGTGCGTAGGCATATTTCAGTGCATTTTGTGGATTTTTAGTGTCGGCTATGAGGTACGACCATAGTGCTCGCACGCTGTGTTGCACCTTTATTGAGTTGCGCATGCAGGAAGCAGTACAGTGAACAGTTTAATTCTTCGGAATTATATGAAGCATTGCTTGCACTCAGCAATAACGGCATTTTTCCTTTGTTAGTGTCACTTAATTGTATTATTGTGGTGAAGCCTGCTGTTGAGTTGCATCTTTGTAGTTTGAGGATGTCACAGGTCAGTTTGTGCACGCACTCATTAGTGATCTCCTCGGTGCCCATGCACATGGCTGTTATAAGGTGCACTTGTAAGCCGGATCAGCAGGAGTCTGCTGTCACGTACACACCAGGCGTGTACGTGTCTTTGTCGTCTTATCGAGCGCAGACAAAGCACTCGTGTTTTCCATGCCTGCATCGCTTGCAAGTCATACGTCCATTACTACAAAAATAGGTGTAGGAGACGACAGGGGCAGCAACTGTCACTTGGCTGTGTGTAAACTTATTTTGCCGTACTTGGCGGAATTTGAGTGACAGCCGTGAGGTACGATTGGCGCTCGCATTTCGCATGCATGTTCTGTTGTGTCTATTGATTTGCGTGCTCAGCAGTTCATTTCTTTGGAATTGCACGACACATTGCTTACACCCGACAACATTGCGAATTTGCACGTCACTTAGCCATACTACTGCTTAACTGCAGCTAATCCAGCATGGGAGTCCTTGTGTGTACCCAAGAAGTTGGTGTATGGCAACAGAATCAAGCGATCGCATATGCGAAGTTTTGGGTGCCCTATCTTGAAGCCACCCATTTCCATCTCTTGCGCGTACTACTGGCAGGCTACGGTGCAATTCATACTTGGTATCAACTGTTTGATTAGTCAATATATCACAAAAAGCTTTAAGTAATTGTTTAAAGTAATTATGTTTCAAGCTAAAATTTTAAAGTAATTGTATTCAATATTGGACCTGGCTGCACTTGAGAGGCTGAAGCTGCTTTCACATATGTGCAAGATATGAACATCTGTTGTCAACATTAGCGATATAATGGATAGCATTACTTAAGTTGTGAACATGTGTAATGTTGGAGCATATGCTAAGCTCACTTTTGACTGCACATTCAGGAATAGCCTTTTAAGAGACCCAAGTTGCGCAAGTATGGGTGCAGTTTTCTGTAGAATTTGTGCAGTTAATGTTACAGTCTCCGTCATTATTTCTTTTCCTTGCGCCGCCTGCTTCAACTTAGTTTAAACATTTGTAGCAGGTCAAGAATATTTATATTCACTGTGCTCTTATATAGAGGACTGCTTAAAAAGCATTGGCTAATGTTCATATGAAATTGAACATAACCTGACATGCTAACCAGATATTGGAATGATTCTACTATTGTAGACTGTAAGGTATTATTACCATTGTAGCAGTGTTTTTATTATAAAATTGGGCGGTCTGAAAAAGTGCACAAGCCAGTGAATGTAATTTAGCAAAATAAGTGCTCTACCTTCATTGCAGCCATAACATCAATGAAGAATGCCCACTTGCCGGCATTGCGCACAGACATTTTCAACATTGACCGACTACTTCGAGCACTACCACTATCACAGCAGTGTGTTGGGCGGTGCCCTTTGCCCTTGTGAGCCTTGTGGAGCTTTGTTTAAAAACTATCAGAGCCTAAGAAGTCACGTCTTCAGACATCACAAGAAGCGATGCAGCAAACAGACTGATGATGCGTTTGTCTGCTCTGTGTTGTCATGCGGGGCGAGTGTGCCTACTCGCACGGAGCTTCTTGGTCACATAGCTGCCCATCTGGAGAGTGGAATTGATGCTGTTATGTGTCCTTTTGTGGGTTGTGGTAGTGTGCTGAGGTCAGCAGGTTCCTTCAGAACACATGTTTCAAGGTATCACCGGGGCAAAACTGCAACACAGTGCACGGAAGTACCTGAAATTGAATCCAGTTCAGATCAAGAGCACAGTAGCACACCCCCTGCTGATGTTGGAGATAACTGTGAAAGGGAGTCTGGTTGTGACAGCGATTTGCCGCTGAACCCCTTTTTTTTTTTATAGTGATGTCATAATCGTGGAGTGCACGCCATTTTCCTGCTCATATGCTTTGGTGTTTACAAAAACAAAAGGAGCCTTTTTTATTTTGCAAACAAAATCTGTTGCAATCAATGCTCTATCTCGTCCACTTCTTTTTTTCTTGTCTATGTGGTTTACGTCCCTACCTTTCTTCAGCCTGAACCTACTAGCCAACAACATGTTCTAGTAAGCTGGTGCAGTAGTTTCAGGGTGGTATTCCCCACCAGTCTGTTTTTTGTCTTCTTTTTTTGGCGTGTCACAGCTGTTGCACTCAATTGTAGGGTGGTAATATAGTTCTACATTTCAATCAGTTTTCACTTTAATATCTCTACAGATGAATTCATCTATTATCAAGTAACTGTTATTTACTTTGATTTTTGGAATAATTGCAGGAAATCTTCCAGGAGAGGATGGCGGCCTGTGCGCCTGCATTATTTCAGATGATGGAGGAGGCGCCGACGAAACATACTATGGAACTGGTGGTGCGCGTGAGAGACGAAGGACAAAGAGAAAAAGCAGTCCAGGTAGCTGTGCTACCATTCCTCTGCGCGCATTTTAAGGAAGACAAGAACTACCTTTACCAAGTATTTGAAGTAAGTTTCACTTTGTTGCATTATGTTAGTACAAAACTGGACAGTAACATCTTTTCAGAAAGTGATGTATTGGTTTGTTGAGAACAGCTTTAGGTTCTAGATTTTATAGAATACAGTCGATCCCGGGTATATCAAACTATGATATATCGAATTATTGGCTATATCAAAAAGTTGAGAGATCCCCTTGAATTTCCCATGCAAAAATACGGGACTGCTGTACACATCTATCGAACTCACGCACAGCAGAACATCCGCTAAATTGAACTCTGAGCCACGCTAAAGCCCACAAATTGCATTTTTCCTAACAAATAATGATCATTTATAGCCACAATTCGACAAGTTCCGATCCCTTTTCGCGTGCAAGTGACTAAAAGGGGGTGCTGAAAAGTGAAACATTGAAACTCCATCTTGCTGATCTAGCTCGTTGCACAGCACTTGTGAGTGCACCGGTATGCTTGATGTGCGATCTGCAGGTTTTAACGTGGGGGCATGGTGATGACCGAGGGCACCAAAACGAAGTGGAATGACTTAAGGAAGTTTAGTGATCTCATTGCGATGTTCGCATTCAATCGTGTATGATGGCATGTGGGACTGAAAAGCGTGGCCTTCGAGATGTGCAACTTCATGAGGTATTTTGGTGCTTCCGGTTTTAGAACGCTCATTTCGGAGGCTACGCTTTTTTCTAGCTTTCCGCACCAAAGCAACAGCTGTCGGTTACAAAATGACAAAGCCACAAGTGACATCGCTATCACCAACATGCTGACGGTGGGAGCTTGCTCGTTTGTGGGCAGCATCGCCTTTTGTGGCTTGTGGACCTGTGTACTTCTCGCCTCGTTACTGATAAATCATCATTTGGAAGTCGGCGCTACACATTGATACGCTCGTAGCGATAAAAATCATGGCTGGTGCTAGGAGCGACCTCAAGTAAAGCACAGTCGTGAACTGTTTCTTTGCGGGCTTTGTGCCAGGTGACGACTTTGAGTGCGTCATGACTGCTGTCAAGGGCGTACAATGCCTCAGTAAATTCTATGCCTTGTTAGTGTTTTCGGGCACCATCTCGGACAGCGAGCGGCTTCATTGGAGCAGAAGACGACGTCGCTGGTTCTGACTGCATGGATGCCGAGATGATGCCCAATGTTGACGGTGCCGTGGAATTATTGCTTTCGCCACCAACGCTCTACGGAGCTTACATTGGCATTCAGTGCCACTCAGCGCTGTTGTGGCCGAATGAGCTGAATTTGCTTACTTGGAAGGGTCCAGTGATATTGAGGACAACTGAAACTTGGTGGCACGCAAAAAGAGAGAAAAGTTTACAGACTATTTTCAAGTGAAATGAAGTGCGATAACTTGCAAAAGTAGATGTTCAGGCCTTGTTCTTTATCATATTGTGAGAGAATCATTCTTTAAGTGCTTGTTAGGATTTCAAAAAACTGTTTTTAGGTCTGAGATGCTCTAATTTATGCCTTAAATACACATATTTTGTGTTTCGACTCATCGATATATTGAACTACATATATCGCGATCCCCTTCGAGTTCAATATATCTGGGATCGACTGAATGCTGTGCAGGTTTTTAGCACAAAACAATAGCTTTTTCAGTTGAATTTTGTGAAAAAAGCTGCTTTTGTATAAAGGAAAATTAAACTTTGACTGCTGAAATCAGTTTTCTTCTAATTTCACAATTTCTGAACTTTGAGCAGACTTAACTTTTTTACACTTCTTAATCGATGTATTTTCTTCCCATAAAGAACAAGTGCAATGCTACCGTATGAGAATTTAGTGACCGCTGCAGCAAAATTTTTTGACAGAACAAATATGCTAAACATCCAAAAATACCTAATTCATGAATTGCTGGACACAAGTTAAAAGGAGGATAGTGTAGCTTTGCATATCTTTTGCCTTTGTGCTTCATTTTAAGGTAATTTTGGTGGCTTTGTACAGCAGCATTATTCATTAAAATTACACCGGAACACGCGCTTTGTCACAAGTATCAGCATTTGAAGATAGTGTAAAAAAAAGGCAATTTTCAATTTTTTTGTGGAACTTACTTTGGTTATCCGCATTGTGTCGTAGTCACAAAAATGTTCTGAAAAAAAAAATACACTGCCCTTGAGCCAACAGTTAGTGCGGGCAGGTGCCATTGTTTCATCAGAGCCACTAGGATAGGGAGTGAAGTCCCCAAGCATCCGACTATAAAGTTCACAGAGTGAATGAGAAGGAACGTAGCGCTGTGAAAAGTGAGACTTCATGCAACAAAAACTGTGTTGGGGCATGGTGCACGCATGGTGAACCACAGTGCACAAACTTGGTTTACTAGCCTTTTTCAGGCTCAATGGGAAAAAAAGTGTTTGTGTGCAATCAGAGTGCTCCACATGCACAAAGCATTAGTTTTTTGCAATGCACTGCAGAACAATGTTTCTCGTCACTTTGGCTGTAGTGCCTCATTACGACGCAGTGAGGAGGGCACTAAGAATGGGAATAGGCCAGAGTTGTTGCAAGATGTTGCTCACTTTGTCCCTTGCTGTCGCACATGCAAAATAATTTTAAGCAATACTATCACCACTAACATTGATATATTGACCTGCAATCATTCAGAGTTGTCTATGATGTTGCTGTAATCCAAAGAGAAAAATGAATCAAAATGTGAGCAGGTTTTTTTGCGTGCTCGCTATCCATTCTACTTTGCTCTAAAATTGTTCCAAGTTTCAAGGCTCCTAGGTAGGTAATTTGTACTTGGTGCACACAGCCTGCAATAGACCAGGAACCATGGTGGAAAACGGAATTGCAGGGATCGCATCTCTGATTTATATATTGGAATGGCCGCAACTGTACATATCTCTTTGTGCTTTTGTGTACATGGGATATTTTTGCTCATCCAGGAGGGAACAAGCATCACTGAAAAGCTTGCCGAGTTGCCATCAACGCCTACAATCATTGCACTGGGTGAGTTCCCTTGTCGATATCATTATGTGTTGATTGTTGTGCGAGGAGGTCAAGTAAATTGATGACATTTTACAACATGAGTGTGAGCCTAACTCCAGCTACAAGGTGCAGTAGATACTTATACACTTAAATAACAGATGTTGTCGGAGGAGAAGAGTGGAAGATGAGGGCAGACCTGCAACTGGGTTTTATTCAGTACACTCATGCAGGGAACCTGCGTTCATTCTGATAGTCTGAGTGAAGTATCACAGACACAATCATTGCTTTTGTTCATTAGGAAAAAAGCCTAGGCAAGCTCAAGTGCCATTGGGTCACAACTGCATCTCAATTCTTGTCTTTGCCAGTAAAGTCTGCCATGGTTTACTAAAAGTAAACAATTCGTATGCATTTAAGTTGGGCAGGTGAGAACCTTGTCTGGTCTTTATCAAGGGCTGGTGTTCCCTACATCATTCATTTATACATTGACCTGTATGACCAATGTTAACATTCCTCCATGTCTGAGTGACTTCGTTATCCTACTTGACGAGCGCACGTCGAACTCAGTGGGGTGGCACTTAGTGCAATCTTGCACACCTCATAGAGGCAATGCGGGGTCTTAGCATTTACCTTGAACGGCACAGAAGAGTAACCTTCACCCACAAACTAGCTCACCAGACAAAATGCTGTGCTTTAATATTAACCCAACTTTAACATCAGATCATACATTCTGAACATATTTACCACGAGCATGTGAAGACTTATTTTATGATTGTGCGTATTCGAAGACTGAAAAAGGCCATTGCACATTTTTTCAAAGGAAGCCTTGGAAAAATTTTGGGAGCGTACAAACCACTAGTAGGGTGTGTAAAATTGCACTAAGTGCCACACCTTTTAGTTTGTTAGTTGCTTATCAAACCAGGAGGAATGTTTACATCAATCAAACAGGCCAATATATATATGAACGGCGCAGGGAACACAAGTTGTTGATTCCTGACAAGGGTCTTATCTGCCTCTGACTTCAGTGAAAGTCCATTGATTACTTGTCAGAAACTATGACAGCCATTACTGGCAAGAATGAAATTCGGAGATGCAGCCTTGACCAATTGGCTCCTAAGCTTGCTGAGGTCTTCTTTTTTTTTTTCAGGAGGAAAATGATTGGGCCAGCGTATTTGGCTCAGATTGTACAAGAATTAATGCAAGTCTATGATGCATAGATGAGGAATTTGCAGACTGTAGCGTGTAACCATACGTGTTCTAAATGAAGCCCATTGACGAGTCTGTACCCATCCTTGTGCTCTTCTCATATGTTTCATTTGAACCACACCTTGATAACCTTAAAGGGCTCCAACACGAAAAAGGGCAGCAGGTGCGAAGGTGGCCAGAAGTCTCGCACAAGTGTGCACACAAAGATAATGAAGTTGGCCCAGAAGCTGCGTTTCAATCAGTGAAAGTGTGAGCATGAATCATACACATTTTCTGATGATATCCGGTTATTAGAGCTGAATATTATCTTGATTGTGGCTTTGCATTTTCAATTTAATTTGTTTGTAAGTATTATGAGCCTGGCGTTTTCTTTTTTTTTGTCCTTCGGAGTGTAGTCAAAATATACTGCTATTATTTCACAAGAGCCAGCACATGAAAATGCACTCTCAATTGAGATTTCTATATACTGTGAATTGTGCCAAGGACATATAGTATGTTGTGAAAAGAGAAAAATGGAAGGTTTGGCCTTAATTTTATCCTAGTTATCAATCTCACTGATGCTTCGTTAAAGAACCCCAGGTGGTCGAAATTTCCGGAGCCCTCCACTACAGCGTTTCTCATAACCATATGTGGTTTTAGGACATTAAACCCCATATATCTATCTAATCTCACTGATGCTTATGTTAAACAGGGTTTGGAAATTCATTCATCTAAACCAAGGGCATACACAGAACTTTTTAGGGGGAGGGGGCCCTTTTTGATCTGAACCAGAGGTCTGGGCAGGCAAATGGTAATTTTGCGCTAAGTATTTCATGGAGAAAAAAGTTTGGGGGGAAGGAGGGGAGAGGCACGGGCCCGGTGTGCCACCGCCTGGCTACGAATAAGTGTAGTGTATATTCACATGATGTTTCTTAGTTCAGGTCAAGCTCTTTCAGTTTTTTTACAGGATCCTCAACCCCCCCCCCCTCCCACCTCAGCATAGTGAAAAAAAACATTCTGTGATCAATAAACAGTGCTTAAAAAATTTCACTAAAGCTGCTGCTTGGGCGAGTTGGTTCATGATTAAAATATGTGCCGTCTTTTTTTGCGCTGGTAAATCTATATTAAGAAAGTTCAGCCATAATTTGTAGCTATATGTGGCACATAGAGCTTAACAGCAGAATGCAAAGTTGAAAATCAGTATAGGTATTCACCCGTGCATTCTGCTATACAATAGCAACAAATATTTCTGAAAATGTAACTGCTCATTCTGAGCATGATCAGAGCCAGTGGGAAACTTCTCAGGAGCGCCGGGCAGGCCCTATACATCCTGTGCATTTTTGCTGATTTTAGGTAGTTTTCTCAGTGACTAAAAGGGATATTCATATAATCCATACATCATTTTCTTCCAAACTTTTTGCTCTTTTAACTTCATAATATAGAATTTTTGTGAATTTTTTACCACTAGAGCTTGACTTTTGAGTTAATTGGCATCTATGAAAATTTGTAACACAATAACGGTAAAGTGCATAGCTTCTATTTTGCTTCAGTAGCTGTATACAAAAAAAATAATCAACTGGTTATCTTAAAATACATGGGAAATAATGGTAGCTAAGTAATAAAAAACTGTTTTGAGATATGGAATAAAGTTCAAAAACAGGTGAAAAGTGATCGCACTGTCAGAAACACTGTTCAATTATTTTGTTTAGTAGTTACAAGCTTGGTAATCACTGCCAAAGTCAATTTTTCGCCGTGGAGCCTCTCGCAATGCTTGTCTTGTTTTTTTTTTTTTGTGAGATGTCATTCAGCTCTATCTGCAACGTATCGTCAAGTGTGGTCAACGATTTCCAGCAAATTCATTGTAGTTTGGCCAAGCTTCAATCCTATCTCAGAATAGAGGCTCGTGTGATACTACCATTATTAAATGCAAAAAAAATATTCAATGTCGCCATTTCTAGGACTCTCACCCTAAACAAAGAAAGGAAAGATTCT